>NC_133618.1:95771812-96128479 GCF_048593235.1 Sminthopsis crassicaudata
CGCAGCGCGAAGTCTGGCGACTCAACGGCTTTAGAAACTCCATGGAGATGAGGGGAGGAGAGAGCGGAAACTCCGCCCCAGATACCGCCCATGGGATGCTCCGCCCTTCCGGGCGCTCAGCCAAAGGCGGCTCTCCAGAAGTTTGAAGAAGTGATACACGGCATTCTGGGATCTGTAGTGTACTTTCTGAACAGCATCTCTCCTACTTTATTTCCTCGCCTTTTCACGTCGCGTCTTCCAGGGACTACTACTTCCTGTCGGACTCTGGTCCAGACGTGCGACTACCCTACCCAGAAAGCCCTTCTTCACGTCACTCCACGGCGATCGCGTTGGTCAGAGACTCAGGACTGCAATTCCCAGAAGTCTCCGGGAAGAACGCGTTCCTTTGCTAGTTTCTAGGACCACAATTCCCAGAGATCTCAGCTACCCTGTAGTACCTTTTCCGTCGCTTCCTTCTTGGGCGGGCTGAGTGGACCAGCCAGCGAGTCCAGCGGGAACACTGTATCAGGTGTAACTGAGTACAGAGTTTCTCCAGCCTCCCGATCTTCTCCCTCACCTCAAACACCCTCTTTTGCCCCAGCGCGCTGCCCTCAGTGTCTTAGGTTAAAGCTGCGAGCGGGCGGGCCGCGCCTGCGCACTGCCTAGTTTCCTGCCTGGCTGGTGGCGGCGGCCATTTTGTCCATCCTCCTTCTCCTCCTCCTCCTCCTCCTCCTCTTCCTCCTCCTCCTCCTCCTGCTCCTCCTGCTTTGAGCGCAGCGTCCGGAGCGGGCTGGGGAGAGAGCGAGAGTCCGAGAACAGGGTTCGGCGCCTTCTCCTCTGTCCCCCGCCAGAGCCCGTCTCCCCCCTCCCCCCTTCCTCCCCCACCCCGCCCCCTTCCCTCCCCCGCTCCTGCCCTCTTCCCCTCCCCCCGTCCCCTCCCCCTTGTCCCCCGGTCCCGGGATCTCTCCGTCTCACCCACCGCGATGGAGGACGACGGGCAACCCCGGACCCTGTGAGTACCCGAGCAGGCAGAGATGCCGGAGGCCGTGCGGCCTGGGTCCCGGGGGCCGGAGGGGCGGGGGGCAAGGCCGGGACGGGGCGGCGGCCTCTAGCTGAGGCGGACACGTACACATTCTTCCTCCGCCGCCTCCGCCGCCTCCTCCGCCTCCTCCTCCTCCTCCTCCTCGTTCCCACTCCCACCGCATCCCGGAGCCTGCCGCCCCTTCCCCTTATCTGCATCCCTTGTCCCCACATCCAAGAGGGTGAGGCAGCCTGAGCGCTCACCGCTCCTCGTTTTCCTTTCCACTTCAGGGTCTGGGGGCAGAGGAGTAAAAGAGTCAAAACTGGGAGACCCGGGGAGGGGGGCTTGGAAGTGGCTGCAAGGTTTGGGTGGTGGGCGGGGAGGGAAAGGGTGAGAGGGTCCCGGAACCGGGTGCACGAGGCTAGTTAGCGGAGCATCTGTCTCATTCCCTTCCATCCCCTGCACCCCAAATTCGGAACCTCGTGTGTCAATCACTGCGCCTTCTCCCTCTGCTCCTCTCCCGCCTCGCCCTCTGGTGGCACCTCTCGACTCGAGGTGTCACCTCGTTTCTGTGCACTTGTCTCCCCAGCAGCATCCTGTCCTTTCTCTGCCATTCCCTTGGAAAGCCGCCTCTTCCAGATGGATAGCCACTTGTTGAACTCTGCTCGCCCTTCTACGGGCACTTGTAATCTGTGTCACCCCCAAGTTTTCTGAGAGGGACGAAGAGGACGCCTCTTCGGAGCTTTTAATTTGATGCTCTGGTGTTTTCTTCTGTTTTACTATTGCTTCTTACGTGTAAACGCCAGTGGATGAATGACTTCTTTAAAATAACTTAATTTTATTGTCTCCTTTCTGAAATGATGACTCAGCATTTGTATTCCTTTCCCTGTAGTTGTGGCATTCCTTTCTTTCTCTCTTCTACTTTTTGTGTCGATTTATTCTGAATATTTATGAAAGGGAATATAGTTTTTATCTTTTGTTTTTGTTGGGTATCTTTTATTTTCTTAGCTTTCTGCTTTGCACTTCCTGATTTGAGTTAAATTCCTACTCTCACGTCTGTTTTTCATGATTTGGAGTTTACTTGTCCCTGTTAATAGATCAAATGATCTTGTGGAAAAATTGCTTTCTTTGGAGTGGGGGTAAGATGCTTATACAAGCAAGTTGAACATTTGGCTTCCTATTGGTTTACCCTAACCAAAAAAGTAAGTGGCCCAGTAATATACTTTAATTTGGAAATTATTTCCTTTTTTCTATTTATTTTCTTGTGAACAGTTTATTA
This sequence comes from Sminthopsis crassicaudata, assembly GCF_048593235.1. NCBI lineage: Eukaryota > Metazoa > Chordata > Mammalia > Dasyuromorphia > Dasyuridae > Sminthopsis > Sminthopsis crassicaudata. The sequence goes on from NC_133618.1 coordinate 95,774,092, forward strand.
CTTAACTCTTTCCATTACTGTTTCACCATCTTTTCAGGAGTTATTTTCCATCTTAGATTTTTAGAATGAGGGCCCACTTAAGCATACAGAATATATAAATGAAAGGCCCCATTTGGTGAAAATTTTGTATTATATTTTGTGTTGTCTTTCCAATTTGGTCTTCCCTTTTAAGAAAGAGAACTGTACAATCATAAAATTTGAAGCCAAGTTCTAATGTTTAGTTAGTGAGGTGTACTTTGACTTGATGCATAGGGAAGAACTTGGTTTAACTCCTAGCCAGGATTTCTTTAACAAGGTAGAAGTTACATTGTGTCTAAAATCTGAAATGTTATTATATCATAACAGGTGCTGAAGAAAATATCAGTTTCTTAAATGATACAGTTGCCAATTACTATCTAGACCAAAAATTGTTTTCCTCTAGAGTGAGAGAGCATTATTACTGGGATTTTCATGAATCATACCATATAGTATATAGACAACATCACATTTTTACTTCCACAAGTCTCATCAGACTTTATTTGGCAGATCTAATATGCTAACCTCTTTTATATCACCTATTTCTACTCCTGTCTTCATATCTTTTCCTCATCTTATGTTCTGACATTCATCTAAACATGGATCTGTTTATAGGTATGTACAAATGTGATATGAGTGTGTGTAAGTATATACATCTGTGTGTATATATGTGTGTATACACACACACACACACACATATAAGTAAATCCTGTAAACTCTATCCATACCTTTGTTCATCACTTCATGTTAGACTGCCCTATCTCCCTTTTTCTTTGACTCTATTGTAGTAAGCTCTTTTCACACTTCATCCACACTCCCTCCTATGTAGTATACCTTATATAATATCTTTTATGTATTATCTGCTCTGTTTTATGTTGATTGCATACCTTCCATTGAATCAAGATAGCTAGCAAAAAAATCTTAATTGTTCTTATAGAACTATTTACCTTCTTTCATATAGTATGCATTTCATTTTTCTATTTAATACTACCATAGAAGTCACTAATAAAACTTAAGATAAAATAAGTCTAGATTTGTATTATATCAGGGGAAAAAAAAGAATGGATTTGATTTTTTTTTTTTTCCTTGAAGTGTCTTCTGGGGTTTTCCTTAAAAAGATATTTTCAGGCACAAGTGATAAGTTTGAAGATATCAAAAGAATTAATGTTAGGTACTGTATATGGCTATTTGCCATAATTAATTTGATCATGTGATCTATGAAATAAGTTTTCAAGCAGTTAATATGCTTTTAATCATGTACTCTAACCAAAACTTCTCTGTTATCCTGACATGCCTGTGTGTTACTAGTGAGGTTTTTTCCCTACAGACACACACAAGCTAAGACATATGGTTCTATCTTCAGAAAACAATGTGGTGTTAGCTAATAGGTAGGTTTTTAAATATTAATTACCTACAGTATTATTTATTTATTTTTCAGTGCTTAAAGTGGTATAGGATTGCATTTCTGAGAATAGTGTTATATTTGCCATACTCTACATGAAATGCTTATTATCTGTGATGTTTGTTGTTTTCATCTGACATTAATTTTTGTTTACTAGATAGTAGGTAACTTTCCATATACGATACAAGGAAACTGCTTTATAACTGGTATGGAAACATGATAGATACCTGCCTCATAAGACTGCATTATCCAGGCTAATACTAAATAAATGTAGCTTTTTATAAGGGAAGAGAGAAAGTTTGGTGTATTATATGCCTGCTGAATCTATGTGGAATAAGTTTCATTATAATAGGGAAGGCTCTATTTATTATATTAACTTATTTTGCTATATGCCTAAGGTGCCAGATTCTAAAAGAATTATGGATTTAGAAAAATACTTCATTAATTAAATCAAAGTAATATAGAAAAGTAGAAAGCTTTAATTTGACTCTTCCCTATAACAAGGAATAAATTAAGAGTCTGAAAATCTACATGCAGTGTTATTAATAGGAAAAAAATGTCTTAGTATCCTATTTCAGAACCTCATGTTGTCAAAGATTTGGTTATATTATCAAATCAATTCTATTAAATGTATTGTATATCCTAGTCACTATTTCAAAACCTATAACATAGTATGTGTGACTTGCTGACTGCAGCACTCTCTTTCTCCCAAATAAAATAGTTGTATCTAGTGTATGGAAGCAAGTCTGAAATGAAACTTTGGAGTAATTGACATGTCAGGAATCTACATAAGGATACTCTTTTTATGATCTCTGGTTATTTGGTAAGAACAAAGGAGAAGTTTCTTTTTCTTTTGTTGTTCAGTCTTTTGTCTTTCCATAACTTTTGCATTCAGTTGCTAACAACATTGACCACCATCTATTCCCATAAAATAATGGTTTAAAATAGGTACCATCAACTGTAGAGATAAAGGTAGTTTGGTAATGTAGAGTCTTACTGTTAAACAACTTTGCTTCAGCTTTTGAACTGGATTTTAACACCATTAGAGATGAAAAAATATCTTTTTCAGTTTAATACTTTCAATTTCTACAGTTCCTGTCCTTAGAAGAGAAAATAGTGCTCTAAGGTATGCCCTTCCTTTTTTCTTGCAGTCTGATTGTCAGGTGTACCCTTTTATTGACTTGTTTGGGAATTCCTGTAAATTTTTCATATGTACAATGCATTATTTTCCATCAAATGCAAGAATTTACAATATTGAATCTTTCCAGTATTTTAGATTCTTCTTTTTTTTTTTTTTCAATAAATATTTCACATAATGAGAAGAGAGCTGGGAAAACACACTGACAGCTGTATTTTGTGTCATTGAGGAGAAGGGTAGTTTGCCTTTCCCATTATACAGTATATTTTTTTTAGTACAAGTGACTTAGAGCTGACCATTACAAATGTCTTAGATTGGTTCTGTAGTATTTTCCAGAAAAAAATTTAATTTGTGATAATGTAAAATTAGAGAATACAGTACAGGTTTATTTGAATAAATATTGAAACACAAATAACCCATCTTTATTTTTTTTAAATACTTTATAATATGTGACTGATGTGACTTTTTAAATGGTATGCTGTGATAGGTAAAAGAACTGGCAATCAGATTTTATTAAAATTTAGGAGACCATATTGGGACCCTCTTAACATTAAGATGTTAATGTCCTAGTAATGATCTTAATGGTGACTTTTTTGAAACTAAAAGTTCACTACTAACAAATAATGTGCAACATAAAGACTAGGGGGTTAATTTTTCCACACAAAATGAGGCCTTTGGGAGTAGAAGGTTGGATGTAAAGCTGAGAAATCTGATATAGAAATCTGATATCAGTTTTTTGCATTATAAATTATATTCTATTCTGAGATAACAAGAACTGATCTGAAAATCATTATTTAGTGCTCTTATTGCTAAAAATGGACACACATCTAATTGTCTATTTAGGGAATTCTTTAAAACCTGTTATTGTATATACACTTATATTTTACAATACATGTATATTGAGACATAAAGTCTCCATTTTGAGATTAAGTGCCAAATGATCTAGAAAAAGCAATGGACCTAGAATAACTTTATAACTTCTTGAAGCTAGTATTAATTACCATATCTTTTCCTAAATATTAAATTTAAAAAGTTTTATGTAGTTTCCTAGAATTTTTAATACTTTAACATATCCTTCTGTGTTAATTACAAAATAGTCTCAAGTGAAAGTAATAGAACCAATTTAATTTTAACCATTACAAGGATCTAGTCTCATTTTTTTAACTTAAAAATTCAACTAGTTCATTTGATTAAATAAAGATTTGTTTTATTCAGGGTTCAATTGCAGTATAGCCCCCATAACTTTGCACAGAAAAAAACTATGGTCCCTAGCTATATCACTCACAGATAAATACTGGTTCTAAGCAAATGGATAGGGATAATTGATAAATCCATTATATTACTTGCTAGAAAAAAGCAATACAACATGTGGTCTTCTATTAGAGCAGTGACTTTGTTGTATTTGAAGACTAGTGCATGGGACATCAAGTAAAGTTTGTTGCTGATTTTGTTTGATCAATCAGTTTTGGAAAAAATTTTGGGTGAAATTTATTATTAGAAACATGTCATTTAAATATTATTGGATTTTTTGTGGCCTTTTCTGAACAGTATATCAATAGTTGCTACTGTAAAAATTTTAATACAACTAAAAATTGTTATTTATTCTCTTGATCAGATTTTTACAATTTTACATTTATTTTGTCCTATGTCATTTTCTCTTCTTGAGTTCAGTATTTCAAAAAATTTAGATGGTTTAAAACTATCTAATTATTATGCTTATAAGACTCATTTTTGCCTGGAAACTTGTCTAATTTCCCAGATGTTATATGTTATAGTGATAATGAAACAAAAATTTCTTCCAGAAAGCAAAAATAAAGCCTGATAATATTTTATTTGTATTGTTTTATTTATATGATTGAAAGATACTGTTTACATTTGAGTTCTTTGTTTTTTAGGGAACAATAGTCATTTTTATCTGGTAAATGAATTCTAGAAGACTTATAAATTCTGGAGATAAAGCAGTTTTAAAAATCCATAACAGGGTATATTAGGTTTACCTTTTTGTTTCTCTGAATCTCCTAGGATCTTCCCTCTCCCCCAGTTACTTCTCTCTCCCTCCAAGTCACCCACTCCCATTCCCAGAAAAGGTATATATTTGATTTTAGGAATATTAATGTTCAAATTTACTTTCTTCAAAACTAATATTTTAATAAGGATTTTGATGCAAAATATAGCTAGATAAATAAAGTGAAGTGGCTATATAAAAATATATAGTAACTTTTTAAAAACTTAGTTTAATTCATAGAAATTTTAATCTAGTTAAATACAAAATTTTAAAAATCTAACATTTCTTTTCCAAATTAAATTTCATTTTTTTTTTTTTATCTCTGTAATTCACCGGTGACATTGGACATATTTTAAAAAGACATGTACATATGTATATATGTCTAAGTATATATTTACATACTTATATTGAAATTCTCCCAAAATGCTATTTTAGGGATTAAAATAGACCCACCTTATAACTTGTTCCCTTTTTGGCCTATTAACATCTTAATTATTGGAGGTTGGTATTTATAATTCAAGTGACTATTTTGAGTTATTTTGGAGTTATTGTCTGTGGTAAAGATCTTAATTTGGGACGTTTGCCTTTCCCTTCTCAAATATTTTATGGAAATAAAGAGCCTGTTCTGCAGATGGAAAAAAATTGAAATCGTTTTAGTTACATAAACTATAAGACCACAACTTAAAGTTGCTCTTGGAGTTCTCAAAAACTACTTCAGTGACAGAAAAGATTGTGGTGCTTATAAAAAAGTAAATGTTCATGTTTTATTTGTAGGATAAGTCACAACATTAAGAAACTGAGAGAATTTATCAAGATACTGATATATCTTAAGTTACCTAAAAGCTTGTCAGTGGCAAGTAAGAAGATAATATTTGTGAAAATGTTATTTTTCCCCCTCTTGTGTAGCTATGTAGGTAATCTCTCCAGGGATGTGACAGAAGTCCTTATTCTTCAGTTATTCAGTCAAATTGGACCATGTAAAAGCTGTAAAATGATAACAGAGGTAAGATCTTCCCAATAAAATGTGACATCAACTACCATAGCATTTAATTTTTAAAATGCAATGATGTGTATGTTGATGAATCAGGATTTTTGCTGTAAGCTCTTGAAATAAGGGCTTTGTCAGAGGGAATTTGAAGTTTAATTGCATTGTTTGTATTACTTAGATCCTTTTGTCAAAATGAGTTCAAATAGGTTTCATTTAAAATCACCCTCCTTACTCTATAATTGTTTTTTTTACAAGATGCTGAATATAAAAGGGTATTCTTGATACTGTATCTGCTTATGATGAAAATTTGAGTGAAATTATTTGAAAGTAAAAATGTTAAGTGAAAATTTGAAGCTAAAAAGTCCTAGTGTATGCAGTCACATGAAATTTCAATAAATATACTTAATACTATTCAGTGTATCTAATAAAAGTTTAGTAAACTAATTAATAATGACCAATTTGGTAGGGCTACACTTTTAAAATTTAAATCTTACATGTTTGAAGGCGATTACCAGGAAAATATCTGGAACAAAATCTGTAGACAGCATTTTCTTCCTTCTTTTTTTGTTTGTTAATATTCTTTTAAAATTAACCTACATTCTCTTATGTATTCATTTGGATGTATATAGGTTAAGTTATATAATTCTAAATTTCCTTTTGTCTTCCAAATTTGGAATTTCCATCATCTAACAATAATGGATGATATCACTAACAAGTGTAAGGGAAACAATTCACTGTTGTTGTTTCAAGTGTTACTGAGTGATGCCTTTTAAAGTTGTAGAGCTGTAGAAGCAGAAGAATCCAAAGATCCTTGAACAATTATTAATTTATTTCACTTTTGAAGTAGTTTTATTTTAAAGCTTGAAAAATCTTATTTTTCTGTTTAAAATTTTAAGTTATTTTTGAGAAGGTACTGTACATTACAAAATGAATTTGAACCAATTTTTCTTGTTGGGTATTTATTTATTTTTTAAAAAACAATTTAGTATAATACAGTAAAAATTATTTAAAATGTTAGCTCATTAGAGTGCTTATCTTAGAGAACCTGGCACATGTTAGACACTAAATAAATATGAAATTAGCCAGATATTTGCAAATAACCTAATGCTTTTACTTTCAAAAGCCTACAGCAAATTTTTTCTTTTTTTTTTTTTTTTTAGCTAATAAGTAATGGAGACTTTCTTTTTCTTTTTCTAAAACTTTTCAGAAAACTACATTTTTTACAGTTAATAATCTGATAGATAACTCTGGTATTTCATAGTAGTAGGAAATGAAAGAATAAGTATATTAGCAGATTTTGGAAGGAGTGAGAGTACATAGTGCCCAGAGAATTTTAGCTTTTTATGTCTATTAGCTTGCTTTTTTTTTTTTTTTAATAAATATTATTAATATTTGTTAATTATCTCAGTTGAATTTGATTTGATATTTAAATTATTTTCTCTCAGTTTCTACAAATGAGAATAATGTTGACATTATTCCAACAATAGGATTTTGTGTGACAGGCTAGGGTATTAAGAGTCCCATTTTTAGATGACTTTACTGAAATTTTTACAAGCACAAGAAAACAATTGTGGTCAAAAATCTTATCTTATGGTGTTTTGGTCCCTTCCACTTCATCTAGAAATATATATATATATATATACACTAATTCAGTGACTTTGATAATGATTAGGGGGAATTTTGAATCATGTTTATTATATATATGTGTACAATTATAAATTAACTTAAAATCTAATTTTGTAAAATAGTTTTGTAACAATTTTTAAAATTTACAATGTGTAATGGTAGGCATTTCCTTAAATGTTGTTTATTTGCATTTTCAGAAAATTTGATTGCTGACATCAAATTCAAAATTGGTAGATAGACCTCAACTTCTTTTGGGGAGGATTTATGAAACACTAGATTTGTGGAATTCTAGGAAGGTTCAATCTTAGAAAAATTGTTTCAGTAGGTCTCCTATGTTGTTTCTTTTTCTTTATAATTTCCTCCTCTAAAAAAAAGAAAAATCATGTAATCTAAATTTCCTGTAGTGCTGATCAGAAATGTAAAAAGAGAAAAAAAGACTTGGCTTTATCCTTTTATTACCCTGTATTTTTTTTTTTTTTCTCTATTCATGAAACTCCAGAAGATGCAAGGGTGTAATGCATTAAATATAACCCATCCATTTCAAATATACATAGGGGAGAGAAGCACCAGCAATTAGTGATCCTCACCCTTCTATTCTAATTTTCAGGTTCTTTTTGGTCTAACTTTTGGAGTTGGAAGAACTTTTAGAGATCATCTAGTCCAACCCCCTGATTTTACAGATGAGGAAACTGAGACATAGGGAAGCAAAATGACTTGCTCAAAGACACCCTGAAAATTAGTGGTGGACCTGGGACTAGAATTGGAGTCTCTCTGACTCCACCTTTTTCCAGTATTCAACACTGCCTTACTACATCTGATGATATATGCAGCGTCATTTCAGATTTGGTGTGCCTAATTTTATGTTTTGAAAATTATTGGTAAAATATAAAATCTTAGAAATAGTTCATTTATAGAAGTTGAATTTTATATATTTCTCGTTAATTACTTTGTGGTTGATTACCTGTTAAATCATTGGTCCAATATTTTTAAGTAAACACCAATGATAAATGTTCAAGCACTTTTGTATGTACTAACAATTTTAATAAAGAACACTATTTTTATGTTATTGGCAACAAAATTATCAGAAATAATTTTTATATAAAATTAAATTATTAGAAAGTTACAAAATTATATATAGTCATGCTGTTATAAACCTTTTCAGTGTTCTTTATAAATATCATACTATTTTCCTTATTACTATGTTTAAGCTATTAAGTTTATCTTTTAAAATATTAGGCTTCATTAGCTATTTGCAATCTTACTTAAAATTCCTAGCTATCAGTAATGTTTTTTCCTGGATTTTCTTCTCAGCAACCCGATAGCAGAAGGGTCAACTCTTCTGTTGGATTTTCTGTTTTGCAGCATACAAGCAATGACCCATATTGCTTTGTGGAATTTTATGAACACAGAGATGCAGCTGCTGCATTAGCGGCTATGAATGGGAGAAAAATTTTGGGAAAGGTAAGTTTGAAGAACATTTTGTACATTTTAAAAGTAACCACACATACACATCTTTGCATGCTAACTACTTTTGGTTTGTGTTCATTTTTGGTGACTTTTCAAACCTAGAGAGCTCCTAAGTCATAATTTGTTTTTGTTTTATTCAGTCTGATACTTCATTAAAAAAAAAAAAAATCCTTCCAAATTAAAGTAGGTTAGTAACCACAGTGAAGTGACTAATTGTATTAAATACAATCTTTATTTTTAGGAGGTCAAAGTAAACTGGGCAACAACACCAAGTAGCCAGAAAAAAGATACCTCTAGTAAGTATATTGCAGCTTTTATTGTATACCTCAGGGATCAATATGGTAACATTTTTATAAATCCCAATTTAATCAAAATTTCTCCAAACCTGAGATCTACTTATTAAGTTCATGAGTGTTTTTATCATAAAATGCTTCGATTCTAGATCACTTCCATGTATTTGTTGGAGATTTGAGTCCAGAAATAACAACAGAAGATATCAAATCAGCATTTGCTCCTTTTGGTAAAATATCGTAAGTATTATTATCAATACCTCAGTAGTGTCAGGAAAGTTGTTTTAAGATAGATTTATTTCAGAATTAAGGTTTTTCTTTTCCTAGTTAGCATTGTATTACGTTATATTATTTTAACTGCAAATAATGATATTTTAATGTTCTTGAGACTTGTTTTCAACTAATTCTTTGCATAATGTGTTTATAAATGAAATTGTTTTCTACGCTGATTTTAAAGAAATATATTTGCTATGTAATAAGTAAATGCTAACTTAAGGTCCAATATTTTGTAAGTGTTTTGAAAATGTTAAATAAAGAACAAAAGGAACTGTGATTTAGGTTGTGTTATGAATGCTTTGGGGGAGGGGGAAGGTAATAATAGTAAAGTAAAATCTTAGAATGTTTTATATTATGAATTTAGTATAGTGAATTTGGAGATATTTTTCTTGCTTAAATGTAAAATATGTTGTCTTTTTATGATTTTAGTCACTAATGATTTTGTTAGTATTAAAATGTCTGAGTCAAAGGTATTGTGAAAAATGAATAAATATTCTTGTTGGTGATGCATGATTATGTCAGAAATGGGAAAATGCCATTTGATCTTTCTCTAACGCATGTTGTAGAGCAAAGTTCACAATATGTTCTGTGATCAAATGTATTAGAAAATTAAAATTTTTGCAAATGTTAAAAGTATATCTTGTCTTGCTGTTTAAAAGCAGGATATTTTGTAGATTTATTTTCTACAGATTTAAATTAACGAACATTTAATACTGCTTTACAGGAATGTAATTCAGCTAAGAACAACAATGTTCATTTCTCTACAGTTTTTGTTGTTCTGTATATTTAATTTTAATGGACCGAAATATTTAATTGTTAATCTTCTATTTTTGGTGTTTGCTTTGCTTTTAAATCTCTTAAGTGTGGTAAGTAATGCTATTTTTAAAAATCAGTATAAAAAGAATAATACAGGTTGCTGTTTCTCAATATTTATACCTGAGACCTGCAGTTTTTCTAAAGTCCAAGTCACAATTAAAAGTAATAGCATTCTGGTTATTTTGCAGAATTGCTCATAAGAATGGACAGGATCTTGAAGGCTAACTGCAAGGAACTGTGCACACTGGAACTCAGTTGTAGATTTTTTTCTCATTTTCTATTTATTCTTATTATACATTATTTATATATACATATTTTAGTATTTACATTTTAACATTCTATATTCAGTGCAGTTCTATATTTCCAATCATTTTAACTTACTCACTAAAAATTTCTGTGTAAATTTGTTGTTTTCGTACTGGTGTGCTTAGCATTGTTGTTAGTTTTTTATTCTCCTTTCTTAAATTTCTGAAAATGTCAATTTTTCAAAATTTACAGCTGCCCAAACTCCAAAATGATGGTAGAGAATTGACCAAGAAAAATAAAGAAATCTGTTAACAGGCCATGTATGCCTTTTTAATTCCTATTTTTTTCCTCTTTTTCAATTTTTTAATATTTCATATATTTTGTATCACTAGGCAGAAGACATTTAACTATTTAGAGATTGCATGGTAAAGTAGTTAGCATTGTTAAAGTAATTTATAGAACAGTAAACCTTAGAGGACTGTAGTTAGTAGAATATTAGAAAAGGAAACTATTGTTCCCTTTAATCTTCAAATTTGAGCATTTAGTTTTAGAAAGAACAGGTTGTATTTGATAGGTTGCATGTTTATTACATGTTTTTGTCCTACTGCTTTTTTCTAACAGGTAAAGAAGCAATAGGGAGAGTTCAGGAATGGCTATAGTTAATTAGGGTTAACTGGAAATTTATATAAAAATATGCTCACAATTCAGTGTGTGTGGTTCCTTTTAGTTTTTATTTTGAAAGGAATTATTATTTCCCTCATTTAGTTGTGCTTCTTTTCACAGGGATGCACGGGTAGTTAAAGATATGGCAACTGGAAAATCAAAAGGCTATGGTTTTGTATCATTTTATAACAAACTGGTAAGTAACATCTAACTGCTTTTGTTCTTTTCTGGTAGACATTTCTATTAGCTTAAATATTTATTGTGTGTAGTAGGGTTTTTTGTTTGTTTTTAATGTACTAGCCTCATTCATTTTCCATGAACTTGAATGTAAGAATGTGATATTTGTTAGTAAATATAAGGGGGGAAATGTTTTTTAATGTTAGTTGGGTAAAATGGGTACTTTGTATGCTAGTTTTAGAACAGAACTTTGGCTACAGCAACATCCATTGAAATAATAACTACACTTGAGTGGTATTAGTGTTGCCCTGAGATTAGGATAATAAAAAATTTATCCTTTTCATATTTTTTAAATAATGTTGCTATCTCTGCTTTATAAGTAACACTTCTTTATTCTTTTCACTTCCCATCTAATACCTCTTTTTGCCTCTAGGATTTTAAGGTTATACTAGAATATTTGAATGAAAAATTAAAGGATTGTGTGGTCTTTTTATTTCAAAAATATTCAAACAACCTGATGTCTAGACATTTATATTAACTGTAAAATAGAAATTGAGACACTTAAACCAAAAACTAGTTTTTTAGAAATATATATATATATATATATATATATATATATATATATATATATATATTTAATTGTTAAAACTCTTGCTTTAAGAAATTAGAATCTTTGCATTTCATTAGAATCTTTCTACTGAAATAGAGGCAAAAGTTGGATTTTATTATGCTTGATTTTGACTAAATAAACCTTGCAACTAATGACAGATTTTTTTAAACATTTTAATTATGTTGCATAAGTTACTAAATGTCATAATGCATTGATTTTTACAATATAACAATGTTTTATATTTATATATATATATATGTACATATATATATGTATAAAATCTCTGTTAAGATGGATTTCATCTCTAGATGTCTTAAAATCAAAGTTACATTAAAAATCTATTTTTAAATATGCAGTTTTATTCACAGAAACATCCAATTTTAAGTTAATGATAGGGAAACATTTATTTTAATGACTCTGGAGTGACACTTTAAACATTTCTTGGGTCAGGGTTTTTTTTTTGTTTTTGTTTTTACTTTAAGAATAAACTATTCCTTGATTACCAGTTCAGTGATTTGAAATTGGTAAGTAAAAATTTTTTTGAATCACTTGAGTTGAAATTAACCTTGATGTTACTATTTACCAGATTATAACTATGACTTGTTTAGGATACTCTGTGAATTAAAACTTAGTGATGTGATTTCTTAAATCCTGGTAACTCCAAAATTCAGTTCCTTATAATAAACCATATTTACTGGTAATTATCTTTCTAGTAATTGTTTTAATTTTCTCAGTATTTTTATTATTATTTTCTTCTTTTTGGATTTATAGGATGCAGAAAATGCAATTGTACATATGGGAGGTCAGTGGCTGGGAGGTCGTCAAATCCGGACCAATTGGGCAACGCGTAAACCACCAGCTCCTAAAAGTACACAAGAAAGTAAGACAATTACTGTTATTAAGACTTTAGAGATTATGAAGGATTTAATTGGTGTCTGTTTTTTGACTTCAGCATAGCATCATGTTTTAGCATTCTCAGTAATATCATTCAACTATAATAATTTTATCCTCAGAATTCTAGGTTTTATCCTAAATTTACTATCATCTCCAGATAATAATGGGGTTTGTTTTGAGCATGTATTCTTAAAAACAATGTAAAATTAATTAGATTAGAATTAATAGGTGAGATGATATAATTATATAGAGAGGAAGAATCATACCTTCCTCTTTTTTCCATTTTTGTAGAATTACTGTGTTCATTTTCACACACTGATATAACAATTCTAAATAGTGTTCTATCTAAACAAGATGTCTTTCTCAAAAGCTGACTTTTGTAGTGCTTTACAACTAATATAACCTAAGCTTCCATTCTTTTTTCTGTAAAAAGACAACACTAAACAGTTGAGATTTGAAGATGTGGTAAATCAGTCAAGTCCAAAAAATTGTACTGTTTACTGTGGAGGAATTGCTTCTGGGTTAACAGGTAGGATCTATTTTCTTCTCTTATTTTAGTGGGTATTTCTGTACCATTGACATCATTTCATGGTGTGACACCATTTCATGGTACAAATCTGCTTTAAATGTTATGGGGGTTTTTGTCTTTTTTGTTTGGTTTGGTTTGGTTCTTATAGATCAGCTCATGAGACAGACATTTTCACCGTTTGGACAAATTATGGAAATAAGAGTTTTTCCTGAAAAGGGTTATTCATTTGTCAGGTAAGGTTGCCACATATAGCCATTTTTGTTTTAAGAAAATGTTGATTCATTCCTTTGAATTGTTTTTGGTTGGCACCATATCAACATGCCATATGCTAGTATTCTTTTGCATTGCGAATCTTTTCATAGGTTCATAGGATTTACCTCTTAGAAGTAAGGAACTGTATCTGTAGGCTATCATTTTGCATGCATGCTTCATTGTGCAAAGTTAAAAAAAAACCATACATATCCAAATTGAAATCTACAACAAACAAAACCTTGCAACTGTGTGCCCTAAAATAAAAGTTTTAACATATTGATTTTTCATCTCTTAGATTTTCAACACATGAAAGTGCTGCCCATGCCATTGTTTCAGTAAATGGTACGACAATTGAAGGACATGTAGTTAAGTGTTATTGGGGTAAAGAATCTCCTGATATGACTAAAAACTTCCAACAGGTAATTGGGTTCATGTTCAAAACAGTTTCACACTGTTTCATATAAGAGTTAAAATATGTCCCAGAGGGAGTTTTATAACTTTATGATGAAAAATCTAAAGAATTATAATACTTTTAAATGTCTTTAAATGCTATTAGAAGAGAATAAATTTGAAGTTATGTTAGTGCCTCTACACAGGTGTCACCTTTAAAAATTTGCATAACAGCAATGCCATATAATATGAAGGTCTTCACTCATTATGTTCTTTCTCTTCTTTCTTCTCACAAAATACTGAATGACACTTGTTTCTTATTTGTCATCTAAGATATTTATTTTTCCTAGGTTGACTATAGTCAGTGGGGCCAGTGGAGTCAGGTATATGGAAATCCACAACAATATGGACAATATATGGCAAATGGATGGCAAGTGCCATCCTATGGAATGTACGGGCAAGCATGGAATCAGCAAGGATTTGGAGTCGAGTAAGTTATTGCTTCATATTTTTATAATATTCTCCATGGACTTTTCTGAGTTGTTGGTTGGTTAAGTAAGAAGTAAAAATGAACACATTAGAGCCTTTTATAGGAATGTGTTTTAAACAGGAAATTTTTTTTATACTTACTGCTCTAGAGTGTTTTTTTCTAATCCATAATGGTGAATGATTTGGCATATTGCTTTTTCCCTAGTTATACTTAATACATTTTAAAATAGTGCCAAATTAAAGTTATTCATATAGATTTCATATTATTATACACTGTTTAGTCAGGGTCAGTAAAAAAAAAAAAAAGAGTTAAAGTAAATGTCACCAATGTCTTTACATTGTGGTGGTCTTCACATTATATTCCAGCTGCTTCTGAATTCTCAAGGATTACAGTTTAGTCATATAAGAAAGAATCTTTTAGAGGTTTTTGTTAGCTTTTAGTCTATTAGCCGTGGTTAGAATAATGTGTATGTAGTTAGCTTGGTGTATATTCTCATAAATTCAAGTGGTTTCACTTGTTATAATGATATAATCTATAAGCCATAAGGTTGCACAATGCCTTTATTTTATTGGATATTTTTGCATGTTGATTTCTCAAATTTTTGTAGTTCTAAAGTGAGATTTTACTTTGTAATGGAATAAATAGGAAAATTTTCTGATACCAAGTAGAATATATGGCACTTATTGTTTTCTTTTGTTCCCATGGGACAGTTCTTGATATTACCTTGGGCTATTTTTGTATCACAGAATCTCAGAATTTGAAGGAACCCCTGGTTCCAAATTGCATTTGGATGGGAATATCTTCCCCATCTCTCTCACCTTAAAGCCAATAAGGGTCTGTTTTGCTTTTTTGTTTGTTTGTTTGTTTTTAAACCTCCAGGGCTGTGAAGGTCATTATCTCCTGAGACCTTGACATAGCCTGTTCCACCTTTGGGTACTGAGTTGCTAGGATGTTTTTGAGTCTCAGACAACCTAAGTCTTCCTTTTAAAATTTCCTGTAGACTTTACAGTGTGTATGCAATACCCTGAGATTCTATAATAAAAGATACTTAAAGCAGTAAATGTACTATGATATGTAACTTTTAGTGTATATGAAATTTTACCATTTAAACCATTTTTGTTTGTAAATTACTGGGGCAAGCAAATCAAAGATGATAATCTTTTCCCTCTTTAAGTCTGTTGCCATTTTTAATCTATTTTGAATGTGATTGTAAACTTACATAGAACAAGTTTATTTTTATTAGCAATAAACATGCAGCTCTACAGAAATTTTTTGTTACCAACGAACTTTTAGATTTTTCTATCTTCACTGTAAATGAATTCTAAATGAAACATTTCTTTCTTTAAAGCCAATCTCCATCTGCAGCCTGGATGGGTGGATTTGGTGCTCAGCCTGCCCAAGGACAAGCTGCTCCTGTAATACCTAACCAAGCTGGATATGGCATGGCGAGTTACCAAACACAGTGAGCTGGGACTCTTTAAACAAAAGGGTAATTCATGATAGGCTTCAGTTTCCAGTGACACTCTGAAGACAGGAACGTAGACATCGGGAAATGGAAATATTTATTTTTAAAATGGAAATGTTTGGAACCTTTAGCACAGCTTTGCTTTGGTGAAGGACACACATGTCTTCTAGTTCTGCCTTTTTCAGTTTTTGTTCATGATGGATATGAACATGATTTTTCTTTGTGTACAAAAACAAAAATAAAGTCAATAAAGACAATTCTGACTACAAATTTTGATATAATAGCAACAGAGAAGTGGGTTATGAATTTTGCTTCTTATATTACCATTCCATTTTTTTCTGTTCTGTCTTCACTGTTTTGTATCACTGTTCTAAAAGGAAAAATTGGGGATCTGGAAATACAGTGAATCACTTATAAGTTCTACAAGAATCTTGAATCTTTTTTTCTTAACGGTGGATCAACTGTTATTTCAGTCAAGACAATTGTAATTCAGGAAAAAAAAATACATACCCTGCAAAGTAACTTAAGAGCATTTGATTATTTTCTGAATGCCCAAAGAAACTGAAGTTTGACGTAGAAATTGTTGCAGTCTACAAAAACAGTCTGATTTATTTGAACAGACACTTGTGGTCCACATTCAGGCACATATCAGAAGTATTTTTCTTATTAAAATTCTAATATATTGCATCTAATTTTGGAAGCAAATTTTTAGAAAATATATTTATATATTAAAGTTAGGCAGTCATACTTGGGCTTTTTCATAAAGATTGAAAACTATATACATTGTAAATATTTAATAACTACAATGTTTTAAAAGCATATCCAAACAGAACTAGCAATCTGTTGGAAGTAATACTTAAATGTGGTAGATTGACAACAATGTGCAAGAGTGATATTTCCAAAGTTGGTTATTATGTAAAGTTATGTAAATTACTATTCAGAAAGAGCCTTAATTTTAATTTCACAAATTTTTAATGCATTTAAATTCCTGCATTTAAATATACCATTAAATTTTTATTTTGCTTTATATTATTTGGTATGTAAATATCTTGGTTCAGAGCCTTGTAAATGTATTTTAGGGTTACTATAAGTTGTATAGTGAGTGTTTTGAAAATTTTGGGGTTTTTTTTAAGCCTGGAAATATTTTGCCCAAGAATTTTTTAAATAATATTGTTAAAAACATCCTATTTTAGACTACTCAAATGTGCCATTTGGAAAATGGAGCTACAATATGCCAAGTTATAACTTTCTTATTTTTAAAGTTAATGAGTGGTTTGCATGTGATAGACCTGTATAGAGGCTGGACTGTTGGTGTATTGTGTATAAATGGATAAATCATGAAGATGTTTTAGATTGATGATTATTTCTGAATCATTTTCTAGATAAATTGAGTAAAACTGCCTCAATTTCATAGCTGAACAGGAATGTATACTAGGCAATTCTGTCTATATTAGATATGACAGCTAGGGGGTGCAAATGTTTCAGAATACATCTGAGACAAGCCCCAAAACTAGAACATAACAGACAAGTTACAACTTGCACTTACAAATTGCTATTTTTAAAAATTAAAGTTTTAGAGTATATAAGATGTAGTTTAATATAGGAATTTTATAAGTAAAAGTTGCTGTAATGTATTTTTTTCCTTTCCCTTTAGTTATATATTTGACTCAATCTAGTCTGTTTCTCCTTACAAATTCACAGGACCTCAAGTTTTGTCAAGTTGTGACTTTTATGTATAAATCGATAAATTAATAAAATTCTTTCATTTCAGTTAGAAATGGAGGAGTTAGAAAAGAGCTGTACTAGTTAGCAGCTATGCTTTTCTGTTACAAAACTTACCCAGTTAAGGTAAATATCCTAAAGGATAGTATTTTTTTTAAAAAAAGTTGTTTTATATTTTAAATGGAGAATGTCCAAGTGAGAATCATTTGTTTTCTGTAGTTAGGAATTTAAACAATACTGAGTTTTAAGAAGTTTTATTATTTAGATGAAAAACAAAGGCTTGTTAAAGCACTAGTTTTTAATACTTTTTTCTTTTAAATAATTACTTCTGAGTTTAGGTGTCCAAATAAATTTGAAGTGACAATTTAGATATTTAATCATGTTAGTTATTGCCATCAGTATGCATTGATACAATGTTCTAGAATTTTAATAAAATCATTTAGCATACAGCTTCATTACTATAAATGGATACATGACTGAAGTGTCCTTGGCCTTAACCTAGAAGGATAAAGAGCAAGATTTCATGATCAACTAATGAAAATGATTTAAGCAGTTTTTGTTTTATGAAGTTTTTCCAAGTGTCATAACATTTGTCCCCTTTTCCTCATCCCTTCAAATTAAGTTTTTAAGCTAATACAGGTTTAAGTGTTTAACGGTTTAACATAAGAGTTTTTACTTTCTTCATCGTAATTTAAGCTAAGGATTGTTTCTATAGTGTTCATGAAAACATCAATGAAGATTGCTTTTGGCACACAAAAAAGCTTTGGGTCAAACTTCTGTGGAGTCATCTCATAGTGATATGTTTTTACTCTGCCATTCTCTTTGCTCTGGTAATTTATTTACTAGTATTAATTCCCTACAACACCATGACTTTATTTCTATAACTGTTGGCAGTTAGTGGCTAAATGACTTGGCCTATTTATGCCAAAGCTGTAAATCACAGTTCAAAAAAGTCTTTAAATAAAGACTAGACTGTAATGCAGGTGACTTATTCTGTATTGTCATTTGTTATTCTTCCTATTTCTACCCTCAAATCCAAACATTTGTTACTCTTTCTATGTTGTCAGGATATATGTAGGATTTATTTGTAGATACCATATTTTTTTATGAAACAAAACCAAAGTGTCAGTAAAGTAAAATTTAATCTCTGTGTGATATGGGTTTTGTATTCCCTTGAAATGACTTGTAAAAAACCAAATAGAATAATATGTCTTGTTTAAACTCCAAAACCTTTAGTAGTCAAGATAATTGGACCATACTTGGGTCAAAATCTATCCTTGTAGTATCTGAGGGGAAAAAAAAAGGTGTTTTGGCAATTGAGGAACAAAAATTTATAGGAAATGTCTTCACTGCACTTATTAAAAAAAAATGTTCGTGTACTTTAATAGCATTTGCTAATTAATATTTGCAAACAAATTTTATAATTCATTCACTAAATAATTCAGATGGCCCTAAGGAGGACCTCTACTTAAAAAAACATGTCAGATTTAAGGAAAAAAAAAAAAACTTTTCCAATGTACTAGAAAATATCTAATATCTAAAACCTTTTAAAATGCACTGTCATGGGGAAGACACAACCCCAATTGCCTCACCCCCTGCCCCCCAAATAATGAACACAATAAAATGAAATGCTAATTAAAAGCTAAACATTGACACTTTTGTAAAGTTGGAAATTAGCTATGTTGGGTAGAGAGAAAAATTAGACATGTTAGGTAGAGAGAGAAAAGTATATTTCCTACCTAGATAGTATTTATTTTGGGGAGGAGGCAGTTGGGGTTAAGTGTCCAGGGTCACACAGTTAGTAAATGTTAAGTGTCTGAAGTCATATTTGAACTTAGGTCCTCTGGTACTCAATCTACTGTCATCTAGCTGTCTCCCTTAGACTGTCTTTGAACAAGAATGTGAAAGAGAAACTTTAAAAAAAAAAAAGTGTTTTCCTAAACAGTTTTCTTGTATTTCAGTAATTTTTCCAGATTTATCCCACAACTTAATCCTATGCATTCAGATTGTTGCAACCACCACAACTAAATAATCATTTTGCTTGAGATATTCTTTTGGGAAAATGGTTCCTAACTGACCATCTTGAAGTCAGCTTGTTACTAAACCTGAATAAAATTGAAGTGCTGGTGGACAGCTGTTAGAGGAAAGTAAAAGTAATTGCATATTTACAAAGAATCTGTTAATACTCAGCTGACTATATATAGCTATTGCAGCTGTGTTTAGGTTGCCTTGGACCTCATGTAGGGGATTGTTGGCTTTATTCTTCTGAACAGGCAGCAGTTTTGCAGAGGTGTTATTTAGCCTCCTATAGAACAGAATACTTATGTGGGGTACTTTTCAGTAATACTTATCACTGAAAAATATAGTAATATTTTGTTTTTGAATTGTCCTCATGCCTTTATTTGTCTCTTTGAAGAAGACTTTGTATAAATAGATAGACCACCATCTTGCAGACAATTACTGACTACAACTGGACATATGCTTTGAAACTGACAAATTATCCAGATTTCCAAGTCTGATTATAAAATGACTAAATCATTTTTAAAGAATATTTATAGTCTTGTTGTTTCATTGTTAGATTTTATTTTATGCTCTCTATCAATATAGAGAGACAGAAAGGCTTAAAAGATAATTGATGTTCCAGTCTGAAAGACTTTGGTTCAAATCTCACCTGTGACATTGACACAAATCACAATTTCTTGGTGTCCCAGGCATCTTTGAAAGAATAAAAGTTGAAGAGCAGTTGCTGATCTGCATTAATAGAGGGAATCTGCTTGCTGGGGTAATCCCTTCATCTATAGGGAATTGGACTTGTGTGCATTTGTGCATTTGGACTTTGTGCAAGGCAAATTCCATGATTAGCTAATAGCCTCAGCAAACATATATCTTGTTTTATCTCTTACTTGGTTAATTGAAGGGTCTCTGTCCTTCAGTTATCAAGGAATTGTGCAAGTCTATAAGATTGTTTTATTCTCTCAAGTGCATTATTTTTATAAAAAAAAAATCACTAAACAGTGGGGTGTTGTATTTTCTTTACCTTTAACTGGGATCAGCTCTAGAAAATTGTTTACAAAAGACTGTTCCTTTCTTGTGTTTTTCTCCAGGCTACTCTCAATTTACATGTAATTTATTTATAATTATAAAGATGGCAGTGTAGGCATGTAAGTTATTAATGTTTTTTCCCATGGTCTTTTTTTGGGGGAGGGTTTATAGTAATATAATTTTTCTTTTTATCTTTCTGATATCTTCTTTGTGAAATTTTGTGAAATATTTCCTTTAATGCTTTTCAAGATTGTATTACTTTCAGATTTATCCAGTCTGTGCTTGACCTTAAATATGTCTCCTCTTTTGATCTGCCAAATTCATTCATGAATGATCTTGGATGATATGGCCCAGGTGAAGCTCATGCTAAGGTTTTTGTGAACTTTTAAAAATATTTTTAAAATCATATCTTAATATTATTGGTTTCTTATGTAATTTTACCTATCCTATTTTATGCATTTAAAAGCTTCAGAAGGAGTCTACAAGGCAATCTGCTAAAAGGGTCCATTACACAAATGTTAAGAACCTATGTTATAGAACTTTTCTTTCATTTCTACTTTTGGCTATTTTATGAAGCAAAACTACTAGCAATCTTTCTCTGTTCTCTTTGACGTTGTTGTACAAATGAGTTTGTATTCCAGATATGTGTATTCCTTGATTGATATGCTTCTGCTTGGTAAACTCAAATGCCAATTGCATCAAGCTCCTAAATTTTATAAAGTAATAGCAGTGAGACTAACAATCCAAATTAAAAACAAAAAAACTACATGTATTTTTAAAAAAAGTTTAATGTCCAGATTACATCTAGTCAACTGGCCAGTCTATTAAATTAATACTTTTACAGAGGGTATATGCATATGCAAAAATGGGTAATGTATTAAATAAAAGTAAGAGTGGGCTGGATTGCATTTTGGAAATTAGTTCTTTTAATGATCCCTATGGTGTTCTTGGTGCAGATACCTGAGTTTTAAAGATAATTGCGTTCTTGCTTGTGTTGATGACCCAAAGGGCAATGGAGAAATGCATAATAGCCCCAAGTAGGCTTCAATGTGTTTTTCAAAGTTTTAAGCAAGAAATGCTGTAAAACAAGAAGTGTAGTGGTGTCAAACTAAAAAAAAAGTGGGAGATTTTGTTCATAAGGATCACTAAGGACTGCAAAATTGTATTATGTTTTACTGTATTTTTATTTGTTAAACATCTAATTACATTTTAATCTTGTTTGGATTACACTCAGGAATGTTATGAGCCATGTGTTTTCCTCTTCTGGTGTAAAGGGTGTCATTGACAAAATTTATGATTGAAAAAGGACTGGTTATGTCAAGCAAGGGATAAAAGTACAGCTTGAATGCTTCACTGCATGGAAAGATTTAAAGGCCTCTAACATTTTGGCTCTCTGGAGGATCTACAATAAAATATCAACAGCAATTGCATGGGATAAAAAAGCATGGATATATGATATGTGCCAGAAAATGAGATGACCTATGATAAAGCATATGAATATTTTAATACAGTTCTAACATTTTAATATCTAACATTAACTTGCTGGAAACAAACCTTAATGTGTATATTTAGTCCTATCTTCTTAATTTATAAGGATGTCAATTTTAAGAGCCAAACTGTTAGGATTATAACCTAATACTTTGTATTTTTGTTATAATTTATTTAGAATTCATCACAGTTAACCTCTTGTAAGTGGAGAAAGGGAGATGTTCCTTGGTTTTCTTGATACTTCTTACCTCTATAATAGCTCCTTTAATATTCTTTGCAGGCTCATTATTACCCTTGATCATTCCCTCTATCTGGGTATATTTGAGGGTCCTCCATATCACCAGTTGTCTACCCTAGATTTCAAATGCAATATTCGGTAGATATTTCAACTCAGGTCCAGAATAGAAGTCATCACAGAATCCATATGCTAATCTCTTCTTAGTTTCTCTTGAGGGCACAACCTTTTTTTCCAGTCAGATTCCTGAATCATCTTCCACCATTTCCTCTCTCCTCTAATCAGTTGCCAAAACTTTTCTATCACTTCTATATATCAATCTAACCCCTACTCTTAATTCATAGCCATCTTTTCTCAACTAGGTCAGGCCCTCCTCATTTTTCATCTACAGTTCCCTATTTACTTCATTTCTGATAATTCTCCAATTCAAATTTAATCTCCATTTAACTGATGTTGATATTCCTAAAGCACATTTCTGACCATAATATTTTTCTTGACTTGGAAACTTAAGTAACTCCTTTATGTCTTTAGGACAAACTACAAATTCATGTTTAGCTTTTAAAGCTCTTTTCAATCTGTCCTACCTTTTAAAGTTAATATAAGATTATTACTCAAGTACTCCATGGTCTAATTAAACTTTCCTGTTTCTGCAGAAGACATTCCATCTCATCTCTTTGTATTTCTATAGGTTATTTTTCATGCTTGGAAGGTATTCTCTACTGATCTCTGCTTTATAGAATTCTTAAGTCCTTTCAAAGGGCTACTCAAATGCCATTTCCTCTAGGAAACCTATCATGCTTTGCATATTTTATATATGTTGTCCTCTTCCATTATAAGTTCCATGAGGGGAGAGCTGTGTATGTATGTGTGTGTGTGTGTCCTTAATGCTTGGTACACAGGAGGCATTTGATAAGTGCTTATAAAATTCAATATTGCATGCCTTGGCAAAAAGATGAGATCTATCTCAGGATAGATACAGAATGATGAGGATAGCAGATCAATAAGTGTAAAACATACATAAACTTGATTGACTGTAACATTTAAATTTCCTCTCCCAACAATGTTCTTAATTATCGATCTTAATGTTCCCTTTTAAATGTCTTTTAATACTTCTTTAGTAAAATGCAGTTTACCTGCCTCTTGGAGTTTTGGAAACTTATTGAGGTGTTGTCTTCATTCAGTTTCAAATAGGAAATCATTGCTCATAGCAATGACAGATCTAAAACATTAACCAGGGTTATTGTGAGTTTCAAATATAGAGTGATTTATAAACTTTAAAGTACTGTGTAATTCTGAGCCATCATGAGGATGAAATTGAAGTTTCTTTCCTGATTTGTTTAGGGAGAAAAATGAGGTGATCCATTTTGTTTCAAAGGAATTCTAATCAATCTAGGAATACAATGGCTGACAATGGTTTCCTAAAATAGATTTTTCATTGTAGAAGTATGACTTTGTGGGGTACTAACAGATTTGTTGAATTTGAAGCTAATTGTTTATTGTGATAGACATTTAAAATTTTGTAACTTATTTGTACATATCAACCTGTGCCTGATGTCAGATACACGAGTGAACTTTATCTTATCTCCTAGCAAATTGCCTATTCATCTCTATTTTCTCACATCTTCAATTTCTCCTTTCCTATCAGTTGGTTACTTGCTATCCAAAACATGCCCATGTTTTCCCCATCTTCAAAATGCTCTCACTTCATCTCTGCTAACTGTTGTCTTATGTCTTACCTTTTGTGGCTGAACTCGGGCGTCAAAGATAGCTTCTTCTCCTCTTTCTCACTCTCTTCTTGACTCTCTACAGTCTGGCTTCCAAATTCATAATTCACTAAAACTGCTCTCTCCAAAGATAACAATGATCGCAATTGCCAAATACACTGTCATTTCTCAGTCCTCATTCTTCTTGACATATCTGCAGATTTGGATACTGTTAATCACACTCCTTGATACTTATATGTTTTTGGGACATTGCTCTTTCCTGGCTTTTCTACTTGTATTACTATTCCTCAATCTCCTTTGTTAAGTCTTTATCAAATTGATAAAAATTAGATATCATTTGAGTCATGCCCTGATTAGCAATCAGGGTCCTGTCCTGGGATTCAATTATTTCTATGCTAAAGACTCAAAGCTATCTATAGTGTTTCTGCTTTCCTCCAGTCTCACATCTCCACTTGCCTATTTGACAGTTCAAATTGAATGTCTTGTAGACATTTTAAAGTAACATGTCTCAATTGATCTCATTTTCTCTCCTCCCCCAGATTTTCCTATTACTGTCTAGTTTACTATTTCTATCAGTTCCATGAAGTTTTCACCTCGATATCATCTTGCCCACTTCTCACTTCCTATCCAAACTGTTGCCAAAATCTATTGATTTCACCCCTTTTCAACATCTCTTGAATATATCCCTTCTCTAATATTACCACCACCCTCCTGCAGGACCTTCTCTCCTCATGCCTGGACCATTACAGTATCTCCATCCTCTTCCCCTAAACTACCAAAGTAAACTTGAATCCAGTCTGTTCTCTACCCCCACCAATAGCAAGCCCTAATGGTTCTTTACCACCTTCAGGTTCAAATATAAAATCTTCTGGCATTCAAAGCCCCTTAGGACTTAGGTACCTCCTAATCACCTTTCTAGTTTTCTCATACTTATTAGTTACCTTTTGACATAGTGACACTAACCTTGCTTTTCCTAGAATAAGTTAAGACTATATCTCAGCTTGGGCCATTTTCATTGTCCACTGTGCTCAGAATATTCACTCTCATTTCCTCCCCTAGCTTCAAGTCCAGCTGATATTACTGCCCTCCATTTGCCTTCCAAAGAAGAGACCTCAGTTAAAAATCCACTTTAAGAGTTACTAGTTGTATGATTCTGGGCATTTCGTCTCACTGTACCTCAGTTTCTTCATCTGTAAAATTAAAGGAGCTGAACCCGTCCCCAGCTTCAAATCTATGCACTTATAAAATGTGGATATCATTTGCATAACCTACTTTATAGCACTGCCTCTTGGCAAGGAAAACACTTGGTAAATATTCAAGCCCTAAAGAAGAGAAATTGAATAGAAAACATTAAATGGGAAAAAGAAGTGATCTACTAGTGCCTTTATGTAACCAGGGTGAAGAATACCATGCATGATAGTTTCATTTTTGTGACAGACTCAGGCTGTCATGCTTCATTTCCCTCCATGCTGTATTTCTGATACTCAGCCTTCAATCCCATACTATCACATCCATAAAAGCCTAGGGTTTTTATCCCCCTTAGGCTTTCCAGTTCCTTTTGCTTTCCAGTTGCTTCCTCCATTTAAATCAAGCTCTTTGAGATCTGAGACTGCCTTTCTTTTTGCTTGTATTTGTAAACCTAGCTCCTTAGCACAATGCCTGGCATATGGTAAGTGATCAATATATACTTCTCACTTTGCCTGCATGGGCAACTGAGTATTGTACTAGTGTCAATGAAACAGAAGGAAGGCTTCCTTCATGTTTCACAGACCCTTTATGGAGAATGTACAAAAGCCTGTAGTTAAGAATTAAACAAGATAAGGTTATGGGGGAAGGGAATAAGCATTTATATAGCACCTACTGTGTGCTGAACACTAACTACATTTTATGCTCACAAACCCATACAGATGGCATACTACTGTCTATACTAGTAGAAGGAATCCTCATAATGATTAAATAATGGATCCTCTGGATTAAGAATTATTTTCTCCTCACTCTTTAGTTGTTGATTTATATAATGTTCTCCTTGATTTGGTTTTCTTGGGGTCTCTGGGAGCAACCTTCATTTCAGCAGAGTAATCACCACAAGTGTAGCCAAGTGTTAAAGTCCAAATCCTTTATTGTCTCCTTGCCTGGGGCCTGGGCCAGCTTTCTTGAGGTCCTCCTGAATGTGTCTTGGTTTCTGTGGGGGAGGCAGGAGGACCACCATCACTGTCTCTGTCTTCCCTAGTTCTGATTCTGGCTGAGTTTGCCCAAGCTTATATGTTCTCTTATCATAGGGGTGAATCTTGTAGAACTATATTAAGTATTAAGTACATGTACTGAACTACCATTGTCTTTATCAATTTCACTGACTTAACACCTTGTTTCAAGTTCAGAGTTCTGGTCCAAAATAGATTTAAATTAGCATTGGCCCTCATATTAGATGTTACTTCACAAACTGTTTCATGATACATTTTGTGAATTTCTCTGAGGGAAGTTTTATTTTTTATTTATTTATTTTTAATACTAAGAATACTCTGAAAGTGGTGGTATATTATAGGATAGATTAAGCAACCAGTTAAGGACTGGATATCAGTAAAGAGAACAATTTGTAATAAGAAATTCAGATAAAGTAGCAAAGACTTTTCATAAGAAAATCTTAAATAATTGGGCAGAAAATGTAAATAATTTCATCAGACTTTGTAACATGGGACTTCCTTTCTCTTGAAAATATGTCACTATCACATAATCTTTATTTTGACAATGGATTGCCATTTAATTACTTTCTTATGCTCATTATTTCAACTTATCTATGACTGGACATTTATAATTAAGAAATAAGGTGGTATTCTTGGATTTCCAGATAGAAATGCAGAAGTGGGGAAGGGGGAGTTATTTCGTGATCTACCTCACAGGATTGTTGCAGGGGAAAGTTAACAATTAAGGTAGCTTAGAGGAACTCTGAAGAGGAATAGACTAATTTCTCCAAGGATAGAAGGCTGGATTTTGGAAGACCCAGGTATGAAGGTATAGGTTTTCAGGATACCTCAGTAGGGTGCTGATCTCGATGAGTAAGAACAGGTCAATGCCAGGCAGATGATGAGAGGGCCTGATTGGATTGTTGGATAAAATGTGAAAATTTCAGACTTGATAACTATATTGTACTTTTAGGACTTACTCAAACCAACACCTGAAGAATGCTGATAATTCCAGTTTGTTACAATTTTTGTTTTCCCTCTGTCTCTCTTTTATCACTATCTTTTATACTTGCTATATAGTTATGAACATATGTATTCCTCCTCCCAGAATGAAATCTGCTGAAGGGCAGGACTGTCTTGGTTTCCTATTTGTCTATATCCCTATGTTGTAGTACAGTTCCTGTCATTGAGTTGGCACTTAAGTGCTTGTTGATTGATCCATAATCAACTTGGATAATACAGAATCAAGGGGCTACAGAATTTAGCAGGTGTTGATTTGTTGGTTTTTATCTTCAAAACATCTGTAAATCAGCTTACCCTGTAATGTCAAGTGTGGTGTGTTTGCAACTGGAAAATTTACTGCTGTTTTTTTTTCAAGATGAGAGGAATTCCTGGTGATCCTGGAAAGAAAAATCAAACAAACATTTATCTAGTTGGAGGTGGAGAGGGAAGAAGTGGATATGTACTCCAACTACAAAGATTCTTGCAACTAGAAAGTCTAAAAGTAAATTTTACTTGTTACCTAAATCATGTGGAAACATGGACTGAATACAAAATATAGGCATCCTAATGTTTCAGAAATGAGATCTCAAATATGTTATGAAGTTATAGAAATGTATGGGAATTATCTCATTTAAGATAAATATAATCTGGCTTTTAATTAAGGCCAGATTTATGGCATGGAATTTTTTGCCATTCACAAATTGTATACCACTGTTCTCTTCCTAACAATAACTCAAAGAATAACTTTGGTGCTTAGAGGTGATTTCAGTGTGGAATAACTACTTTTTAGAAAGGTATAAGCTTCATAGATTTCTTCAGAAATAATGTAGATGCTGTTCCAATAGCTTTTCTTAATGTCCCAGATGGCTGCAAACTTGGTTTTGTTTATTCAGAGTGAGACTGTTTTACTCTTCCCTACCTCAATTTTTTAGGTCTGAAAAACTTAATGTATCTCAACATTTTCTTTTTAAAATGCAAAAGTTCTCTCCCAAGACAGAAACAATATGACTTCAACTAACAAATTTTATGCAATCAAATAGAAGCAAACTAATAATGAACTTTGGAGCCAAAGAAAATTGCCTCAATTGTCCTTAAAAGTTAATAGTCCTAAGAGTATTTCCTGCTGTATTTTCAGAACTAATCAAAAATGTCGATTGCAAGTTTCATTCATGTTTTAATGGTTTAAAATTTTTTAAAGTTTTAAACTTAAACACAGAAAAAAGAGCATTTTTGTATATAGCAGGATCACAAAAGAGGGTTATGTGTAAACCACAAATCTTCATTTCATACCCATGCTTTAAAGAAAAACTACATAGAATTCCATGTTATTTTCAAAACTGTCATCTTAACTTTCTTCTGTTCTCTCTCCTATGTATTTTTATTTTGTTATTCATTCATTCATTCATTTATTCATCTATTTATTTATTCATTCATTCATTCATTCATTTATTAATTTATTTGTTAACTTATGTATGTATGTATGTATTTATTTATTACTGAGGCAATTGGGATTAAGTGATTTGCCCAGGGTCACACATCTATTCATTTTAAACATTTCTATCATTTTTTTTTCTTTCCATCACTGTTGCTAATCATTGCCTTGCCTTCCACCCCTAATTACCATACAGAGACATACAGAGAGAAAGAGAACCAAAACTTATTCAGTAGCATGGTCAAGCAAAAGAGACCACCCAGCTGTGCAAAAATATATATTATCTCCTGCATCTCAAGTCCATCAGGAAGTAAGAAACATGCTTCATCATACTGATACATGTCTAGTTTAATGACCATTAAACAGTTATCTTTCAAAGTTGTTTCTACAAAGTTTTTCTTTGTTTTTATCATTTTACATAATATTTAGAATTCTCTGAAATAATTTTTTAAAATTTTACTTCACAATCATAGTTCATAATATTTGTATGCTGCAAGTATGTTCAGCCATTCCTCAGTTGATGAGCAAGCATTCTCTTAGATTCTAGTTCTTTTATTTTCTCCCAAACTATTAAAAAATCTCCCCTTTAACACTGGACAGTTTGCTTGAAACTAGTTCCTCCCCTTTAACCCTTTCCTCATCATTACAAGTGAGAACTCTACAAAAGGGGAGTGATTGTTCCCTGAATATACCCTTGTTCCTCCTTTGTGCCTTCTCACAAGCTCTCTCTCATATGTTTTCGTCAGTGTGCGATAGCAGAAACAGCACTAACTCTGCAATCAGAAGGCCCAGGCCCAGGCTCAATCTCTTCTGATACTTATTTTTTTCATGTGCATTGGATATTAAAATTCTCAACTCTTAAGATGACTTTAAAATTATAGTTTTCTACTCTCATGTGGAAATATTAAGGCACTAGGCAAAAAAATTAACCAGATGAACAAAAATTTTTTTGTGGGGGGGGGTCCTTTATTTTTGAAGAAAATCAATGACATCCCAGGCAATGTATTGACTCATATGTGAATTAAAATGAGGCAGAATTGCACAGTCATCAACTTCACTCTCTCCCAGAGTCATCGAAGTCCAGGGGCAAGTTAAAAGACAGGAAAACTGATGATGTCCAGGGATGCAGTGGATGCCTGATCAAGCTCTGAGTACTCAATGGTATCTCTTTCAGCTGCCTTCATGGTGAATCAGGTGGACATGAGAGAAGAGCCCTGAAAGGTGTTGGCAGGCCCTTACACCAGAGCCACTAGTCCTGAAAACACCCAATATACCCCAGATACACAAATATATATACTGTGCAAATACACTTTTTTTTTCTTTTTTTCTTTTTTCTTTTTTCTTTTTTTTTTTTTTTTCAGCTTGGATTGTATAATTTAGTCCCATGACACCAGGGAGAAACAGTAAGTTAAGGGCAAAATCCTCCAACTATCAAAGCAGTAGTTTCTACAGCTTAGACTCAATAGATATTCCTACTTTATTGGCACCAAAATGTAGCACATTTATAAACTCATTCTTGCTATCCTTAGGAGAGAAATTCTAGAAAGGCCAGTTCTTTTCAATGTTGGAAATTTCACTTTCAGATATCTAATTCTAGAAACCAAACTATAAAACGTGTCAATGTACCAAAGACTTATACTATTTTATTTGCAGGTTAATTCTCTATGGAGAGAAGTTAATTTTTATTTTACTTTTCATAAAAAATGGCCTGTATCAGGGCTTACATTAACATAACAGTATGTATAAGGTATGCTAAACTATATATGGGGGCAGTAGATAGAATTCCTAGCTTGGAGTTGGGAAGACTCATTTTCCTGAATTCAAATCTGGCCTCATTTAACAAGCTGTGTGACTCTGGGACAAGCCACTTACCTTGTTGGCCTCAGTTTCCTCATCTGTAAAATAGGCTGAATAAGCAAGAAAACCTCAAATGGGGTCATGAAGAATTGGATATGACTGAGAAACGATTGAACAGCAAAAATGTAAATGAATAGAACACTTGAATAGAAGGCCAAATCATATAAAAGATCAAATTAGTAATGGTTCAACAACCTAAAAAGTGCTAAATTTAAAAATATTTGTCTAACTTCAGAAACAAATTTCCCTAATAATGTGTCTTTTCAGTGAAGGCTTATTCCAGTTTCATGAGGTTAACATGAGGTGTATATTTGCCAGGGCAAATTTATACTGTGTGAATACTGATGCAGCAAACACTATGCATCTACCAATAGTCCATTTAGAAGTATTTTCTAGGACAATGGATGGACCAGATTCATCACATTTCTACTTCATTTTCCATATCTGCTGGAAAATAATGAGAGGAGTCAAAATAAAGTCACCAAGCTATGTTGAATATTTTCATTTAAGGGGAGTTGGGATCCTAATTTTTTTTCACTGTACTTTGTGTCAGGACTTTGATTTCTGTTTGCATTCTATTAATTTCAGGATGCATGGTAGTAATATCAGAATACTATGCTAGGGTTATGGTATTCACATTCACATATACATGCACATATATCCTTTTGGAACTCAATCTCACATTTTATGATAGAATTGAAATTGGTCTCATGAATGCCACAGAGCCTCTGAACATCTGAACCCTTCATTGCCAATGGTGATCACCAGACCATTGAGAAACTTCTTACTCTGCTCCACAGAAAAGAACCAATAGTAACCATCTTCTTTCTGCTCAAAGGACAGAATAATATAATACAGCTTCTTCTTGATATCATGAACAATTTCCCTTTCAACAATGGTAATGAAGCTGCCCCCTCTTTCTGTTCATGTCTTCATGAAATAGTCTGTTAATTCATGGCCAGGCAAATCCAGGTGAATGATAGCATAACCCTCGTAGATGGACACAATATGGGCCTAATAGTATGGGCAATAAGTCCAGAATCCATGATGTCCAGAGCTCAACTTGAATAGCAACATACATGGCTGGGGTAGTGTTAGGATTCTTACAAGGTGCTAAGTCACTGGAATGAATAGACACAATAATTATCTAATTTAGCATGGTTTAGTATGATTGATCTGACCCTACAAGGAGATGTTATGGGCCAGAACTTGAAACAAGATACTGAGTGGAATTGAGACAATGGTTAAATCTAATTTAGCATTGATTTAATCCTATAACAAATAATGGTTTCCTAGTGATGTAATGATTGGTATATACTCAGTGTGGAACATAAGTGAGAACCTCTCAGAACTTCTGGAGAACTTCAGGGGACTTCCATGAGATTCACAACTAGGATTGACTTCCCAGAAACCCACAATCCCACATTCTTGGAGGTGGAGTCTGATTCATTCCCACTTCCACTTTTGTGCTGGCTGGAGACATTCAGACAAGAGCTTTTGGGAACCAAGGAGAAGAAGGCCTCCAGAAAACTAGCTGAGCCCTAGGTGAAGGAGAGAAGATTTTGAAGAGACAACAAAGTAGTTGGACTTTAACTCCTGGCTGTATTTGGGACTATTGAACTGAACTGAAACTGGCTGCCTCCAGAAGCTCTCCAAGAGATCTGCTCCCAGAGAACGATTATATTTTTAGAGAAGAGAACACTTCAGGGTATCAAGGTCTTAAAACACAATTTTATTCATCTTTCTTTTTGGTCTTGTGGATTAAGGGTATAGTGAGAATGTGGACCAGAGTGAGGCAGGCTGCACCTTCCCCTCAGGGTTTTAGAATTATCCCTGAGGAGTTGGGAGTAATGCATTTTTCTCTAATTCTATCAGTTTAAGCCCCCATTCTATGAACCATTGTTGGTTAGCGCCCTCGTTTCATTTTATGAACAACTCAGCTTCTACAAATGTACATTTAATGATATATCACAAGAATGAAAATGACTATAAGCATTTTCCCAATTTCTGTGGCCCACACTCTTTCCCCATACCACCATATAGAAGGAGGAAAAGAGTTCATTCAAATTTAAAGCAATTTATAAATAGAATTTGCCCCACAAGTTCATTAGTTGATGGATGAAGTTTGGTGGTTCCTTATCTGTCTTTAATCTGAGACAAGTCAAACAGGCCAGGTCATTCTTGATTTTCCTTCTGGATTTTCCTTCTCTAGCTTCTGGTAAATTTGCTTACAGATTTCTAGTGGCTCATCATTCTAACCCTCCTTTTGAAGCTTAGAAGATCAAAGCCATACTATATCATCTGAAAGAAGGAAGAATTGATGCCACAAGGACAGAAGCACTCATAAATCACATGGTGGCCACCCAGGTGGGGAGGTAAAATAGAGGATAAAAAGAGAAAATATCCAAAATAGCCTAGAAGTGCATTTAATAGGGACAGTGTGGTGATATAGTGATAGAGCCCTGGGTCTAGAACCAGGAAGAGTAGTGTTCAAACTAACCTTGGGCACTTACTAGTCAGTTGACCCTGAGCAAGTCCTCTGTTGGGCTCAATTTTCTGAACTGTAAAATGGGGATAATATAGCACCTACCTCTGAGAATTGTTGTGAGATAATGAGATAATATTTTAAAATCACTTAGCACAGTACCTGACACGTAGGCTCTTTTTTTTCTACTTATAATTTTTTTTTATTATGAACTTATTCATTAATAAACATAAATATTTAAATTATAAAGATGAACCTTATTTCCTATAAAAGAGGCCCATTTGAAAATGTCACCTCAGCATATAGGCTCTTACTAAATATTTGCTTTCTTACCAGTGAGCAAGAAGTGATTTTTGACAATTTGTTTAAACTCCTTGAACCTCAGTTTCCTAATATATAAAATGAAGGGGGATGAATTAATGGTCTCTAGAATCCCTTCTGCTCTAGATATATTGTCCTATGACCATATTTTACACCTCTTGGAATTTTTAAGCTCTTGCAGAGATCAGATCAAGAACTACTTTCTACACTATTTTTCTCCCTCCAGTTGTTGGAATTTAAAAATATATATATTTTTGCATTTGGTTATATGTTTTCCTGTTGTCTTCCTATCATAGAATGTAATCTCCTCAGTGGTAGATACTGCTTTTCTTTTGTCTTTCTAGCTAGAACATCTAGCACAATGCTTAGTATATAGTAGGTATCCAATAAAGGATTGTTAAATTGGATTAATCTTGAATGTGCAATGCAAACTTTTAGAACAGCTTTTTTTTTCAAGGTGGCTTTGTTTTGTTTTGTTTTGTTTTGCATGGAAAACCTTGCCCCTGTCATCAGTGAGTTTTAATCCTTGACTTTCTGCAAAATAGAAACCTTCCATTACAGAGGGAAGGCTAGCATTTGGACCTTGTAACACATAAAATAGGTATTTATAGCTAGACTCCAAATATGGGCTTTGACTAAAAAAAAAAAAAATCCAACACATAAAAAACCTGTTTATATTAAACCACAATGGTTTTCTCTTTTGTGACATTTACGGCCCATTTAGATAAAAGACAGGAAAACGTATTTGTAAAAGTAACATTTTCCTTTTCCTTTATAAGAGATTAACTATTTATTCCTCAGTTTCACCATCTGTAAGAACAATGAGGCCTCTCACCAACATTCTGCTGTTCTTGCTGCAGTGGATAGACACTACAGTAGCTCAAATTAGGTTTCTTCAGGACTTGGTGGGGTGGAGTTAGCTACCACTTTAAAAATAGACTCAACTTACTTTTTTACACTCCTGTGCCTGTTTCCTTATTTCTTCTTTTTAGGATTATATGTAATTGGGTTTGTGGATCAACTTTCTGGAGAATATATGCTAAATAAATCATTATCATTATAAGATTGTAATTATCTCCTTTGGAACTGGGTAAGGACCAGGGTTTAAAACTTTTTCTAAAAAAGGAGAATTCCAGGTCCTCTGAGAGGCTACAAATGTGAGGATTTAGTCATTATACTTCCTGACCATTTATATCTTTGTATTTTCACTTATCATTAGTTCAACTACTTAAAGCTCATCCTTGGCAGCACAACCAAAGAAAAAGTGGGCTCACTTCAGGAGTAAAACAATACCAAAACATGGAGAAAAAAAGGCTGATCTCTTCCTTCCCCTTGAGGGTCCTATGAATGTAAGTATTCAGGCATCTGTGAACTGGTTTCAGCCAGGATACCACGTAGCAATTTCCTTGTCCTTCAGCTCTCTTTGCACTTAGGATCCCAAACTTACCTTTGAATTATGTTTCAACCTTATTTTAAAAGTTGTCATGGTCTACTCCATTTCAAGTTGGAGCTGAATAAGGGTAAATATCAGACATAAGGGAAGTTTGCAAGATATTTCTTAGTTCTGAAATTGAGTCAGCTTGGTACAATAAAGAGTATTGGTTTTGAGTTAGGCAGACTTGAATTCAAAGTTGGCCTTAAGTTCTTAGGAACTGTGGGACTGCAAGCAAATTACCTAAACTTTCTCAGCCTCAGTTTCTTTATTTATAAAATTGGTATGATAATCATATCTATCTCACAAGGATGTCATGAGGCTCCATGAGGTAATGTATGTAATGTGCTTTATGTTAGCTATTATTATTAAACTTTTTTATATGCTTTCCACTGTTTTAATACCACAAGCAAGGGTTGAGGTGGCTCAGGATGAAGAAAAGAATGGTGTTTGTGAATATTTTCATTTTGTCTATAAAGAAATCATATCTTTTGGGGCTTAATCGTTATCTTCCAGCTTTAACAACTTTCAACTTCTTTTCCCATATCTCTATAGTAAAAATAACATGCAGCACTTGGGAAGAGTCCTTTGAAATATAATAAGCAAATGTGACTTTTTGAATGAGAAAGAAATAGAGAGAAATGGCAAATAATGGCCAAAGGAAGATATTAGGTTAGGAAAATTCAATTCAACAAACAATTATTTTTGTTATGTTCAACTCTTAATGATCCCATTTAGGGTTTTCTTGGCAAAGATACTGGGATGGTTTGCCATTTCCTTCTCCAGCTCATTTTATATGTAAGGAAACTGAGGCCAACAGGGTTAAATGACTTGTCTAGAGTTACACAGCTAGTAAAGGAACCAGATTCGAACTTGAGAAGATTAGTCTTTCTGACTCTAGGCACAGCACTCTATCTACTGTGCCACCTAATTGTCTTTAAGTACCCACTCTATTCCAGTCACTATGCTAAATACTGGGGATACAATTAAGGGAAAAGTTAACCACTGTTTTCATGGAACTTATAAGGAACTCTAAATGTCTAAATAATCTAAAGGTGGAAGACAACAATAAGAAGAGAAAGAGGTGGTATTCCATGTGGGAGCATCTTATCTTGTTCAATGGAATTGAAACAAGGCAGGACAGCAGATACAAAATGAAGTGACCCTAAGACCAATTTCTGCCCTTTATAAAGGAAGGTTTTTGGAGGAACTTACACCCTCCAGCCTTCCAATCAGAGGGAAAAGGAGGCTGAGGAAGGTGAGGCCAATCAACCCTGAGTTAGCAGTGTGGTAGTGAGTTTAGACATAATAAGTTTATTTGGAAAGGGGCATCTTTCCCTGAGGAGTTGAAACCAATCGAAACAGGAGGTACATATTTGAGTGAAATTTAAAAAAAAAAAAAAAGTTTTGGAAAAGAGGGAAAAAAATTAAAATAGTGTATTATAGCTAGTTGTCTCATTTCCCTCAGTCAAAAGGAAGTAACTTGAGGACAAGGACCATTTTGTGGCCATTTAAAAATCTCTGTTTCTCCCCGCCCCCCACCATCCCTGTCCCCAACAAGTAATACTGTACTTCATAAATATAGATTCAGTTGAAAGAATGGAATGAGGGGAGGGTATGGTCCAGAAAAGCAGATATAAAGGGAAGTTTTCCCTAGTAAGAATGAATCAATGAGAAATTCAGATGGGGGGGGGGTGGAGAATTGTAGGGGAGAAGCCTAGAAAAAGAACAGCTTAGAGAGATAGCAATTATTGTAACTAAAAATAAATGTCAATTTAGAGACAAAGGCAAATAGACAAAGAAAGGGGTAAGAAAAGGCAGAAAAGCAAATCCCTCATGAAATAAACAAACAGAAAACCCCAAGCAAATGGAAAAGAAAAGAAAAAGAGGAGAAATGGAAGAAAAAAGATAAAACAGATCTATAAGCATCGATAATTATTTAAATTATTATGAGATAAGGACCATTATTTAAAGACTCTATCAATATTAAAACTACTAAAGAAGGAAAAACCTACTAGAGAAATCCTACAAAGCCAATTTTTGAGAAAGAGAAGAGCATTTGGGCTCTTCCCATTGAAATCCCATGGCAGGATATTTGGGTTTGGGTGCTTTCTTTGGACTCTTAGGAATTTGAAACTACCAAATTCTGGTGGGATTTCTTAGAACTCAACTCTCAAAATTATTTAAATTTTCAAATTCTTCCTCCTCTCAAATCACAGGAATATTTTGCATGATGTTAGCTCCCAACAGTATCCTTTTCCAATAACATTATTAATAAATTAAAACCAATCCTACTATCATCAAGATTCCTCAGGTATTATCATTAAAACAGTTCCTTTGTTAAAATTTCACCAGTTCTAGTTAATGTAATTTTACTTAATATTATCACTGTCTTCTGTAATCAATTAAGAACAATAGGCAAGGTATTCCTGTAAAAATAAGACCAGAAAAAATTATCAGTAAATAAGGTAAAGTTGTATCCCTTTTTCTTTTCAAATGGGGAGGGGGGATTGATAAGAGAACAAGGAGGAATAGAGAATGGGTAACAAAAAAAAAAAAAAAAAAAGGACCATTGAGAGACATCTTTTTTTAAATGGAGAAAAGACTATTTAAAAAGAAAATGCAAACTATATAAGAGATCTGCAGTTTCTTGTAGAATTGCTTTTTTTCTGCTATATAAAAATACACACACAAATTCTGTTTGTTGATTGCTAAGTTCAGATTAAAAGAAAAAAATTAAAAGATGAATTAGTATTTGATAGAGGCAGTCTGGTGCAATAAGGGGCAGCTGGGTAGTACAGTGAATAGATTGGCAGATCTGGAATCAGGAAGTCTCATCTTCCCAAGTTGAAATATTGTCTCAGATACATACTAGCTGTGTTACCCTGGACAAAAATCCTGTTTAACTCAGTTTCTTCATTTGTAAAATAAATTGGAAAAGGAAATGGCAAAAAATAAACGAACAAAAACGACACATTTAGGAAGAATAAAGGACCTGAGTTCAGGAAAATTGGATCCTAAATAATGTCTGCTTCAAAACTTACTAGCTGGGTGATCATAGACATGCATTTAATCTCTTTGAGACTCAGTTTTCCCATCTAGAAAATGAGATTAATAATAACTGACATGGATTAGTGTTTGTTCCCATCTGGAAAATGGAGTTAATACTGTCTGACATGTATATAATGTTTTAAGATTTACAAAGCACTTTATGTACCTGATCTCATTTGATAATAAAATTTGTACTGTTTCCCTTATAAGGTTCTGTATTGAGGAAAGTACATTCCATGTGTCTTATTATCATGAGTAAGATACATGGTCACTAGCATTGTCAAATTATAGCTTTTCAACAAACATATTAATAACAGTAGCCTTTACTTTTCCCCCCTCTTCTCTTCTACCCCACATACTCTAAATGTCTAAACAAACCTTTTGGAGAAACCTTTGGATCTTAGCAAAAAAAAAAAAAAATACTTAAAGCATTCCTAAATCAGCTGTTCAGTCTCTTGCTCACTCACATCAGCCCTGCAGAGTAATTGATGTCAGGGTTGTGACTTAGCGTCCTCCTGAAATTCTGACATGGAGAGATAAAACCAAAGAGCAGCATGTCTCATGGTTAAAAATAGCCAAGAGGGAGAGGAAATATGGACTGTGGCTTCCTGGTCCAGTATCGAAGTTGGTAGAGACCTGAAAAAGCTCATTTATTCATACTCCTCAGAAGCAGCAGCAAAAACAGAAAAACTAAAACAAACAAAACAAAACAAGCATCTATCCCACCCCCCCACCCCTTTTAGAAACATTTTAGCTAAAAAGCCACCAATATCAAGTTAGTATATACCAGTGTGAACTAAGCATTCTCATGTTTTTTTAGTAAACAAGCAAAAATTTATTCCTGAACATTTCATAGTTCAAAGACATATGACCTTAGAATTTAAGCACCTAGAAGGATTAGATAGTGCTACTATATATGCCAGAGACTAACAAGTTGTGTGTGTGTGTGTGTGTGTGTGTGTGTGTGTGAGAGAGAGAGAGAGAGAGAGAGATAGGTATGTATGCTGTGAGTTTTTTTTTTTTTTTAAACAAATATTATTTCATTTGATCCTTACAACAAGGTAACCTTGTATGGTAGGCAATTAGCTGTGAAAATTTCACATAGCTAGAAAATTTCTGGATTTGAACTTAGGTGTTCCTGATTTCAGGCCCAATGCTGTAACTACTGTGCCTCTAGCTTCCTCCTAGAGAGATACATATTTTTCTGTACAGCTTCTTACATGGCGTGGAAGCAAAATATTATTAAGATATCATTTCTTAGCTTAAAAGAATCCAACATCTCTTTAGTTATAGCAAATATAACTTTATAACTTGGTACAGACTATGGAGATCTGGAGTTGCAGTTAGGACAACCTAGATTCAACACCTGCCTCAGATGCTAGCTATATGACTCTTCACTTCCCCTCTCTGTACCTCAGTTTTCCCATCTATAAAATGGGTGATGAAGTTGGATTAGATGGCTTTTAAGATACCTTCTGACTCTAAGTCTGTGATGTTATGACCTTTCTACACCTGTCACGATACATATCAGAAAAACTTACTATTATCTGGGGGGCATGGTTTGTTGCCATTCCAAGTTCTAGTCCTAGTTGGTTTGTCCTATTCCCTCAGCTTCTCCTGCCTTCTCAATCCATTGTGTCCAAATACTGCTCATTTCTCAAAGCCAGGTTTCAAATTCAGACTCCTTTAGGAAGTCTTTGCTGACATACTCCTTTCCACCTAGAAGTTAAATATTTAATTTCCAAAATACTTTGCACTATTTGAATGGCAATTATTATTACTATTATTAGATTTAAAGCTCCTGAGGGCATGGCCTGTTATTTATTTATTTATTTATTTATTTTTGTTTTGGGATAAGGCAATTGGGATTAAGTAACTTTTCCAGGATCACACAGCTAATAATTGTTAAGTGTCTGAGGTCAGATTTGATCTCAGGTCTTCCTGACTTGAGTCAGGATCAGTGTCATATCTACTGTGCCCCTAATTTATTTTATAAAGTATTTAACATATGGTGGATATTCTAGCAAACATTTGTTGGCTGAAAGGAATACTATCATTTGAAAGCAATATACACAGTATAATGGAGGAACCTGTGATTTCATTGGTACAGTGAACATCAGAATGAGAAAGCTCCCTCCACCGATCCAGATCTATAACCTTCCTGCAACTTAGAATTTTTAGAGAGTTTTCCAGAACAGAGAAATAAATAAATTGCTTACAGTCCTAGAGCCAGTCAACAGTCTCTATGAGACACCAGCTAGACATCATGGATATAAAAGATAGATTATATAAAACTTGTCTATAATTACAATTTGGTCTACCTACAGTGTAAGGGGAAAGGAATATATTCTACAAATTACTTTTGAAAAGAACATTGCATAAAACGGTAAGGAGCAATAGGCAGAAACCAGGAGACTTGAGTTCTCTGTTATCAAACTGGCAACTTCAGTGTCATTATCTTTGCAAAGCTTTGTGACACTCTAAAGGGATCTTTTAACTTCTCTGGGCCACAGCATCTTCATCTGTGAAATAAGGATCATAATACCTGTTCTTTTCTCACAGGGTTGCCTTGAGGCTTATGAAGGGATGCACAGACAGTGCTTTGAAAATTCTCTAATTCTACAAGAATGTAGTTACTGTCTTTCAAGATGGAGTGGGGAAGAAAAAGAGAGCAGAGACTGTATCTGAGAACAATAACTTTTTATAAGAACGATGATCAATTAGAGAGCTAACATACCAATCAGGAAGACCCATCTTGGATACATATTGATACTTCCAACCTGGACAAGTTATTGAACCTTCCGGTGCCTCCAGTCAAACCTCTTTATATTTCAAACAAATAAAAATTGATTCAGCTCTCATTATATAAGAAGCACTGTGCTAAACGCTGGGGATACAAAGATAAAACATGCTTAATGATTTGCAACACAAGTTACAAAAATAATCTTATTGATTCTCTCAAGCTCCGTTTTACAGATGAAGAAATTGAGGCTAATTGATTTGCCAAGAGACATACAGTTTAGAAAGTGTGTAAGGTAAGTTTTGAATTCATATTTCCTGCACTCTGAGATTCTGTACAATATGCCTTGCTAAGCAGCTGCCATCTGCATTGGTAGAGGGAATTTTTTAGCCGCGAGGTCAATGCACAGATCCCAATCTCCCCCCCCCCAAAAAAAAAAAAAAGTGGAGTAAAGGGACAGTTAGAAGACGGTCCTAATGAATCCTACAGAACTGGGAATGAGAATTTTTGTTCTGGAAGAGATCATAAAGAACATCTTGTGCAATTCTCTCATTTCGTGAAGAAAACCAAACGTCCTGTATCTCCCCGCCGCCTCCCCCCAAGTCAAAAGATACCCCGAAGGTTTTAGATCAGTTTGTGGTTGTGCTGGAACTGATACTTAGCTTAATTAGCCCAGTGGCCTGATTGTAACGGTACCCAAATAGAGTGCCTTCCTAATTTTTATTCTCGAATACACAATGTGGGGTTTAAAGTAGGGTAGAAGTTGTTACTCTCCGACCAATGGGAATAGAGAGGAGACTCACAGGTTGTCCTCATCCATCCCTCCTTAAGACAACCTCGGGGAGTCTCAAAGAGGATGGGAGCAGGAAAATGGTACTCTATTCCAGTGTAGGTTGGCAGCAGCAGCAGTAGCGCCAGGCTCAACATCTGGAGCTCTGTTTCCTTCAGTGCCCACACCCTTCTCAAGCTGCCTCTCCTCTCCCTTCTCCCCTCCTCTAGCTTTTCTTTCCGCTGCACCTTGCCCTGGACGCAGTACTGCACGGTGGGCAGTCGTGCATCCAGGGGAGGACTATCACTAGGAAGAGTGCAGAGAAGGCGCTGTTAGAAGAAGGTGGTTAACTTTCAACCTGTTACCGCTGCCCTTACACTTCAGAAGGAGCGCGGAGGAGAAAAGAGGAGCGCGGGAAAAGCCAGGGGCGGGAGTAGGGGGGCGAGGGAGCCCGGGAAGAGCCCCCGCGAGAGCAGCGCGTAGTGGGCCGGCCGCGCACTGAGCGCGCCACGCGGCGCCTCCAGAGGTGGGGGCCTCTCACTGGAGCTGGGGCGCAGCACGCTCCACCTCCTCCTACTCTTCCCCAACTCGTGCGGCTGCCACGGCTGCCTCGGCTCCCCGCAGCCCCGGGTTTCGCCTCGGCAGCTGGAGATGTTTAACCGGGCAGTGAGCAGGCTCAGCAGAAAACGGCCGCCTTCAGGTAAATGGAGCGGTCCGGCGCACCGGGGATGGGGGTGGTGGCGGTGGGACTGGAGTTCGATGGCTGACAAGCGGATTTCGAACTTGCTAGGAGTCGGCATCAGAGCCGCGAAGTTAGGGCTGTGCAAACGGGGTGAGCAACTCATCACCCGGAGGGGAGAGCAGTGTGTGTGTTTTGGATAGTGCCTATGGGAATGATTGCTCAAGTTTGACAGAAGAGGGAAGAGCTCTCCAGCTGGTAGTAGGAAAGCACCCTCCATCACTCAGACAGCAGCCTCCGACCCCAGACGGAGAGGCTGGCATGATCTCGAGTCCGCTTTTCGCAATTCCATCTAAATCTTCCCGTACTAAGGTGCTGCGTCCAGTCCCCTCAGCTCTGGCAGCAAAAGATTCTCTCCTCCCCCTCCATTCTTCTTCCTCTTCACCCTCCCTTCTCAGGGACTATAGTTCCCAAACTCTAAAAGCAATAGTCCTTCTCTCGTTTGGAGTCCCGTGGAGGCGGGGAGCTGTTTTAAGAAGAGCTCCGAGAGAAGACTTTGAACAGGAAGTTTGGCTGAAAGAGGAAGAGTAGCAGTTTTCTTTTTACTTAATGTCTGGGAAGACTACACACACGCATACATAGACAAATCCTTAAGCACGTTGAAGTTAGAATCGAAAAAGCAGAAGTAGGTGAGGATTTCTCTTGGATCCTTTTTATTACCTTCTGTGGGGGAGGGAGGAAAGAGATTTGACCCTGATTAGCCTGGGATCTCATCCCCAGTTTTCAGCCTCGGTTCTTGTGCCTTGGTTAGATATAGGGAAGGAGGAAAAGACTAGAGACAAGGGGGAAAGAGGAGGAGGGGTAGCAAAGAAGGAGAAG
Source organism: Sminthopsis crassicaudata (assembly GCF_048593235.1). Lineage (NCBI taxonomy): Eukaryota > Metazoa > Chordata > Mammalia > Dasyuromorphia > Dasyuridae > Sminthopsis > Sminthopsis crassicaudata. The sequence continues at coordinate 95,816,869 of NC_133618.1, forward strand.
GAGACACACACACACACACACACACACACACACACACACACACAATGACACAGAGACACACACACACACACACACACACACACACACACACACACACACAGAGAGACAGAAGGAAGTGGGGGGGGAGGGGGAAGAAACAGACCCAGACACAGACACACAGAGACACAAACAGGGAGACAGAAACAGAGAAAGACTGACTTGTTCTGAAGAGATCAAACACCCCAATCTTGATTTTTGCTATGCACAAACTAAACAGGCGGTCAGTACCTGGGGGTATGAGTTTGGATGTGAATTTTCAGGCAATGACATGATGACAGAAAATTGGTTCACTTTGATCTCTTCACTTTTGCCAGATTCCACCAAAAGGTTGACCCTAGGGGAATGTTGCAAGGCTATGGAGTGCTGAAGCTTCAGGCTTTGACTTGGGTTTCATATTCCTCACTTACTTGATTAGAGTAATGCATTTTAAAATTTGAAAACTTAACTAACTTTTCCCTATTCTTCCCTTCTTTTCCCAAATAACCTTATGAGAATTAAATTCTAAATGTTGTATTATTCCAAATTCTTGTCTGATTTTCAAATCTCCCATATATTTACATAATTGTCATCTCTGTTTATGTTATATCTTTTGCTCTTTTTTTCCCCTCAATGTTTTTTCCCCCATATGCAGTAACTATTTCTAGGGCAGTTAAATATCACAATGGATAGAGTGATAAGCCTAGAGCCCTGAATTTAAATTCAGCCTGAGATATTAAGTAACTGTGACTCGTTGCAAGTCAATCAACTGGATTTGCCTCAATTTCCTCATTTGTAAAAGAGCTGGAGAAGGAAATGGCAATCCACTCTAGTATCTTTATCAAGAAAAATCCAAATGGGGTCATGAAGAGTTGATCATTATTAAAACAACCAAACATAAAATATTTCCATGTGATTGGATTTGGATTTAAAAGAACTTAATACAAATCCCAACTCTGTGAAAGCCTGTATAACCTTGGGCAAGTCACCTAATTAATTTCTGTGGACCTTGGTTTTCTCATATGTAAATGATATAGTTGGATTTGATGATCCTTCTAAATTATAACTCCATATGTGATTGACAGTCTTTATGCTTGTCATTTTAAAGAGGTCATGTGTATTATTGTGTTATTGTACCCCAACTTACTCAATTGTTCCCATATTGCTGAACATTTGGGTTGTTTTTAATTTTTCACTCTTCTGAACACCAGTTCTGTGAACATTGCATTACAAATTACTTTTTTTTTTTCTTTTGGATTATTCCCTTGGAGAATATTCCTCCCAAAATTGCCAGGTCAAGATGTACGAACAGTTGTCTATCTTTTGTTGTTGTTATTGTTACATATTAGCAGATTGCTTTCTGGAAAGAATATACTAATTTAGAACCCCCCCAACTAACCCCTTCTCATCAACCACTCTCTCTTCCTAGCAATATGTCTATTAATGTATTTATTTGGTTGCAACACATTAGTTAGTTGAGCTTTTAAAAATGTTCACATAATCCATATTGAGACTGATAGCATTTACAGTGTACAGTGATATGTTTACACTAAGTTCTGTGGTTCCATACTTGATTACCTAATACTTAGATTGAAATCTTGAGTTTTAAAATCTGGCAATCTAGCATGAAAGAACTTGAGACTCATTGGTTGATAGTATAATTAACAGTGTAGGGAGCAAAGTAAAGATAAACAGGAGAGTTCAAAATCATGATCTCTACATTCCAATTCTAACATTATTATCTAAGGATTGATGGATAAAAAATGGGGGTACTTGTTTTTTGGAATGTTTTCCACAACTTTAAGTCTACTATACATATGATTGTATTTAAGATTCTGATGATCAAGCCACTCTATTGAAAAATTGATGGGAGGAAGTACCCCTTACACTGATGCTTTTTGGTCTTGTACCCTTCAATGATTCAGTATTCAAAAACTGTCTTTATCTTTAAATAAACATTATTGGAGCTTTTTGTTTTCCCATTACAGATATTTCTGAATATATATATATCCTCTACCCTTTTCTTTCCCTCACCCCTTCTCAAGAGTGTTTTCTTGGAACAACAACAACAACAAAAACCAACATGTTAAGATAAAACAACATAGAGTGACCACATCTGACAATGTATGCCAAATTCCACACCTGAAATCCTTCACCTCTCAATTGAAAAGAAAGATATATTTCCTCATTTGCATTTCTGGGACCAAGATTTATCATAATAACTTAGCATTTGATTTCATTTTAGTGTGTTGTTGTAGTCGTTGTTTATATTGTTCTCTAGCCTTTGCTTACTTTACTCAGTATATTTGTTCATATAAATTTCCTCATATTTTTTTCTGAATTCCTCATGTTTCTTATGGTACTATGATATTCTGTTACATTCAAGATGAATGAAAAGAAATTTTCATTCATTTGTCCAATCATTGCCACATCAGTGAACACTTTCTTCCCAATTTTTGCCACTATAATAATTGCTACTCTGAATATTTTTGTTTCTTTGGGATCTTTCTTTTTGTTTTTGACCTTGTATATTCCCTGTAGTGGGGATCTCTGGATCAAGGTAGATATGAAGTACAGATTTTTTTTTTCTCACATAATTTCAAATTATCTTCAAGAATGGTTGGACTTATTCAATTTCATAACAGTAGACATCTGTTATCTTGTAGACTTTCCAGCATTAACCGTTTTATTTTTTGTCATCTTTTTCAACTTGGTGGGTGTGAGATGAAACTTGAGATGTTTTAATTTGTATTCCCCTTGTCATTGATTTGGAGCAACTTTCCATATGGCTATTGATGGTTTGCAATTCTTTTGAATGTTGATAGATTTTTTTCTTGTTGTTGGATAATGGCTGTTGTCCTATATATTTGTGCTAATGATCTATACATCTTGTATTTCTGACTTTTTTCAAGGACATTTGATGCAAAGATTTTTCCCACTTGATAATTTCCCCCCCCCCTTTTTTTTAAATTTAAAGTATTGATTTGGTTCATGCAAAGGCTTTTAAATTTTATGTTGTTGAAATGATTTATTTTTTCTTATTACCTATATTTTTTGTGTAAGAATGGAAAGGGGTAATTTTTAGAGTTTTTTTTTGTTTTGTTTTGTTTTTTTGAGGTAGTTGTGCTTTATTCTTTCTCCTTAACTAGGTTTAAATAATTCTTCTTCACTTCTTTTCCTCCCCTTCTCCTTAACTTCTCCCTAAGAAGACCTTCATTATTTTAGATAACTCTGGGACTTATTAATCTATTGATTTAAAGGAATATGAATAATGAATTCTCCCCATAAAGAAGCAATTGAAAGAATACTGGGTAAATTAGAAGTCTGAAGATCTGAATTCTCTTTCTGGCTCTTTTATCCTTTAGTTGAGTGATCTTAAATCAGTCATTTCACTTTTTGTAAATGGGTGAGTTACTCAGATTTCTAAGACTTTTCTAATTCTAATGATTAATGACTGTGTTTGAGTCTGTAATCATAAGTACATAGTAAAATTCTCAACTCCTCCTAGACTTCGAAGACTTTTCCCTGAAGCCTGTTAAAGATTATCTCATTAAATACTTTGAAACAGTTTTAGATTTATTATCTACCTTGAGAATTTATTTAAAGATGACAATGTATGCAGCCATTTAATATCTTTGTTGTTACAATCCAGCAGAAGGATATCTTTTGTGAGGGTGGAAGCTTTCCCTGCAGAATGTTTCAGACTGTATGTTTCTGAATTTTGCAAAGTAAAGCTGGGTCTGTGTCATGGAATTTATCCAGTGACAGGCTAGAGTAGGGCCTGGGGGAGATCCTGTAATGTGGAATGACTTTGCCCTGCTTAACAAAAGGGAAAGAGTGAGGAAGACGGAAGGAAAGGGAGAGGGAGAGGGAGAGATTTAACCAGGATTGTTTTTTATTTTTTGATGAGTTTTTTACTTTATTTTATTAATAATTTTTTTTTTATATTCTGATAACTTCCCCAAAGGCCATTCTTCCAAAAGAATCAAAGATATAGAGCTAGAATGGACTTTGTGAACCCCTTGTTTTTTCTTCTAAGAAAACTGAGATCATTAAGGTTAGGTCACTAGTCTCAGATTACATGTATAGAAAGTGAAAAAAATGAGTATTAAAACTAGATTTCTAACTCAAATAAAACATATTTTTACTATACCAAGCTGATTCCCAATAATACCTTTCCTTATTTAGTAAGAGAAACAGAACAAAATACTAATTAACAACAAAACTACCTGTTACAATCACTGTACTTGACTGTTTAGATAGCATTCTGTATCCACATATTTACTACTTCTCTAATCAGAAGGAAATGTGTTCCAAAAAAGCCCCCTGGAACTTTTTTGGCCCTCTGTATTTGATTTTTATTCTGTTATCTTTTAGAATTGTCATGATTTACATTATTGTAGTCATTGCATGTATTATTCACCAAGTTCAACTTTCTTTGTTCTATATCATTTCATATAACTCTGCTTCTTGAAATTGTTTTTCTGTCGTTCCTTACACCATAAGAAGATTCTAGAATTACAACAATTAGTTCAGTCTTTCGAAAATCAGTGGACATCTACTTTGCTTCTATCAACATTAAAGCTATGATGTTTAAATGGGGTCTTTCTCTTGCTGGCTTTGGGAGAGAGAACAGAAAATGTGGATCATTTAGTAACTTTTCTCACATAATTTCAAGTTATTTTCAGAATTATTGAACTAATTCAATGCTTTACTAAGTGTGTCTATCTTTTCACAATTCCTTCAACATTATTTTTGTCTTATAGTATGTGAATTTGATGAATATGAAATAACCTATGAGTTACTTTAATTGGTATTTCCTTTATTAATCATTTATAACATTGTTTTCATGCGATTGCATTTTGAAGAATCAGTATATATCCTTTGAGTACTTATCAGTTGGGGAATGGCTTGTTGTCTTATATACTTGTGTCAATTTATCAGAGCTGCTTCAATTTATAGAATCATAGATTTAAGGTTGAAAGGGACTTCATTTTGTTCCCTCAGTAGTATTTTATTTTTCCAAATACATGTAAAGATAATTTTCAACATTCATTTTTATAAGATTTTGTGTTCCAAATTTTTCCCTTCCCCCTCCCCAATTAAGCAAGCTATTTGATATGTCTAACATATTCAATCTTTTTAACATATTTCCATATTTGTCATGTTGTGCAAGAAAAATCAGACCAAAGGTTAAAAAACCACAAGAAAGAAAAAGCAAGCAAATAAAGGTGAAAATACTATGCTTGGATCCACATTGAGTCTACATAGCTCTTTCTCTTGATGCTGGTGGTATTTTCCATTCCTGCATTGTTGAAAAGGGTCAAGTCCATCACAGTAGGTCATTACATAATCTTGTGGTTACTGTGTACAATGTTCTCTTGGTTCTAGTCACCTCACTTAGCATCAGTTCATGTAAGGCTTTTCTGAAATCATCCCTCTCATCATTTATTATAAAACAATAATATTCCATTACATTCATACACATAACTTATTCAGCCATTTCCCAACTGATAGAAAACCAATCACTTTCCAATTCCTTGCCACTACTCTTTTTTTATAGTGTTGCTACTTCAAACAACTTTGCACATATTGTGAAAGGGACTTTAAAGGATATCAAGTTTCCCTTGCCGATATTTGACAAAAGAGGAACTGAAATAGTTATAAGATTTGCCCCAAATCACATAGCTAATACTTATGAGGTAGAATTTAGACCCTGACCTTTCTGATTCCAAGGTCAATCATTTTACCATGATGCTGCTTTTATTTGCTTGATGCAATTTCTCCATGCCCAACATTCTATATAGCTTTTATTATTTGTTCTACATAGATTATATTTGAACAGAATTTTTATAATTTTTAAAAATGGAAATGATCCTTTATTTGTGATCTCAATCCCTTATCTAGTTATGAATTCTCCTAACCTTGATTATGAATGATAAACTCATTTTATTCTCATTATTTTGAAATGATATGACCATTTATATTTGGATGCTTATGTAGTATAAGATACTGCTTTAAGCCTATTTTATGCCAAACCACTTCCCTTTTTTCCACAGTAGATTTTACATATAAATTTTAATGAATGTCATTTGCTTTTATGTAGCCTGAACTTCTACTTTATCTCTCCTCCTCCCTTTCCCAGTCATCCCATTGAAGGAATAATTCTAAAAAAATAAAAAATGAGTAAAACAGATCAATATATTTTAAAAAACTGACAATATACACAGTGTTCTTCAATACAAGTTCTTCACCTCAAGAAAGGTGTTGGGAAAATGCTTTCTTATTAATTGCTTTGTAGTTTTCCACTTTCATTATGAAGTCATTATATATATTGTTTTCTTGGCTCTGTTTATGTCACTTGCTTTAGTTCAAATAAGTCTATGCTTTTTTAAATTCATATTGTTTATTGTTTCTTAAAGCACAGTATGATTTAATTATATTCATGTACCATAATTTGTTTATGGTATTAATCATTAATCAATGAACATCTATAGCATTTCCTGTTCTTTGCTACCATAAAAAAGTGCTGCAATAAATATTTTTGGTATATATGGGACTTTCCCTTTTATCAGTAAACTTGAGATATGTGTCTATCAGTGGAATCTCTGAGTCATAGAGAATGGACATTATAGCCATTTTATATGGTACTACTGTATCATAGCTCCCCCAACAATGTATTTTTTTTATTAATTTTTAAAATTATAACATTTTTTTTGACAGTACAGATGCATAGGTAATTTTTTTTTTTTAAACAACATTATCCCTTGTACTCCCTTCTGTTCCGAATTTTTCCCCTCCTTCCCTCCACTCCCTCTCCTAGATGGCAGGCATTCCCATACATATTAAATATCTCATAGTATACCCTAGGTACAATATATATGTGCAGAACTGAATTTCAACAACGTATTTGTTTGCCTGTTTCCATAATCCCTCTATCATTGACTGTTCATATCTTTTGTCATCTTGGCTAATGCAAAGCAAAGCATCAAAATCATTTTGATTGGTATTTCTCTTATTATTAGTCATTTGGAACATTGTTTCATATGGTTGTTAATAGTTTGCAATTGTCTCCCTCTCCTCTCTACCTTCTGTCCCCTCCTCCAGTTCCTATCCTCTTTGTCCACTAATATATGTTAAATATGGAATTTTTCCCTGCGTAGTTTGTGTTCTAATGTCTCTCCAAGCTATTGTGCTCATTAATTTTTAGCTGTTGTTTTATTCACTTTTCTATCCCTGTTTTGCTAACCAGTGCCAAAACACTTTTATTTTTACTGATTTGTAATATCATTTCATTTCTACTGCCTTCATTTCTACATCTCCCCTGCCCAATTTTCCATTGCAATTCTTGACATTTTTTTCTTTCAAATTAATTTTGTAATTATTTTTTTCTTCTATGAAATAACCTCTTTGTAAGTTGATCAATATAGTAATAAATCTATAGATTAATTACTTTAATCATATTGGCATACTTTAGCTATAAACAATGAATATCTCTGTCTTTATTTCTATTTTTGTAGTTTTATTTTTATAAGTCCTTTATGTTTTTGATGCATCAGTTGCCTTGTATTTTATTCATTTTGTGGTTACTTTAAATGCAATTTATTTTACTATTATCTCTTGTTTTTGTTAATGATTGTATGAATATATTTTGTATCCTACTACTTGATTAAAACTATTAATTATCTTGGTTTCTTCACTGATCCTTTGAAATTTTCTAAGTAAACTATTACATGGCCTGCAAATGAGAATACTTTTGTCTCTTCTTTGCTGATGTTTATTCTTCTTACTTATTTTACTTTGTCCTTGCCTCCAAATATTTTCACTTACTTCTATACAAGACTAATAGTGGATGGAAGGTATATTCTTGCTTTACTCCTGCATTTATTGGACAGGTTTCTATTTTTCTTCTTTAAAAATGATACCATATTTTGGTTTTAAATATGTACTTTGATCAGAGAATGATTCTTCCATAGCTATGTTTTTTTTTTTTTTTAATGAGTATTTACTTAATCAGACACTGGTGGAAGACTTTATCAGCATCATGTGATTTTTGTTGCTCATTATTTTCCTAATTATGCCCTACTTTTATATCACCTGCTTTAAATCCAACTTTGTTTCAGTGAATTATCTATTAGTTATATTGTTACAAACTCTTTGCTAATATTAATTAGTGATAGTGATTTATATTTCTCTTTTTCTCATTTTTCCCTACCTGTTTTTTGGGAGCAGTAATATATTTGTTACATATTACGAGATTGGTAGAATATTTTCTTTTTATATAACTGAGAATAATTTTTCTAGCATAAAGAATATTTGTTCTTTAAATACTTGATGGGAATTAGTTGTAAATCCACCTATATAAGGTTTTTTGGTAGTTTATTTCTACCTAGTTTTCTTTTTTGAGATTAGACTGTTTAAGGTTTTTATGTTTTTATTTTTAATTAACTTGAATATTTTATTCTTTTAAGTAATTATCTATTTCTCATGGGGCAGCTAGGTGGCGCAGTGGATAGAGCACTAGCCCTGAATTCAGGAGGACCTGAGTTCAAATTTGATCTCAGACACTTAACACTTCCTAGCTGTGTGACCCTGGGCAAGTCACTTAATCCCAGCCTCAGAAAAAGAAAAAAAAAAGTAATTATCTATTTCTCTTAATTTCTCAATTTTCTGATGGGCTAATGGTTCTATTCATCAATAAACTTTTAAGAAATTGCTCTGTGCTTTGTGCTCTGTGAAGCTTTTTATTGGCTTATTTTTGAAGAAATAAAATTGTATTGTTTATCGCTTGTATTTGTACAGTGTAGTAGTTTTTTTTTTTTATTAATTTACCTCTTTCATTTTTTATTTTGCTAATTTGATTTTCTAAATATCAGATCATTGCAATATTTTTCTTTTTTTGCTAATCATTCTACTAGATTTACCCATCTCTGAAAGAATATTAAAGTTTTCTACTGTTATTGTGTTATAATATATAAATGTGAATTACTATAATAATTCTGCTATAATACATATCACTAAGCTCAAAGCAAATGACAGTTAAGGTAAATAACTTTACCAATGAGAGGTAGTGTGGTATAATAAATAGAGACCTGGCTTTGGTGTTAGGAAGGCTTGGCTTCAAGTTCTATCATTGACATAGACTGAATTGTAATCATGGGCAAATTATTTAACTTCTCATTCTCACAAAGCTACTTTCTAAGAAGTTGAGGTGCTTGACAAAGCACCAGTTCAGTGGTAGAGATCTCTTCCTTCACTGATGAAATCCAAGACCTATTTAAAAGAAAAGTTTAAATCACTGGGTTTTCTCAAATTTGGTTTCACCAGGAATATTCTTCCTAATATTTAGCACAGTATGTCTGTCACATTGTAGATAATAAATATTTCTTGGTTGATTATTTTTCAAAGTTTTTTGTAATTCATTCAGTTTTTCCCATAAGACCTCATTAATATACTATTGGTGCATCTATTTAATAATGGTACTGTTTGATTATCTTTGGTGACTGTTTAATGTAGTTTCTCTTTACCTCTGTCATCATTTTCCATTAAAATTTTTTTTTTGTCTTTTTTGTTTTGTTTTGTTATCTAGTCTCAATTAAATTCTTTGAATTTCATTTCATTTCATTCTCATTCTCTTCATCTGTCTATGTTTCTGTGTCATTGTTGTTTCTATCTTGGACACATTGGCTATATTTAAAAATATAGGTCTTTGCTGAGGTATATTTCATTAGGAGAACTCTAAAGTCAGCACTAGTCAATTAAGTGGAATCAACAGGCATTTGCTAAAGTGCTTAAAATATATCAAGTACTGTGCCAGATATTGGGAATATAAATCCAATCATGAAAGTAGTCCTTGCCTCCAAGTAGTTTTCATTTACTGCATTGGTCAGAATTCTGACATCTTGCAGTGTTGTTTTCCTTTTCATCATTGTGACCATTGTGTAAATTTTCTCCTTGCTTGTTTACTCTGCTCTTCATCACTTCATATAAATTCTTCCAAGTTTTTCTGAATTTTAAAACTCAATTTATATTTTTGTTTTTGATACATAGTCATTTGATCAATTGTGATGGACTTAACTGTTCAACAATGAGGTGATTCAGGCTAATTCCAATAAACTTGTGAAGGAAAGAACCATCTGCATATAGAGAGAGGACTATGGGAACTGAATGTGGATTACAATATAGTATTTTCATCTTTGTTGTTGTTTGCTTGTTTGTTTTCTTTTCTTTGGGTTTTTTTTTTTCATTTTTTTCCCCCAGATTTTTCTTGTGCAGCATGATAAGTGTGGACATGTGTTTAGAAGATTAGGAGGCTGGGGGGGGGGGGAGGCAGGGGAGAGAAAACTATACAGGGAAGGGGAAAGTTGGAAGGAAGGGAGAAGTGAGCCTTCACTTTGTAACAAAGGAAAACATAATGTTGTAAAAACTCAACCAACATATTTAACAATGTGTTTAATTGTGTCTAATAGTATATACAATATTTACACACACAGCAAAAAAATGCATTTCCTCATTTCTTCAAGTCTAAAATCAGGTCTAAAGTTAGATTTTATAATATAAAAGTGGCTGTCTTGGCCTCCTGTTGCTGAAGGCTAGGTATGTTACATTTCAGCTCTCCCCTAGAAAAGTACTCCTCTTAAGAGAGTTTGGGACATTCTCAATTACATAAAGCCTCAACTGATTATATTCCCCTTATTTAGTTACATTTAAGGTTCATAAGGGACACTGTACCTTAGTTACATTTAACCACTTAATGTTCAGGTAAGTTTTTACAAAGGAATATTTAAAAACACAGCAAGAACAAACATATAAATATTCCACCCACAGACACATCCAACCACCCACCCACACCCATACCCATATCCCATAGGGGGGCAAAATTTCTTTTAAACTACTTCAGTCTTTGGGGAGGGGAGCAAAAGGGGATCAGGTTCATAGCTTGTCTCAGTTCTTATATAGCCTGGGCCCACCAGGTCCACAACCTCATGGATTTGTGTCTAGCTGCCTGGTTTCTCATAATCCCCACTGTGTTGGCAGCAACAACTAAATTGAAATCCTGCTTCCAAGGTTGCCATGATTCTTGGGTCCAGAGACTCTACTGCTTGCACCAAGAACGGAAAAGACAAATAAACCAGACAAAAACTCCAAGTTTGATTTTTGAGATCACAGGGCCTAAGGAAGAAGGCTAGCCATTCCTTCTACTTGGCTTAGTTCATGGAAAAGATTGATAAGTACTTGTCAGGTATATTGTAAACAGAATTCTTGTTCAGAGACAGAATTCTTGTTCAGAGACAGGTTAGACTAGTTGGCTTTCGAGGACTCTTTCAACTTTGAGATTCCATGAGTCTGTAAAAAAGCAGCTATGAATATTTTTGTACAGTTATTTTTAATAATTTTAAATGATATTTTCAGGATTTGATACTAATACTACTTATCATTGATCAAAGGGTATATGACAAATTTTGTGACTTATAGATTGCTATTTTACTTTTCAAAAAGCCTTACTAGTGGTGTAATAAAGTACCTTTTTTCCATAAGTAATTTTGGATTTTATTCTTTCTGTGTATTTAATGGTAAAGAAGCTGCTTTTAACTTATGTTTCTCAAATAGAGAATATAGTTTTAAATGTGATTATTAATTATTTATATTACCCCTCCAAAAATATAGCTCCATATCTTCATTACTCTGTAGTGGGAGGATATATATTACTCTTATGGATATAGATAGATTCTTTGAAAGTTCTAGAAATCAGGTCTTTATCAGCTATATTTACTGTAAGTGCTTTCCCTCCTCAATTTCTTTCCTTTTTATTTGGAGAAATGGTTTTTTTTTTTGTTTTTTTTTGTTATACAGAAATTCTTTAATAACTATATAGTGATCAAACCCATTGATTCCTTTGCCAATGATTTCTTCCATTTACTTGATAGTTTTTTCTCTTCTCTGTAATTAAGGAATGATACTATGCCTTTTTCTTATAGAATTATTTTATAATTATTAAATTTTATAAATTAAACTATAATTATGTACATATTATAAAGTTTATAAATAATTACATTAAATAATATAAAATAATTATTATTTTACATTTTAGATTGTTGACTCAAACAGAACTTATTGTATTATATTATTTAGCTTATGGATCTGTCTTTCCCCCTCCCTCCACATACTTGGGTAATTATGTGGGACTTTTGTCTAAGTCTCTGGGTATCTGCCTGGAGAGCAAGGATTCTATGGAGACTACAAATAACAACAGCTCATCCTTTTTTGTTTCCTTCCTTCTGGTTCAAACTGGAAGTCAATGAACATCTGTTGTTTAGTCCTTTCAAAAGAGGATGTTGAGACTTATTCTTTGGTCAAAGGGTGCATAGAAGACACACATTCTCTGCTTCTTTAGGACACAGAATCTTTGAAAACTCAGAGATGGCAAGGGCAGGTCTATGGGCATCCATTTCAACTGGGAGCTATTCAAATACTACTCAGAAGATGGAAAGTAAGGGGTGATTTCCCTCAGATCTCTAGATGTCTGTGTTTGGCTACTATTTTTATATTTTATCTTGGGTTTTCAGTTAATGTTGGGAAAGAAGTTGGTTACTTTTGGACACTGATTTTCATGTGCCTTTTATAATAATAATTAGATGCTTGGTTTCCTTTTAGGATTGTATAATCCCTGTTATATATATATATATTTTTCTTTTCAAGTGATTTCCTTCCATCTCACTCAACAAAAAATGTTTTCTGTTTCATTTTGTTATTATTATTATTATTATTTTTTTTTTTTTTGCTACTGAATTTTGATATTTCTTATTTTACCTAATTTTCCAGTTTGGCTTCAGTTCATATTCAGTTTTCTATTAGGGGAATTGCATATTGTTCTTAGTAGTTGGATTCTGTAGCTATTAACACCTAGTCTTTAGAAGTTTTTTTTTTCCCCATAAATTAGTTTACTCAACAAGCTATTTTCATAGATGATCAATTGTGTTGAATAGGCTGTCATTCTTTGGTTATGAGTCTGAGTGCATGCTCTTTCCATGTGGATATAAGAGGAAATGTGCTAAGAAGGTGATTAGCTTAGACTAGACTTTGGAGCATATGGATTTCAAAGCAGTCTGTTGTTGTATTGCTCAAAGTAGAATGTATGTAAAAATGAGTCTGTTTATATATGCATGCATGTGTGCATATGCACAGGGGGGATGTACACAGTTTACATTTTCTTTGGGCAATCAGTCTAACTTTTAAAACTTTTTTTGGAAGAAACTTATAGCTAGATCATTATAAGATATAGAGGTGACTCAAGGCTCTTGGGAAACTATAATATATTGCTATTATTAAAATATTACTTAACTCTTATAAGTGATTTAGCTACAGATGATCACATAGATCATCTGCTCCTTGATCTAGTAGTAGTTCAGATTGCCAGAATCGAATGTTCTCAGTGGTCCTCAAACTTTTAAATAGGGGGCCAGTTCACTGTCCCTCAGACTGTTGGAGGGCCCGACTATAGTAAAATCAAAAGCTCACACTGTCTCCACCCATCAGCCCATTAGCCATAATCCAGCGGGCCGCATAAACGTCCTCAGCAGGCAGCATCTGGCCGAGGCCTGTAGTTTGAGAACCCCTGTGAGAATTTAGATACTTTTGGGGTTTTGATTTCTAAGAAATTCACATTTGGAGGTGGCATGGTGTGTGAACAAGTGCTGAATTTGAAATCAAAAGAGTTGGGCTTGAGACCTGACTTTGTCATTTGCTACCCATATGACCTTCTGCAAATCATTTAATTTTGATGGTCTGTTTATCTTTAAAAAAAAGGGTTGAGTTAGAAAAACCCTCTGGATCTGTCCAGTTCTAAATTTTTGATCCTACATTTATGTTTGAAAACTTGGTGATTTCTTTTTAATATGTATATTTTTTGGTTGTTGTTGTTTTCTTCCACTTAAGATAAAGTAAGGTTCGCAACCAGCTCACCTAATCTTCTTCATATATAAATTGGGGTGGGTTAAATTTGGGCTAGATGATCTCTGAGACATATTTAATATCGTATTGTTATTATTTAAATTTATTTTTCTGTCTATTTGAAAGTTTTTTTATATTTTATCTTCTGTTCTTATAAATGAAAATTTATAAAAATTAATTTTTTCTTTTTAATAAATACAGACCCATATAGTTTAAGATAAATTTCAAAATCCAGATTTTAAAATATGTAACAAAAGTATTAATCTATGTACAGGTTTCAGAGTTGTAAAACTACCTAAAGAATAAGCACTTAGTAAATTTCCTAGAATTATTTTTACAAGGTGAAATTAATAATCCAAAAATTTAGCAGTAATTTAATCAAATAACAATGAGTCATGGTGAGCCTGAAGATTGTTTTTTTATTAGCTTTTTTAAGTTAAAATTTTTTTTCAATTATCAAGCATTTGCATTTTTTTCCTACTACCATATCTCTTTTAAATGGAAAAAAATGAACAAATTCTTGAAACCAATAAGCAAAATCAAACAAAATAAATTCCCATAATGGGAATGTTCTGCATATTAGTTAATTATTTCTGTAAAGGAGTAATCTTCTCTATCACTGGTCCTCCAGAATTGTGACTGATCCTTACTGTTGATCAGAGTTCTTAGTCTTCCAAAATTATTCATTTTAATAATACTGACATTTTAGTATAAATTGTTTTCCTGGCTCTGCTCACTTTACTCTGTATCAGTCTATATAACTCTTCCTAGATTTTTCTGAAAACATCACCTTTATCATATTTATAGCACAATAGTAATCCATTATATTCCCATACTATAATTTGATAGCTGGTGCCCACCTGATAGGCATCCCTTTGTTTCTTGTTCTTTGTTACACAAAAAGAGCTATTATAAGTATTTTTGTACAGAAAGAACTTATTCCTCTTTCTTTGTTCACTTTCAGTCATAGCTTCAGTGATATTGCTGGATTAAAATGTATACAGAATTTAGTGGCCCTTTGGCCATAGTTGTAAATTGTTTTCCAAAATGACCATACCAATTCACAAGTCAATCTGGAGTGTGTCAATGTGTCTTTTCCCATATCTCCTTTAACATCTATAATTTTCTTTTTTTTTTTCCTTTCCTCCCTTCCTCCCTTTCTCCCTTCTTTCTCCCTTTCTCCCTTCCTTCCTCCCTTTCTCCCTTCCTCCCTCCCTTTCTCCCTTTTTCCCTTCCTCCCTTCCTTTCCCCCTTCCTCCCTTCCTTCCTTCCTTTCTCCCTTCCTTCCTCCCTCCCTCCTTCTCTTTTTCTCCCTCCTTCCTTTCCTCCCTCCTTCCTTCCCTTCCTCCTTTCCTCCCTCTCTTTCTCCCTCCCTTTCTCCTTCCCTTCCTCCCTCCCTCCTTCCCTCCCTCCCCCCTCCCCCCTCCCCCCTCTCCTCTTTCTTCTTTTCCCCTCTCCCCTCTCCCCTCCCCTCCTTCTCCCCTCTCCCCTCCCCCTTCTCCCCTCTCCCTCCCTCTCATTTTCAGAGGAAAAGGGTGACTTTCATAGGATCTCAGAAATTAGAAAGAGTCACAAAAGTCATGTATTCTAATATATATCTTTCCAAGAATCTCATCCATTACATTCCTAACAAGTAGATATACAACTTTTGTTTGAAGACAATTTACTAGGAAAAATCTTTCTATGCCATCCCAAAACAGTGCCTTGCACTTATTATGCCTAAACTGCAACTTTGCAATGAGTCTCATGAGCATTATAAGTCTTGTTTTCTTTGAATTACAGTATTTTAAATCTTGACTGTTTTTTTACTTATCAAAGAGTCTTTAAAAAGTTCCTTAATACTGGAGAAAAGACACTCGGGGTTTTTATATTTGGAAGCTAATCTGTTTACATTTCTTTCTTTCTTTCTTTCTTTCTTTCTTTCTTTCTTTCTTTCTTTCTTTCTTTCTTTCTTTCTTTCTTTCTTTCTTTCTTTCTTTCTTTCTTTCTTTCTTTCTTTCTTTCTTTCTTTCTTTCTTTCTTTCTTTCTTTCTTTCTTTCTTTCTTCCTTTCCTTCCTTTCCTTCCTTTCCTTCCTTTCCTTCCTTTCCTTCCTTTCCTTCCTTTCCTTCCTTTCCTTCCTTTCCTTCCTTTTCCTTCCTTTCCTTCCTTTCCTTCCTTTCCTTCCTTTCCTTCCTTTCCTTCCTTTCCTTCCTTTCCTTCCTTCCTTTCCTTCCTTTCCTTCCTTTCCTTCCTTTCCTTCCTTTCCTTCCTTTCCTTCCTTTCCTTCCTTTCCTTCCTTTCCTTCCTTTCCTTCCTTCCTTCCTTCCCTTCCTTCCTTCCTTCCCTTCCTTCCTTCCTTCCTTCCTTCTCTCCCTCCTTCCCTCCCTCCCTCTCTCCTTCCTTCCTTCCTTCCTTCCTTTCCTTCCTTTCCTTCCTTTCCTTCCTTTCCTTCCTTTCCTTCCTTTCCTTCCTTTCCTTCCTTTCCTTCCTTTCCTTCCTTTCCTTCCTTTCCTTCCTTTCCTTCCTTTCCTTCCTTTCCTTCCTTTCCTTCCTTCCTTCCTTCCTTCCTTCCTTCCTTCCTTCCTTTCTTTTTTTTTTTTTTTCTAACTGATTTCTGGGAAATAAGCAGAAGCTGTGAAGTTTTGTTTTTTTAGCAGGAGTGAATGGCTTCATTTAAAATAATTTGAAATAATCTAAAATGTAATCAGTTGTGTGCATTGGAAAACTGTAGAAGTATTATGAGCAAAGTAATGGAAACATTGCAAGGATAAGAGAGGTATTTAGTTTAATGCCACAGAGAGTGGGAAGTCAGATTAGTCAATCCGAATTTGGCAGTAGCTTGGAAAAATGTGGGCTATCTGATAGTTTACTGTATGTATATATTTATCAGACTGTTGAAGTTTGACAGCACAAAATCAAGTTAAGTTTTTTTGTTTTTGTTTTGGTTGTTTTTATTTTGTTTTAAAGCAAGATCAGGTTCTGGAGACATCTCAAATCTGGGTTGAAAACTTGTGGTCAAAGACATAGATATGAAGCCCTGAACAATGAACTTCTGGGAACGATGAACTCAGATATACACTTTTATTGTTGATGAGAAAATTAACTAATAAAACTTTAGCGAATTACCGTGCAAAATTTGTTATGTAAAAGAATAACAGTAATGTTTTATCGTAATAGTTCCAAGTTAGTTGTTGAGTAAGATAAGATTCCAACATTAATGATTCTCAAAAACTTTATGTATTATATACTCATGAAATATACAGAATATTCTAGCATTTTTTTTCTGTAGAAAGAAATTTCCAATGAAATGAAAGTAATCTGGGAGTAGAATTCGAAGGTTTTTAAAACATAAAATATTGGGGGGGAATATTAAAGGAAGCCATTGTTTCTCACTTTTATTTGCTTTCATTTTAATTTTCCCAGTAGCCATAGTACCTGGTATATATAGGCACTTGATAATTGTTTATTAATTGATTAGTTCTACAACTTTGTTTCTCTCCCTTTCATATGACTCATAATTAGTAGAATCTGATCTAGCCTTTTAGATGATAAAAAGTAAATGGTAAAATTTTTTGGTGAATCTACTTGAGGTAAGGGAAGGGGTCCCTAATACTTAGAGTGGGAACAAATAATGTTGGGTAAGATTCAAGTTGTTGTTGCTTTTTGAATGATATCTTCAGGAGAACCATGTCTGTAACATGCTTTTTTTTTTTTTTTTTTTTCCCCCCCCAGATATACATGATGGTGATGGGACTCCTAGCAGCAGCCACCAGAATGTAAAAGGCACTGCAAAATGGGCAACCTCCTTGGAGAACTTGCTTGAAGACCCAGAAGGAATTAAAAGATTTAGGGTTGCTATTTTTACTACTGATATTGATAAAAGATATTAAAATGATTAGATAAATGTCTTTTAACAAAAACAAAGACCATGGCTTAGTCCTGTGTGATATGTCTGAAAAACTGAAAAATTTCTCATTTCACAGTCATTGATAAATTGAAAATGTCTTCATTAGGAGAACTTTACTAAGAGCAAGTGGAAGATAGTACATTTCAGATATTATATGCCTTGGGATAATGGTGGGGTGGATGGAGAGCAATATTTATAAGTGATTAAAGAATCTCTAGCTCTCTGATTCCAGGAGGGAGAAGGAGCCTGTCTGTCCTAGTCTGGGTGCCTGTTCTAAAGTCTTATTGGAACCATAAGAGCTAAAAGGAACATTAGACATCATCTGATTCAGGCCTTTAATTTAACAGATGAACTGTTAACTGATAGAAGAATAGAAAGTATTTTGTGGTGCATTTCAAGTTACCTCAATATTCATACAGAATATTTACAGAAAATTTAGTGAAATACAGAGCATTTAGTGAAAAGATCATTGGAATAGGAGTCAGAAGACCTGCATTTGAAGGATGACTTTGCTGTTTACTATTTATAGAATCTTAACCTTAACCTAACCTCCCTGGTCTTATTTAAAATAAGAAGCTGGGACCAGGACTTGAATATCAATTGTTGAAATCAATGGATGCTTCCAAAATCCTTGAGAATTCTTGAATATAAATTTTCCAGAGTTCTTAGATGCTGTCTCTTAGAAAATCTATTAATTTTCCTATCAAGACCTTTCTTTATGGCATAGTGCCCCACACATACAAGTGTAAATAAGTGTTTATTATTGGGGGGAAAGTAAATGAGAAAATTGCATTAGAGTATCTCTGAGGGTCGTTCTGGCTCTAAATCCTATGAACTATAACAGCGGAGGAAAAAGTGAGTTGATGTAAATTGTGAAATTCATTTCTTTTACTAAGTTACTAAGGTATCTGTCAAATAGCATTCATGAAATGGTAATCTTTCCTAAAATTTGATTGAGGGTCAAGTTGTCATATTCTACTGTTAACTAATCAAAAGTACTACAAGCAAACACAAAAGAACGTGAAGAATCTGCTTAAGCCAACCTATTCTTTGTAGTCAGTCGACTAAAAAGATCAAATAGGATAAAGGAAATACCACCCTACTCTCCTGTGCTCAGCTAGAAGCTATAAAGCAACCTCAGACCTGTTGTATGTCTTAGTGAGGAAATATTTGATAGTTATGGTACAGTATTATGGAGAAAATAATGAACTGAAAATTGGAGAATGGGATTCTAGTCCCTTACCTGCTGTATGAGCTTGGGCAAGTCATTCTCATCTCTCTGAAAATTAATTTCATCAGCTATAAAATGTCGGTTTAGATTAGTGAATACCCAAGATCCTTTTCACTTCTAAGATTTGATGACTCTGAGTTGGTTACAAAGCACCTCAGAGGTCATGTAGTTTAATCCTCACTTGAATTATGAATCTTCTTTGCAAAATATGGAACACATTGCTTTTCTAGACATTTTCAGTGATGGGTGACTCACTAGCTAATGAAGCAACTCTTTATTTTGGGAGGTGCTCTAATCATGAATAAGTTTTTACTTAAATTGAGCTGAAATCTGCCCCTCTGTAACTTCTTCCTACTGGCCTTAGTTTTTACACACATCAGGAACATGCCTAAGAATATATGAATGACACCTGATAGACAAAAAAAAAAAAACAGTTCTATTAACATCCCAAATGATCATAGCACACATTTTAATTTTTTGTTTCACATGTGAAAATAAATAAAAGCATCTCAATTTTAAAAATGTCTTCATTTCTTTCATAGATAAGGTCTATCTATTGATCTTTTCCTTCTCTTTTAAAAACATTCTTGCATTTAGAGAAACATATCTCAGAATCTACTTTGTATAAACACCCTAGAAAGAACTAATATAGTTTCCATTCTAATTTATTTCAGGGTAATTTATTATTAGTGAGAATTTTTAAAGAAACTGCCCAGTTTTTCCTTTTCCTTGTGACATCAGAATCCACAAATCCAAATGTTTATAAAATCTAAGGTAATCTTATTAGATTTTTAAAAATCCACTGAAAACAAAGGCATTTGCTATGGCCTTGCTAGAAGGTGATTGCACAGTGTTGAATAGTTGATCAGTTCCAAGTGAAAGAAAATTTTGAAAGAAACTATGTTGGGAGAGTGTATAATGTTTTTCTTTTGTTTCTTCCCAGGAATTTTTGAAAAAAGAATTTAGTGAAGAAAATGTGTTGTTTTGGCTAGCATGTGAAGACTTTAAGAAAATTCAAGATAAGAAACAGGTATTTCCTTCACTGCTGTTATCAACCAAGAATTTCTGTAATAGTCTCATGGGATATATTGTTTTCTTTCCTTGAAAAAAATTTTTTGAAGTAGATGTAACTGTCATGCCAGGACACATTTGTAATGCTTAAAGAAATTGGCACCCCCTATTTGGAATGTGTTTGACATGTTCCTTGTATTTTGGAATGGGTTAAGAGCATTGTATTTGGAATCCTGACTTGGACATTTGAATCCTAATGTCTTGTACTTACTTACTAGCTGTTCAATCTTGGACAAATTACCAATAATAATAATACCTGATATTGATAATGTACTTTACCAATTTTAGAATTGTGTTTTTCCTGTCATAGACCTGTGAAAAAAGATGTTTGAATATTATTATCTCCATTTTATACACAGGGAAACTGAAACTAATATCATGTGACTTTCCAAAGTTAAGTAGCTTATAGTGATTGAGTTAGGATTGGGTTTCTATTTCCAGGTTGTGTTGCTCTTTTCACTGTACCATTCTGCTTTTCTTTCTGTATGTATGCCAGTTTCTTCATTTGAAAAATGGATATAAGAATGTTGTCTTACTCAGCTCATATAATCTGTATAAATTACTTTAAAAGTATAAAGTATTATGTAAATGGTGATACTCCCTGTGTTATCCTGAATAAATCACTTAATCTGTAGCCTCATATTACTTATGTGTAGAATGAACAGGCTGATGGACTCTATGGGCTCAGAGACCTTTTCTAGCCTATGGTCTTCTGACCCTAAATATTCCTTATTAAAAAAGAAAAGGATGGTTTAATCTAGTATAAAATTATGACAACTCTCTCTCTAAGGCTTAGAAAATTGTCCAAGAGTGGTAGTCTATGTTGGAAGTAATTTCCTTTTTTAGGAGTTCCCTTTGCAATGAAATCCTGGGTCTAGAGTCCCCCAAATGAAAATAAGAATCATAATAAAAGAAGATTAAATTTTTTTTTTATTTAGAATTTTTTTCCCACAATATATATGCATGAGTAATTTTTTTTATAATATTATCCCTTGTATTCATTTTTCCAAATTATCCCCCCCTCTCTTCACTCCCTCCCCCCATGACAGGCCATCCCATACATTTTACATATGTTACAATATAACCTAGATACAATATATGTGTGTAAATACCATTTTCTTGTTGTACATTAAGTATTAGATTCCGAAGGTATAAGTAACCTGGGTAGATAGACAGTAGTGCTAACAATTTACATTCTCTTCCCAGTGTTCCTTCTCTGGGTGTAGTTATTTCTGTCCATCATTGATCAACTGGAAGTAAGTTGGAAAAAGAAGATTAAATTAACAATTTCATAGTAAAATTATTCTTTATGTAACTTTGATTTTGCCTATAGCTTTTGTTCTTTGAACAAATTACCAGAATGCTTTTCCCTTACTGGGCCACATTAAGAATGCATACAAGACATAGTAAATGGTAACCAGATGTTTAGAGATAAAAGCCCAGTACATTGTTAGATGCATTGTCAATTATTTAATATCCATTTTTATAAAGCATCATGCAGTTGGCATGCACTCTATTTATACCATTTCTTAGTGTTCTTCCTAGCAAATGTGTGTTCTATAATATATTAGGCAATTTGTATTACGTGACCTTAAATGGATTTCCATGGTCATAGAGTTCATCACCATGGACATCTTGGTCATGGCTTCTCTTAATTTAGTTATGTAAGTCCACAGGAATCATATATTTTCTGTAGGTATGACTATAACTGAGCTGATTTTTGCCATACTTTGAAGGTTCTATGAATTCAGATTGCTAAGAGCAGTAGACTAACAAAGCCTTGGAAAATCTGAATGTATTGGGAGATTGCATATGCTGATATTACCATTGTCTTTATAATGGCTGTGCATAGGCAGATTTTAAACTGGAAAGAAGTAGGGAAGTTTAAAAATATCATGAGAGCAGCAAGAGTTGAATTGAACACTTCACATTTGAAAGTAAATAGTAGGAGAGCAGGGGAGGTGCAGCTAAGTGGTGCAGTGGATAGAGTACCTACCCTGAAGTCAGAAGAACCTGACTTTAAATTTTGTCTCAGCCACTTAAAAGCTGTATGACTTTAGGCAATCACTTAACTGCAATTGTCTCATTACAGCAACAAAAACAGCTAGTGTTTTAAAAAGAAAAAAAGAAAGAAATAGCAGGGATGAATTCCAGGTCTGAATTTATGAGTTGATATTTTAAGCCCTTTAAAGTTTACATGGTCCTTTTACACAGTGACCTCATGGCAACCTGGTATAGTATAGTAGGCACTAGAGGTATTATTCTCATTTCACAGATGAGAAAACTGAGCTTCGTAGACATCTTGCTGATCAGTAGTTACATAGCATGTAGCAGAAGCAAGATTTAAATGTAGCCTCCTGATTTGATAAAAGAAATGCTCTTTTTGCTAAACCATGTTATCTCCCTAATTCATAATATGTGCTTTAATCTCATTTATATTTAAAAATTCTAAGGGCTCCTCAAAACAAGCAACAGATAGTCTTCCAGGGAAAGGTTTTATGGATTGAGCTGAGTAGTTGTGTTGGAAAGGTAATATTTTGGTTTTTAAATTCCCTTATGAACCTAAGTCCAGCTTTATTGTATGGAATAATCCCATCATGTGTTTCTTTTCAGTGCCCAGTGTTAACTTAGCTGAGCCTTATAAAAGATATGAATGGACAGTTTTGCTATAGAAAATGAAAAATAGCCCTATGCTGTGTCAAATGTATGTTGCTGCTGCTGTTACTCAAAAGCATTTCCAAAAGTAATGTTATTACATTACATGGATGATATCTTAGGGCGTGCACCTAAAGAACAAATGTTAGAAGCATGTCAATAAAAGACCAGAGAAACACTAAAGAACTACAAATTGCATATAGCTCCAGAAAAAATTCAAAGACATGCTCCTTTTCAATATTTAGGATATCAACTAGAAGAAAACTCTGATTTTATACCACACATTTTAGGAAGGACAATTTCAGTTAGAGGGCATTTGGAGGAAGAAGACTGGAATGCTGAAGGGCTTTTAGGTCACCATGTGCGGATGAATTGAATGAACTGGGAATGTTTAGTCTGGAGAAAAAAAAAATTTTTGGGGATGGGAGGGAATGGCGGAATATGCTTTCTCTCTTTAAATTACTCAAGATTGTAAGGTAGAGGAGAGATTACTTGTTCTCCTTAGTCTCAAATGGTGAAATTAGCCTGAATGAGTGGAAATTGAAGAAGCTAATGTAGAACAATTAGAGCTATCCAGGAATGGAATGAGCTGCTAAGGTTGGGAAAACAGAGATGTGTGTAGGGTAGTGATTCTCCTTTCTGAAACATTCAGGTGAAGTCTGTGTGACTATTGAGTAAACTCTCAGAGCTGACATTGACATAGCAATTTAAGTTGACAAAATCATTTATCACATTACTCAATTTGGTTGCCACAACTTTCTGGGTAGGTACTATAGGAATGATCCATTTTGCAAATGGGAAAATTGAGGCTCAGAGAAGGATTATGTCACTTGCTCATGATCACAGAGCTAGGGTCAGGAATTCAAATTCAGATCTTTGAGAATCTAAATCCAATTCTTTCATTTTCCCTTTTCACATAATAAAATATTAAAGTGACTTTCTAAGATCACAGATAATAAGAGGGAGGGCCTGAACTTGAATTTACATCCTCTGCCTTCTAACCTAACACTCTACTACTGTTCATGCTGCCTCTTCAATTTTCCTTCTATTTGAATTTAAAACCTGCGTTTCACTTTTCTATCCTCATAATGCTGGAGAAAAATTGTATACAACTTTACATTTATCCCTTTTGAATTTCATATTGTTATTTAGTAAATATTTATTAAACACTTAGTATTCCTGGCAAAAGATAATCCCTGGCTTCAAGGAACTCTCAATCTCATGGAGGAGACAACAAGCAAACAAATATGTACAAATAAGCTATATGTAGAATAAGGCTGGAAGAAATAAATAACACAGTGGACACTAGAGTCAGGATACAAAAGAATTTTAATAGAATTCAGTTTCTTAACTGGGATCTAAAGATACATTTTAGCAGATCTAGGAGTTTAAATGTTTTTTAAAAATTGCATCTTATTTTCACTGGCTCTTTTTTTACTTAAGAAATTGTCTGAAAAGAGATCACCAGACTGCAAAAGAATAAAGAAAGTTAAAAACTCCTGGACTAGAGCACTGGCCTGAATTTGATGATAATTATTTAATAATAATTTCTGTTTTTCTAGGATTTTTATACCTTACTTCCCACTATATACTGTGATCCAATATTGTCCTCCTTGCTGTCCCAAGAATAAGACATTCCATCTCTTGCCTCTAGTCATTTTCTCTGACTGTCCTCCAGGTCTGAAGTCTTTCCTAACTTCTCTCAATTTATTTTTTATTTATTCTATTATATATATCTGGGAAGTATCTTTTGCCTCTTTTTGTATCTGTGGCACTTAGCACAGTGCCTGGAATACAGTAGGTGCTTAATAAATATTGCCCATGGTGTTTTTCCACAGTTTTCTAGAATCTAGAGAACATCCTTGTTCAGTCTCGGTTGAATTACACAGCCACTGAGACTCTGTGAGTCTGTATATTTCTACACTGGCAGAATTGGGCTTATGTGAATTGTAAAATTACGTCTATCACATTTTTACTGCTCTGGAATTTTTCCATCGGGTTTTTTTTTTTTTTTTTTTTTTTCTCTGCACTGGCAAATGAAGGCAATTATCAAGCCAAAAAGAAAAAAAAAATTCAAACTAAAACAAAAAAACAAAGAGCAACTAACTTTGGCCTTAGACAAAGCTGAAAACTGAAAGGCTTTGTCCTGTTGGTCTCTTGAAAAATAGATTGTTGAGATAATTGTCTCAATTCTCCTTTCCATCTCCAACACACAGACACAGTTTCAAGGGTGCAAAAGGCTCAACCCAGTTCTGAATAGATAAGTATTTTGTTAGGATTCTTTATTTAGAAAAGCTACTCATTTCAATCATACTCTGCCCTGCCTTCTTTTACACCTCTTTCCTAGTGTTCTTCTAAGGGAGAAAAATTAGTTTTTCTTTGTTTTCTACTTTTCTCTTGGGGAGTTTCTGGCCTTTCTAAAAATATAAATAAAAAAGTAGGACTGGAAATTTAAAAGAGCTAAAAGAACTAAGTTCTTAGAAATTTCTGTTCCTGTCTTTTAATTTGATGTTTCAGTTACTGGGAATTTCAGGTGGCATTTATGGGATATGAAGGACATCCCCCAATCTGCTTTTTGCTTTCAAATGTAAGGGGTCTAATGCCCTTCTGTTTGCAATGGACTTTGTAGTATTTAAATTGCTAAATAAACTTTACTTTTATTAGTAGTTTTGTTACTGTTCATTTGTGTCCGATTCTTTATGACCCCATTTGGGGTTTTCTTGATAAGGGTACCCAGAGCGGTTTGACATTTCCTTCTCCAGCTCATTTTACAGATGAAGAAATGGAAGCAAACAGGGTTAAGTGATTTGCCCAGAGTCATATAGCTTGTAAGTATCTGAGTCAGATTTGAACTCGGGAAGATGAATCTTTCTCATTACAGTCTTAAGCACTCTGTCCACTATATTACCTAGCTAATATTAGACTTAAGAAGGTTTGGTGCAAGTTATGCTTCTTTCACATCTCCTTCATAATTCTCCATTTCTTCCCCTTGTGAAACCAGTCAGTGAACTGCCAAACTGTATTCATTGGTTGAGCTATCTAGCCCTTTAACATAAGGTATTTTGTTCACTCTGACTCCCAGGAGTATGGAGGGAGCAGAGGGATGGTTTGAGGCTGGCTTTTTTTTTTTTTTTTTTCTTACTGGCATTTAGATTTTCCAAAAGTTTGCACTAAAAGGAAAGCAGTCCAGGCAAACCAGAGAGCCTGGAAATGTCAGACTCATGTGTAGAATGTCAGCCCTGAAAGACATGAGAGATTTGAAAAGGGAAGTCAGTAGGTAGTTCAAAGCTACAGAAAGTTCTGGGAACAAGCCTAGATCTTCCACTTCACAGCCAGGGCCTTTCTCACTCGTACCATGTTTTAATGATATAACCTACAAAAGTGTCACTAATAATTACAAAAGTAATTTGAGGAAATAAAATAAGATCCCAGTTTCTTTTTGTTAAAAGTTCATGCACAATCGTCTTTTTTATCGTGCTGTGTTATGAAAATACTTGTTTTATTCCATAAATTAAAAATAAAAATTTAAAAAGTACCCAGAAGACTTTAAAATTACCTTGGTATTTTTTAAAAGTACTGCCAATTCTTTCAAAGGCTTTTATGAAGTAAATGTCACCACAGAGATCCTGAATAGTCAGCTCAGGCCAATCTTGAGGAGGAAAAGTAGCATATAGAGTGGGGCATCTTGGGAAAGATGGCATTTATTTGTTGGGAGAGATAAACAACCATGGTTAGTACTGAGGACACTTAGTTTCTTTGAATTTGCAAATGTCCACAAACCACTTTTTTTTGTCTCTTATTCGATATGGAAGGGAAAGAGAGGAAGCAGGGACATGCAAAGTTCTTTCACTTCCTAGGCATAGAATTAAGTGAAGAGAATTTCTAGGAGAGAAATCTAAGGCAATATTGTCATTAATTTCTCAAGTGGACATGGACAACAGGGTTTCCTCTTTATTTTTGCCATTAGCAAAGATAATTATGAACTATTCTACTTCATTTCAGTAGAAATCATCAGCTTATTGAAAATTTCAAATGAAAAGTATTTGGGGGGGGATATTATTGTGTAACTTTAGATTTAAGTGCTGAGTGGATACTTATGTGCATTCTTAAGAAGGAGTGTGGAGGCTTTACATGATGCATTTATATTTCGTTATCATCTGAATAATTAAATACTTTCATCTAATCCAATTCTTTCATCCTTTGTGACCTTTCTTCCTCTGGAAGACGCAGAGGAGGGAAAGTCACAAAACTAGTAAATGACAAGGATGAGGTTTGAATACATATCCTTTGATTCAAAAGCAAATGCTCTTTTTGTTGTACCACCTGAGCTATTCTTTTTAATATAAATATTGATGCCATGACTTTTTTTTTTACAAAGCTTTATGCTCTTTAAAGAATCTTCAAATCCTTTATCTTATTTAATACTTGTAGCATCACTGAAAAGCAGATAGGGGAAGCTCTGTTCTTTTTATTTTAAAAGTAAGGAAATTGGGGCTCACAAAAAGTTGTGTAAGGTAAAGCTAGTTATTGATAAAATTGATTGCTGAGCTGCTTCAGCCATTTTAGTCACATCTGACTTTTCACTATTTGTGGTTTTTTTGACAAAGATACTAGAGTGGTTTACCATTTCCTTCTCCAGCTCATTTTGCAGAAGGGGAAACTGAGTTAAACAAGATTAATTGACTTGCCCAGGTAAGTGAATGAGGCTGGATTTGAATTCAAGTCTTCCTGAAGCAGACCTTCAATCTACTGTGCCACCCATGATAGAGTTAGAAAAGAATCTTAAGTTGTCTGACTTCCTGTCAAGTACTTTTTCTGTTTCTACACACTGTGGGTGGCTGGAAAATACTTTTCAATAATTATAAATAGGGATGCATCTTAAAATGTCCTTGAAACTTGAGTTCAAGGCCAGTCTTTGATATATACTGACTGTGCAAGCACATCACTTAACTTCTCAGTGTTCTAGGCCAAAGCTTCTTAAACTGTGGGTTGTAACCCCATATGGAGTCCCAAAAATGAATGTGAGGGTCATGAAACTATGATTTGGTATGAGTAAATGTTGGATTTGTAAAATAATACACCCATATACCTGGATCATGCAAACATTTCTCAGGTGAAAAAAGGTCGAGTGAAAAAAGTTTAAGAAGTCCTACATCTAGACAACTCTCTGAGATTCTGAATTGCAGACATGATGCTGAACTGCATTAATTGATAAGTTTCTTGACTTGGGAATTTCATCTACTAATGAAATTTTGGGCTTTTCCCTAACTGTATCTCTTTTCCTTATAGCAAACCTGGGAGAGATCTATTTGAATACCTACTTCTCTTATCTATTTGTGTATATTTCCCACCTTTTCTAAATGGATGTGTGTGCATACATATATGTATACCCATTAAGATTTAATCTATAGATTTCTTTTGATTTCAGTGTATCATTTGCAATCATTTGAAGGAAAGGTCTTTGCACCTACAACTAAAGTTGTGAAATGTAATAAATTCTTAGCATTGTTTGGTCAGAAGGCTGACTATAATAGTCAGTTTGACTATTTTTATGATTACTTTATATTTTTAAACATTATTTAAAAGTGCTTTTTCCACATGAGTTAGCATATAGGATATATTTAGCAAAGCAACTTTTTAATCTCTTAATGAACCTAAAACTGTTTTTAATTCATTCCTTGAATGTAGCTGAATGTATGTGGTTTATAGTAAAATATATAGAAACAGAAAACACTCCCAGATCCTCTCAACCCCCTAATATCTTGCTTGCAAAGTTGTGTGATTGAGGGGATTAGGCAGAAGCAAAGAAAAGAAGAATTCCAAGACTTTTCTAATAGAAATAACAACAGGTATTCAATTTAATACTGACAGGAGTTATTATCAATTGAAGGTAGGACCCTGATTAGGACAAATAATGAATTACTTTTAAGTGGTTACATTATTTGAATTTGTCCTATAGATTTCCATTGGGCTGGAAACAGTGAGCATATTTTACACAATCATAACTTTGAATAGGGTGAATCTGAATACGTATGTCCACTTCAGAGGATTCCTTATTTGGGTTAACCAAGACTTAGATGCAACATGGGCCTTGGGCATGTATGTGATCTCTTTCCATTATTTGCTGGTTTTGTGAGTAAATTCATGTGGATTTGGCATTGGACTACATATCTGTTAAATGCCAGACCACATAATAAAAGATAAAAAGCTATTTGACTTTACAAAATAAATATATGCCTTGTCTTAACTCTTGAGGCAGAAGTACTTTTAAGGAATACATAAAAGTATGAAGTACAATTCTTGGAATATAGATATTAATAAATCCATGTTGAATGAGTAAATGACTTCTTTAGGCATCAATATAGGCAGTGCATGAGAATGCTGTGATAGTGGAAAATATTTCCTTTTCAAGATGGTGGAACCCTTTAATAGTGGCAAAAAGTCCTGGATTTGTAGCCAGAAGAAGTGATTTATATTTTGGTTTTGGTATTTATTAGCTCTTTGGCCTTGGCCAAATTATTTAATATCTCCAAGTCTCAGTTTTTTCATTTGCAAAATGGGGATGATAACACTTACGGGAACTTGCACAAATCACTTAAGCTTTTAATGCCCTAAGTAGTTCTCTTAAACTGGCAATTATAAAGAATGTGCCAACCTGAACTGATAGAGGGAATCTCTCCTTATAGGCATCCCATATACCAGTTAAATTGCAACTATAATCTTTAGACTCCATTAACTACCTCCTAGGATGTTGTGAAAGAAGGTACTTTATAAAGTGCTATATTCATTTGGAAAACAGAGTAGGAGACAAGATCATGTTTAATCATGTTTCTCCTACAAATTCTTGTCACCTTCATTCCCTGACCCCTGGTTCCCTTGCATCAATTGAATATATAGGGCTATATCGGTGAGTTTCCTTCTCCCTCTAAGATTCTGAGATTTTGAAGTAAATAAGAAGCAATCCATTGATTACAGTTCTCTCCATCTATTACATCAATAAACACTGAAAAGTTTTAGACAAATCTTGTTCTTCCCAAATGATTGTGATTGCCTTTATATAATTGATTCATATGAACATAATTTTCAACTCTTGGCTTCTGATTCAAACATTTTTGGAGAAGGAATAATGAAACTTAATATTCCAGTCACCTGTGAGCATATTGCATTTATGACATCGAATGCCTTTCTGGCTTAATAGATAACCTTTAAGAGTTTCTGTGGTCAAAAATACTTTTTGAAGTGAGCCTCTCTGTATGTAATGAGCTATTCTGCTTCTGCCTCCAGTGTATGCTAGTTGTATGAACCTAGGCAAGACATTTAACAGCTTACCACCTGAGCAACTCTCTAGACTATTAAATTATTGTTATTTTTCAAGTGTTAACCTGGGAATAAAAACATTTATTAAGTACCTTGTATTATCTTCTTTATAAATATTTCCTGGGAGGTAGGAGCTATTGTTATCTATGTTTTACAGTGGAGGAAATTGAGGCAGACAGAGGTGTATTGCCTAAGATCTCATAGCCAGTAAGTGTCTGATGTGGGATTTGAATTAAAGTCATCCTGACTCCTGGCTCAAAAATTTATCCAATGTACCTCCTAGCTGCCTGAGTTACTTTTACCTTTTTCTTCTGAAAGCCAGAAGGACATAGCAGAATGATCCTTGGTCTTACTATTAAGAGACCTGTGTATGTATCTGGCTCTGGCACCTACCAACTGTGTTACTTTAGGCAAGCCATTTTATATCTCTCAGCCTCAGTTTTTTTATTTGCAAAATGGCAATAATACACACTCTTACCTGTTTCATAGATCTGTTGTGAGGAAAGCTCTTCACTTAACTTAGTTGACTATAAGATGTTGTTATTCCTAGCAACCACAAAGATCAATCAATTAGCAAACATTTATTACATCCTTATATGCCAGACATCGTGCTCAGTGCTGGGGATAAAGGGATTCTTATTAAACCTGGAGATAAGGTCACTCTCAATTGTATTTTTCAAGTAGTTGGAGGAAAAGAAAGAGAAGATTTAAAATACAAAGACTTTTTTTTTTTTTGACTAAATCTTTTCTCAAGTAGATCTAGGCAGAATGGCGTGTATTTCTTGAGAAGTGGCAGGTTCAGGTTGTGGAGGAGAAAACACAAGGTTTGGGCTCAAAGTTTAATTCTGTGATCTTATGGTCTGTCATAAGCAATCTTATATATAAAATGGGTGACCACTTGTCATATAGGCAGTAGAGAGCATTTTTGCTTAGTTAATTTAAATATTGGACAGTATAGCTTCTGAAGTTGCTTATAATTGAGATTTTGAAATTAATGTGACAGAGAAATGATTTTTAGCTAACTACCAATTGTCTTTATTGGGAATATATCAATATATGCTGGAATCCCAGAAATTTAGAGATGGAATGAGTCTTATAGAATGATTTACCAAGTTTATATCCCGGCAGTGCATGACTTTAAACAAATTAGTTCTCTTTTCTGGGCCCATTTCCTTGTCAGAAAATGAAAGGGCTGGATTTGGTGGTGATCATAAAGGTCCTTCCCAGCTCAGGTAGACTACAATGGTACAGTTGGGGGCCAGAGACACCAGTCCTCTCAGCAAATACTTCAGGAGCTACAAGAGGGTTAACCAAACACCAGAAAATTCACTAAAATAGCCAGACATTCTTCTTCTTTTTTTTTTTTTGTGAACTGTTCAGTGCTTGAACACAGAGTATTCCCGTGACTTGTTTGTGGTTGACTGTTTCCCTTTTCAGTCACATTTCTTTTCCTGGCCAGATAAGAACTGGTACTGAAACTATTCTGACCAAAATGTACAGCACAGAAAAATGCAGAAAATGGCAAAAAAAAAAAAAAAAGTTAATAGGCAAAGCCATAACTAGTATAAAGAGTCTGGGCAAGCTTTTTAGTCCCTAACTATTGCCATAATGTCAGGGTAGTTATGCATGGGAAAAGTCCTGAGGTATACACAAACACATGTACATATGATACATACATGTATGACATATGTTAAACAGTATAGTCTATATGTGTTGTGCATACATGGTATATGTACATGCACAATGCACTGATGTACACTTAATATACATATATGCACACATGGGTAGATAAGTGGTTTGTGTGTGTATATATGTAATATAGCTATATATGTCACCTGATACACATTACAAACCATAATGTTCACTACTCTGAAAATCCTTTGATATTTAGCTAAACTGGTTGGACTTCCCCTTTCTACTTCCATTCATTTCCCTCATAGATTACTCTATTACCTTAACTTATTTTCAGTTTCACTGCTCTTCTAGGTATCTATTGTAATCTGATTTCACCAGAATAGGGATGGAGAAGTATGGTGTAGAATAATCATAAGATAAATAAATCCCAAAGTGTGATCTTACTTGGAATCCCAAGAGATGATCCTACATATACTTTGCTAGTCCTCTAGCACTTGGCAACACTCAGTTTTTATTAAGGATGAGAAGGGTACCTAAAAAAGGAGATAATTTTAAAATTTATTTTGCAGTGAGGATATGTGTGTGTGGGGTGGAGGGTATAGGAGGGTTCATAATTTTATTGACTAGGGCAAGGGCTAAAGCTCTTATGTTTTTAAAATCTTAAAGGTTGATTCATCGAGATTTTTATATTGTAATATTTTCTGTACCTTTTTTTCCCCTCTGTCACAAATTAATCATTTTACTTGAGATGTTTGCTTGTTTGTTTGTTTTAAGAGTAAATATCTCATTAGCATCGCTTCTAAAATAGGGCTTCTTTTCACTTTAATTTTGGTAGGGTGATTTTTTTTCTTTTTAAGCAATTTCCTTTTTTTTTTTTTTAATTCTAAAGTTAACAAACATTTAATAAGATGAGCAATTAAAAAAAAAGATTGTGTGTGAAATTATAAAATTCTATTTTTCAAGACTTTAAAGTATGTGACAAAGTCATGTATCTTTCAAAGCTGTTCTGCTTATGTGTTTCCTTATTTCCTTCCTTAGGTTCTCTTCTATGATTTAAAAAATTGCTTTAATGATCTTGTTTTTTTCTTTAGACAACTATATTACTATTCTGTTATTTCTTTCCCCCACACTGAAAATAGAACAACAAAACCCTTATAACTGATATATACATATGTATATGTATATATATATGTAGTTAAGCAAAATAATAAACAATTGTATATTAGCTATCTCTGAAAATGTCTCATTCTACATTTCAAGTTCATCACTTTTCTCTTAGAAAATGAGTAACTTATATTATCAGCTATCCTCTTTAATTGTGGTTAGTTTTTTGTATTGATTAGAGTTCTTAAGTCTTTAAATGTTGTTTGTTTTTACCATCTTTACTATGGTATCAGTTACTTCTCCTGGTTCTGCTTACTTCATTCTTTAATTCATACAAGTCTCAGATTCCATTGAAATCATCCCTTGCATAATGTCTTTTTTCTAATTAATTTTTTTAAAATTGTCAAGCATTTTTTTCTCTCTTTCATCTCGATCTCTTTAGGAAAAAAAATCCTTGTAACAAATTAGTAGAGTCAAACATAACAAATTCCATATTGGCCATTTCCAAAAATATGTGTTTCATTCTGCATTACAGTCATTCAGGAGTTGACAGCCTTCTTTATTTTTGGTCCTCTGGAATCATGCTTGATTTTTGCCTAGATCAGAATATTTAAATCTTTTGAATCTGGACAATGTTAATGCATTGGCTTCCCTTAAAAAAAAACTTTAATTTTATGTACTCAAAATTGTTAATTTAATCTTCTGTGATCCTCTTTATTTTTTATTTTGGTAATGAACTTTTTTCCTTTTTATAGCTGCAAAAGTTGCCTATTTTCCCACAATCCATCTAAAAACCATAATTTTCCTTTAAAAAAAATCCTTGCCAGTCAGATGAGCAGAAGGTGGAGCCTTATGGTTTCTTTAATTTTCATTTCTTGAATTATTAATGATTTTGAACATTTCTTAAATTGGCTATTGATAAGTTGGAGTTTTTCCTCTGAAAATTGCTTGTTCATTTTCTTGACCTTAATCTACTGAATAGTGTTGTTTGTTCTTTTGTATTGAATCAATTTTTTATACATTTTGGATATGAGACTTTTATCAGAGAAACTTGCTGCCAAGGTATTTTTCTAGTTAACTGTTTCTTTTTTGATTTTTAACTGCATTGTCTTCTCTAAAAACTTTAATTTTGTGTAATCAAAACTGTTCATTTTATCTTCTATGAAACTTTATTCTTTATTTGGTAATGAGCTTTTTTTTTTATAGCTACAAAAGATGTTTCCTTCTTTGCTCCTTTATTTTTTTAATGTCATTTTAAAAATCTATGTCTTGGGTCTTTTTGGGCTAGTTTGAGTATTTGGTGTGAATTGTTGTTTTATACCTAATTTCTTCCATATTGCTTTCTAGTGAGTCTTTACTCATAGTGAGTCTTTATTGCAGAAGATGTGGTCTTTGGATTTGTTGAACACTATGCTATTATTTTTGCTCTGTTTTGTAGATTTGTATACCTAATCTACTTCAGTAATGGGTGCCTCAGTTTTTTAACTTGAAACAAATAGTTTTGATGATGTTGTATAGTTTGAGAATTGGCATGCCTCTTTCTTTTCCATATCTTTTTTCCATATATCCTTTGAGATTTTTGATATTTTGTTCTTCCTAAATTTTGTTATCTTTTGTCACTGTCTAAAGTAATTATTTGGTAGTATGATTGACATGGCACTGAATAAGTCAATTAATTTAGATAGTATTGTTCTTTTTATTATATTAGTTAGCCTACTCTTGAGCAATTAATATTTCCTGGTTACTTAGACTTATTTTTTATTAATTCTCCTTTCTAGTCTTTTAAATGTTTAAATAGCATTGAAATTTATGTCTCTTGATTGATTTCTTCTAGTCGTAAAGTCCTTTTTCCTTCAATGTTCTATATGGACTCATTTGGAGTTACTCTCTTCTTCTGAGTTTATATCATAGGCTACTTTCAGTCCATAGAATTTATCATGTTGAGCATTTTTTCCCTGTTTATTCATAGGTTCAGCTTCATTTTCTGGATTGGGATTGTAAATTCAGGTCAGGATCTGATTCCTCCTATAATCTTGGACAGTGTGAGTAGGCCCAGATTGGTGATGAGGATCTGTAGCTAGGTTCAGGCTTCATTCACTGCAGAAGTTCCTTGGTTTTAGCATGAGTTTCTGGTGGTTTACCTTAGATTTGACCTGAACCTCTTCTATGTCTCATTCTTGCACAATCTAAATCTGCAGCTAGCTCTGTCACTGGCCCTAAAAAGATATTGATTGCTCTGGTAGGTACTGTATTAGGCCTGGTTCTTGCTATTGTTCAGCAGCAGTCTGATTTTTGTTACAGTTTGGACATGGGCTAGCTGGGTGCTAGTCTGGTTCTGTGTTAGCTTTTTGTCCTGATGAAGCACTGATGGACTTTGGATGTCTTATCACCTGCTGATCATGCCCTATCACCTGCTTCATTTTAGTCACTAGCTTCTCGGCTGCTACTGCAGCCCTGTAAGCTAGAACATGAGTTGATTAGATCTGGATTTGAATTTGCTCTGATTTCCTGCTGCTGGTCTGGGTAGTCTATGTACTATACTTCTGCAGATCTACAGAATCCTTACAGGTTTCTAGAAAACTTGTGAAATTCTGGATAGAGGATCTTATAATTGTTTCTCTTAGGTTTTCTTTGTAGTTGTTCCTTCTGGTACATTTTTTAGGGCATTCCTTGAGAATATTTATCAGGGTTATGGAACTAACATATTTATGCATTAGCCAGAAAACTCAAAGTAATTTTTTTTCAAGCATGAGGAGGCACATGATTAGACAATGTAATATACTGAAAAGAAGATTGACTCTGAAGTCAGAAGATTTCAGTTCAAATCCCAGCTCTTCCATTTACTACCTATTTGATCTTTAGGAAATGCCCCTCATCTTCCCTTATCCCTGCTACTTCCCAACTCTTTGATGGCCATGACTTCCAAGGTCCCTTTAAGCTCTCATTTTGTGACCTCTTCTCTTGTTGCTGTCTTTGACTGGAATGGGTCTCCCACTGAAGGAATTTCGAGAACTACTCAAACTCTTTTCCAGGCAGTCTGGTAAAATTTTTGTAAGAGTATGATGAAGTTTTTTCTTAAGTCCAACATGACAGAAATATATTGAAAATCAGAAGTTTATATGAATGGCTACCTACCAGCTTCTGGTAACCCATATAGCTTCTCGTCCCCAGTAAACAATTGACTTTACACCTGACTCAAAAATTTGTATTTTGTTCAAGAGCAATGTGATATTACACATACACACACACACAACCAAGACTCTTTCTCTCAGTGTAGTAGTTTGCTTTCTTATCTGCAGAATGAAAGAAAGGCTTGAGCTGGATGGTATCTATCTATCTATCTATCTATCTATCTATCTATCTATCTTCTATCTATCTATGTTTTGTTTAGTTAGCTGATCTACTAGGAAAGAATTTTGGAAAGAATCAGACAAGAATTGTATAGGATGAGACAATGGGTGTGGAAGTTTCTGATCCACAGTTAGAAAACAGAGCTTTGTGCTTTATTTTTTATTTTTATTTTTTAAAACAGAGCACAATGTACTACAATGTAGTTACAAAGATTGTATGACATTGTTACATTGTTCAAGGATTCATTGTTACAAAGATTATATGACAACAGCTATTGTGAGTTTTAGTAATTGCACTTTAAAGATTGAAAAGTATTTTCTGTGTGCAAATCATTCATCTGTAACTTCAGTTTTTAAATATCCTTGTTTAATCTTTGGATGGGAAAGCCCTTCATCGGAGCATTCCCATTTGGTTCCACAGTCTCCCCTCCCCCCCAACAGGATATTCCTAGATTTTCATTTTATCTTTAAAAGCATGTTGTATTTTTCACTGTTTAACCTATTGGCCTAAAAATAAAACATAGCTTGGTCTTGATAATGTAGCAACAATATCACATGAATGGTATGAACATCTGGGGCTAATGCACTGAGCATCTATTTGTTATTTTATACTGGTATCCTTAGCATGTAGTACACATGCCCTATATGTAGTAGCCACTTAATAAATTTTTTGTTGAATTTTTGTTTTTGAATGATGTAGAATTTCCTACTAGCCTAACTCACTAATTATCATATCATGGATCTGAAGTTTCATTGCTTCATTTGGACAGTGTCTTAACCCTGACACCTTGTATTCATTAGAGGTATTATTTCTGTTTTCATCCACATAAATAAGAGTGTTCAGTAAAAAAGGCAGGTAATGTCAGTCCCCTTTAAGATGTTATTCAGGAAGAAAATGAGGGTTAAAAGTTGCCATTATAAGTATAGATTAATGGGTCTGAGTGTGAGGGAAGAAGCAAGATGAGATGCATTGTGTTCTTTCATGTGGCTGTTCCTTCTGGTTGCCACATGCATAGTATTAGGAGATGTTGACAAGCCTGGAAGGACTGTAGAAAGAACTATAGGCTTTTACATATATATATATATATATATATATATAGGCAGATGATAGTAAGTGAATTTTTATTTTGTTTTCTTGTAGATGCAGGAAAAAGCAAAAGACATTTACATGACCTTTTTGTCCAGTAAAGCCTCCTCACAAGTTAATGTGGAGGGACAGTCTCGCCTAAATGAGAAGATCCTAGAGGAACCTCATCCTCTGATGTTTCAGAAGCTGCAGGATCAGGTATTGGGGTTCTTTTTTCAACTGACTCTTAAAAATGTTTGTTTTTTTATTTAACAAAAATCTAAGGTGCCATTCATAATTATAGAGGATCAATGATGAAATACTTATTACAGAGATGTGACAAATTTAAGAAACAGAATGAGGTGTGTGTGTGTGTGTGTGTGTGTGTGTGTGTGTGTGCAAATCTGTTCTTTTTGAATGAATATTTGCTACAAGGAATTTGTTTTTTCTTTTTTTTTTCTTTCTTTAATGGGGTAGAGATGGGAGGGAGAGATTTCTGTGAATTTGTAAAAAATTAAGAAGTTGAGGGGATTACTAAGATATGAAATGTTGCATACATTTTCACATGAGGTCACAGTATTCTTAATTTTATTTAAAATTACTTATATATGGTATATTTTATTTTACTTTAATTATAACTTTATCGTATACTTAATATTACTTAATTTTACTTTAAAATTACTTAATGTTACTTTGTTATAAGAGACCAATCAGGAAGTAGCACTAATTTTTAAATGTTTGTAATAAAAAAGCAAAACATATCAATAAAACTCTAAAACCCCCAAAATCTATTTTCTTTCCCTCTTTTCACCCCATGGAAGGGAATTTGTTACCCTCTAACAAATTATAGTCAAGCCAAGCAAAATCCTGCATTGGCAATCTCCAAAAATTATAGACCACATTTTGCACTTCAAGTTGCACAACACTTATAGTCTTGTATTGTAGATAATCAAAGGAGTGGACCTTAGAGGCAATCTGGCCTATTCTACTCATTTCATGGATAGGAAAACTGAAACCTAGAGAGGTTAGATGTGACCCAAAGCCACATGGAGGATAAGAGGCAGAGTTAGAATTTGCATCCATATCCCTTAAAGTATTAAAGCCACATGTCTATAACATACACCCGTATACATACATGCATGGATGGTATCTCAAAAGTCTTAGGACAGTTGTACATTTTTAAACTTAAGATGTAAATTGGTAAAATTTACTGAGTACTTTCTTCATAACAACAATATGTAGTGGGAAGTGTAAATATTTTTACATTCATCATTTACAGATGAGGATACTGTGTTCACATAGCTAATGTGCCAAGATTCACACTCAAGTCTCCTGACTCAGTGTTCAGTGTTCTTTTCATTATAAAAAGACTTCATATTTATGTTTTTGGGGAAAAAACATATTTGCAATAAATCACTCTCTCATTGATGCTTGATAAATGAGGTAATTAAACTTCCAAATTTTAGGGCTAAACTTATAGGTATGGGTTACCAGAATATTGCATTAATTATATTTTATTCTATAGATCTAAAATACCATAAAGTAAATACATCAGTGATGTCCTATTTGAAGAGTCACTTAATAATGATATCATCACATGTGTGAGTGTAAAGAGCATTTCAGTCTACAAAGGCTGGCCTTTGGCTTAGTTACCAAGCATTCTGTTTCAGATCTGCAAGGAACTTCAAAAGTCATCTTGTCCAACTGCTTGTTTTACAAGTGGCATTCCATTCTGATCATTATATTCTAGAGGTGGTCAAATCAAGACAGAATGCAATAAGATGAGTGCCTCTTTTTTTCTGGCTACCATATTTTTCCTAATGGAGCTTGACACTGTATTGGCAACTGAGTGATCTGTGTGATTCACATTTTGAGCTTGGAAGTCCATGGAAATCTTCACACATTCTATTTTCTAGTTCCATCTCCCTCGCTGTATTTGTACAACTGATTTTTTTTTAACCTGAGGGCAGAACTTTGTATTCCTCACTGATATGTTTATTATAAGAGGGAGTGCTATTGTTTTATGTGATTCTAAAGAAAAATGAGAAAATCTGTGAAAATCTGATCCCATGTTGCTAAACAGTTGACCGAGTAGCAGATTTTGAAGGATAAAATTTTTTTTTCTAGATGCATATACAAAAAGGCATCAAAACTGAGACTGAAATAATCATAATAATATTGGCACAAGTGAGGAAACAGATGGTTTGTTTCAGTCCCACGCTATGGGATTGAGCCATATGCAGCAATGTGGGATACAAGTGGCAAAGGAGGGAATTTTGAGTGACTAAAAGTAAGTGATTTCTAAGTTCCCTGGTTAAAACCTTTTGTTTAAAGAAATGAAAAAGTTTAGTGAATACAAAGGGATATATGAATGAAAGCACCCCTCTTTAAAAATCAGAACTCTAAAATCTATTTCTAAAACAAAGATTTCTAAGACACTTTGAGTTCCCATATCACTTCCCTAAAATTCTGGCTTTGGAGAAGTTTTGTTGGCAACCACCAAAATACACTTTTAGAATGGTCTCTAGTTCTCTTCTTTCCCAAAGGACCTCCTACACAAGTCCTGTTTTCATAAGTAAAAGAGAGAAACTAAATAGGAGCATGTTTCAAACTAATGGGTTTCATATAGTTTAAAATAAAAGCATATCTCAGCAGATTGGCTTTGCATGGGGCCTCTTGGCTTTGTATTAGAGCCACCAGAATAGATTGTTCTGCACTTTCAGTTCTCCCAAAACATACTCATCAGGGAAAATTTAGGTTATCTTTAGTTCTGTGTCCAAGTACAGAAACACTTCACTTAACTGACTGCCTCAATTATCCAGAACATGGCTAAGGACTTGAAATAAAAGAAAATCTCTCTAGTAGCTAAAATAGAGATTACAAATTTCATAAACCAGTCATTTAAACAATCTTTCATTGACTATTTGTTTTCTTAAAAAGCAGAATTAAAAAAAATGTAGGTAAGTAGTTTCTTAGCCCCTATCTGATTAGAAACAACAAAATATAACGAGTGTGAGACTTATAAAGGCAGACATAATGAGACATCTAAATTGATTGCTTCCACTTATTCACCCTGTTTTATTTAACACATAGACATACACATTTGGGAGATAGGTAGCATAGTGGATAGAATTCTGGGACTGGAGTCAAAAAGATTTATCTTCCCAACTTCAGATCTGACCTCTGACACTTATTAGCTGTATGATCCTGGGCTAGTCAAACTCTGTTTGCCTCAATTTCTCCTCTGTAAAATGAGCTGGAGAAGGAAATGGCAGACCACTCTAATATCTTTGCCAAGAAAACCCCCAATGGGGCCATAGAGTTGGATACTTCTGAAATGACTGAACATCAAAACATTCATATTTAGGCCTTGTACACTTCTCTAAATTATAAAAAGCAGACATAAGAATTTCAAACTTAAATTTAACATAGGTCAATGTCAGTAATAATAAGCATTTATTAAGTGCTTATTGTGTTCCAGACATTGTGCTACAGTTTAAAAATATATCAAAAGGCAAAAACATGGCCTGAACTCTCAAGGAATAGGGAAGACAACATGTAGTTAACTACATATATACAAGATATATACAGTGTGGATGAAGGTAATGGCAGAGGAAAGACACTAGCATTAGGCAGGGATGGATGTGGGGTGATGTGATGTTTTGGAAGTGGAAATTTCTCCTGCAGAAGACGGATTTTGAACTGAGTCCCGAAGGAAGCCAAGAGTCAGAGATGAGGAGAGACAGCATTATGGACCTGGAAGACAGCCAGTGAAAAGACATGGATGCTGAGTATTGTGCTCCATGGATAGCAGGTTCAGTGTAGTTGAATCATAGAATGAAAGGGAATAAGGTTTAAGTAGATTGGAAAGGGAGGGTGGAGCCAGGTTATGAAGGACTTTGAATGCCAAGCAGAGGATACCATATCTGATCCAGTTGATGATGGAATGCCAATAGAGTTTGCTGAGTAGGCAGCATGGGAACATTGCTGGTAGTGATGGTGAGGAAGTCAGACTGAATTTTAGGAAAAATTACTTTAGAATTTTGAGTAGAGGACTGATTGGAGTAGAAAGAAATTTGAAGCAGAAAGACCCATCAAAAAGGTTATAGTCCAGGTGAGAGGTGCTGAAGGCTTGTATGTTTATGTGTTGATAAGGGGACATATGCAATTGATGCTATTAAGGTAGAAATGTTAAAATTGGAGATAGAATGGACATATAGGGTAAGTTAGAGTAAGAAGCTGAGGATTATACACCACTGTCATGATTCTGGGTGACGGGAAGAGTGGTACTGTCCTCAACAATAATAGCAAAGAAGAAGATTTGAGGGAAGAAATAATGAGAATTATTAATTACATGTCAAGTTTGAGATATCTATAAGACATCCAGTTTGAGAGATCCAAGAGACAATTGGAGATATATTACTATAGCTCAAGCAAGAG
This sequence comes from Sminthopsis crassicaudata, assembly GCF_048593235.1. Classification (NCBI taxonomy): domain Eukaryota; kingdom Metazoa; phylum Chordata; class Mammalia; order Dasyuromorphia; family Dasyuridae; genus Sminthopsis; species Sminthopsis crassicaudata. Next base: position 95,858,591 of record NC_133618.1, read on the forward strand.
ACTAGGGTTTTCTCTCTTATCTCTCTGAATCTTTTTCTCTCTCTCTCTCTCTCTGAATCTCTCTCTCTCTTTCTTTCTCTCTCTATATATATTATATACACCACACACACACACACACACACACACACATATATATATATGTACATATCTATGTGTATATATATATATATGTATATATATATGTATATATATATATATACACATAGATATGTACATATATATATATATATATATATATATGAATCACCTACATAAATATGATATTTGAACCCACTGGAGCTGATGAAATCACCAAGTGAAATAATATAGAGTGAAAAGAGTACCCAAGGCAGAATTTAGAGCAATGTTTATAGTTAGCAGACATGATGTGACTCAATAAAAGAGAATGACAAGTAAGAGTTAGAAGACTGAAGGAGAACCAAAACAGAGTAGTGTCATGAAACCCTAGAGAGGAGATAGTAACCAGGAGGAGGAAAAAAAAAGATCTATGATGTCAGCTGCAAAAGAATTGAGAAAAGGCTGTTATGTTTAGTAATTAAGAGATAGTCGATAACTTTTGAGAGCAGTTTTGGTTTAATGAAGGAGACAGAAACCAGATTGTGGTGGGTTTAGAAGAGAGTAAGAGAGAAGGTATATAATATAGATGCCTTTCTAATGGAGTTTATCTTTGAAGGGTGGGAGACATAGAATTATAGTCAACAGAGAATTGGATTAAGTGATTTTTTTTTTTTATGGATGTATTTGTAAGCAGGAGAGAAGGATCCAATCTAATAGGAGAGATTGAATTATAAAATAAAGAGTGGGGAGAATAATGGTAGAAATTTGTAAGAGAACTGGGAAAGGAATGTGATCTAAGACTAGAGTGAAGAGATAGTAAGGGGGAAATGTTTGGATGATATAAGATTAGGAGGTTGAGAGAAGGAAGAAGTCTTAGTGAAATATGAAGCAAAATTCTCAGCTTGAAAGGGTAGGAAGAGTGTTTGCAAAGAGAGGGTTGAAGAGAGATGAGATTTATAATGGCTCTATGGAGAGTGGGTTCATGAATCAGTTAGGAATTGTTTGCCTTTCTGCAGTGAGAACCCAGTGGAGTTTCAGTACTGTAGTGGGCTCAGTCAGCATATAAATCTTAAAGGGCTTTTAATAGCATTTAATAACCATTATCTCTTTTGATCCCCACAACTCTATAAGAAAGGTTTCATGGGTATGATTATCCCCATCTTGCAAATAAGAGAACTGAGACTGAAAGAGGCTATTTATTATGAAGCTCACATTTTAGTAAGAATGATTCAAACAATATGTTTTCCTGGCCCCCAGTTTGATGTTCACTGTTTGTGTGTGGCCCAAGGTTATATTGTTGATACTGAATAACCTCTACAATTCCTTTCATATATATTGATATCCTCTCAAATGCCCTAATTTCTTAATTCCTGTTTACTCAATTTCCATCCAGTTAGCAAATAATTATTTGTTGAATTTAGCTGGGTACTAACAACAGTAATATATGATAACTGACTACCTGATTTTTGATGTAAGACAGGAAAATGATAAAAAACAGATGAATAAATGAGTAAATCCTAGTGGTCAGGGTCATTTAACTAGCATAGCGATCAATAGCCATACACAGCTCTATAACTCCTGAGAGCATCACCAAATTATAGAATCATATATTAATTGATGTTCATAATTGCCCAACCTCTGAATTGGCTCCTCAGAAGGCATCCAGTCCAAGCCAAAATTAGATAACAACTCTCTCTATGACAGAACACAAATGATCAACTAGTTTTTTTCTCTCTCTCTCTAACTCTGTGTGTGTGTGTGTGTGTGTGTGTGTGTGTGTGTGTGTGTGTGTGTGTGTGTGTGTAGGCATTGCTATAGTTGATAGGAAATGTATTGCGCGTCCCCCCCCATTTCTCAAACATAAATTTTCTTCTTTGCAACTACTACTGACCAACCAGAAGAAGTCTAATCCATATGGGTTTTTGTAGCTGGCTGACATGTCTCCCTAAAGATTAACTAGCCCAATTCTAAATATCCTTTAATTGATTCTCATATGGCACAATCTCAAGGCCCTTTACTATCATGGTTGCTCTTTGAATGTTCTCCAGCTACATCAGAAATATGCTTGTGAGATCATAAATTTAGAATTTCAAGGGACCTTAGCAATTACATAATATAGTTCCCTCATTTTATACATGACCAAATTGAGATTAAGAAAAACTTGAGTGACTTGCCAAGAATTGAGAGGTAGTAAGAAGCAAAGTAGGGATTTGAATACTTTTCCTCTGACTCCAAATCCAATACTTTCATGGCTATATTATTTCTTTGTTTCATTTTTTACCGGTTCCTGCTTTTGTCATTGTTCAGTAGTTTTTCAGTAGTGTCCAACTCTTTGTGATCTCACTTGGCATTTTTCTTTGCAAAGATACTAAAATGATTTTATCGATGAATAAACTGAAGCAAACAGCGTTAAATAACTTAGCCATTAATACATAGCTAGTAAGTGTCTGAAGCAGGATTTGAACTAAGACACCAGGCTTGGTACCCTATCTATTATGCTATGTAGTTCCCAAAGCAACAACCAATTAGGATTTCCTTCTTTTTTTTTTTTTTTTTTTAAGAATCACTTATTTCAATGGCCATTTCAGAGACTCTTATACACATATCCAGTTTGCTTAGCTCAGTCATTTAGATAGTGATGTTAGTGAAGTCAAGATCCTGGATTTGATTACTGCCTGGCCCAGTTTACTTTTCTCAGTTCTCTGGTCTTATTCTGGTCAGCTGATTTGCAAATGTGTCTTTGTTCAATAGGGGTAATTATCTCAGTGTAAACATATCTCTTTTACTGGAAAAAAAAACAAACTCTAAGTATTTGGTTAGATTATCTTTGCATACTAAGGATGGCACCTTAAAAAAAAATAACAAAAAACAAACACTCCTTTCTCCTAATTTCTTCTTGGATACTAAAGTCTGATTCATCTGTCACCTCATCATCAGCATGAACCATCATTATTATTAGAAAGATAAATGTACTTTATGAGCTGGCAGTCAGGAGTCTGCATGACCCTCAGTTAATCACCTATTTTTCCAGTAAGTGTCTCAAACTTGCTATCATATTTCATGGAACTATAGATTCAACTGAATTCAACATTTATTTAAAATGTGCCAACATCGGTGATTTTAGAGAGACAAAAACCAAACTGAAACAAATGAGAACCAATCTCTTCTTTCAAAGAGCTTACATTCTACTATGAAATAAAAGGTGCATGCAGATAAGTAAATGCCACATAATTGGAGGAGAGTGAGAGCACTGACAATTAGGGGAAATCAAGACAGTCATCTGTTAAGGGATGGCATTTGAACTGAACTTCTAAAGAATTGAGAGCTAAGATAAGGTGAACTAGTCCAAGGTACTGAGACTAGAAATAGCAGGTGGCCTAGTGTGTTTGCAATATGGATTGGGTGCAGGGGGATAATGTGAAATAGGACTGGAGACAAAGGCTGGTACCAACCCAAAGCACTGTGTCCATGGAAGTGCCTGCTCGTGTCTGATTATTATGTCTCTTTTCCCAAATAAATCATGATAATCACATTTTCTTGGATTCGTATCCTTATTTTTTTCCCTTTACATATCCTTTACCCCCCTTTGATCTTTGTGATATGATAGGAGGATAGACAGTTAGATGGCCCAGTGGACAGAGTACTAGGCTTGGAATCAGGAAGCCTTAGCTTCCTGAATTCAAATCCCACTTCAGTCGCTTGTTATGTGACCCTGGGCAAGTTACTTAACTTTGTTTGCCTCTGTTTCCTCATCTGTAAAATGGATTAGAGAAGGAAATGGGAAACCACTCCAATATTTTTGCCAAAAAAAGTCCAAATGGAGTCACGAAGAGTTAGACACAGTTGAGAAGATCTAACAACACCATTAACAAGGAAGATAAAATCCAGCTCCCAGTTGACTAGCTTTCTGACCATAATTCTGGCATAGTTCAAATGACTCACCTTGGGTGTTTCTCAGTTTCTTTGCTTTAAAATACAATAAATGATATATGTGAATCTTAGCAAATTTGATGATATTTATGAATTAACTCTAACAAAAAATCTATTTGTACCTCCATTTCTCTTTGATTCATGTAAACATTCTTAAGTTCCTTTCCTTCTAGCCTGTTATGAAATTCCTTCTCAATTATTTCTTTAAAAATATTCAAAATAAAGTATCTGTAAATCAATTTGCAAACTTTAAAGCACGATGTAAATGCTAATTGTTATTAGTTATCATTTTTTATGAACATATATTTATACAGCAAATATATACATCAAATTTCTGACAATTGTTTTAGTTGTTATTTGGTTATTAAAGAGCCTGTTCAACTTATTTCTCCCTATGGCTGGTTCTGGAGCATTTCCCCTTGTTACTAATGGAAATTTTGAAAGCTCATTTTATGATGTGAGGAGACCAATTAGTCACAGGCAGTCTAAGAAACAGTTTTCTTTGGAAAAAAATGTGAGGGCCAGTTTACACTGCCATCTGCTCTTGGGTCAGCATGTTTGAGCATATTACTGCCTAGAATATAGAATGACAAGAATTGGAGGGGCTACAAAAATCTACTGGAAGAAGATTCCATGACTTTTCTTGAGAGGTTCATCCTAATAAGTAACTATTACTAATAAGCATATATGTGACAAAATTATGGGTGGTAGTATGTCTTCCAAGTAAGTGTCTGTCACTCAGGATGCTGGATTTTAAAAATGAAACAGCTTTCATTGTGACATGGGTGTTAAGAATTTAAAGTGAAAGACTTTCCTTTTTTTTTTTTTTTTTTTTTTTTTTAATGACCTGGTCCAACAAGCAACTCAACACCAATTCTGTCCCTTTCCTGCCAGTACTTTTTGTACTGTAAGGAAACCCTATCACTATTTCCTTTGGAATAAGGAGGAGATTTTTGCCACTGCTATTGTTGTAGAATAGGGTTATAACTGGTGATTTCTTTGTATAAACTCTTTTATAGAGATTGAAATATGCACACAATTTTTTAAGGGAAAGAGAGAATCTCAGTTTCTCCTCTGCAGATTTCACTGTCAGAGTCTGCTATCATCAATAATCCAGAGACTGAAGATTCACACTCACAGACATATGTATATGTATGTATATGTAGGAACACACATATAGACACGTGTTTATGTGTATGGTGATATATGTGTATATGTATATATTTGTGTGTGTGTGTATGTTTGTGTGTTTGTTAAAGACATTGTTTCTTACCTTATAATCTGGACAAATCATTTCCTAACTTTCCTTCTTCACAATCAGAAATTTAGCATCTGGAGCAATTCATTTGAATGGAGTTTGGGAAGGAGGAAGCATCCTCTAAGATATTAGTGAACCTAGATATTATTGATACTGGAGACAGAGATCATAGAGATTGAACAGAGAGAGATACTGAAAGCTAAAGATATGAGAATGGAAAACAGCTCAAATTCAGGTATTGTAATTATTTGGGACTAATGGTGGTGACCTGAAGGACTATAATTGACAGCAACAAAGATCTGGACTGATGCAATAAATTTCAGAGGTCCTCTGAAAGGTAAAACCAACTCCCCTATTTGGCATTTAAAGCCTTTTGAGTAGGCTTCAACGTACTTTTCCAGCTTTTCTATTGCTCGTTTCCCTTCATGTATTCTACAGTTTGGCCAGAATGACCTTGCTGTTTTTCACACACATGGTGCCATCTTCTATCTCCTTGCTGGCACAGGCAAGACTCCCTTCTGCTGTGATAAGGAAGCCAACTGCCAGTGGCTGCTGGAGGTCTAACTCAGACGTGAAGAATGGATCTCTTCATGTGAAGATGATGACGAAGATACAAGGAGACTGAGAGGCAGTTGCTGTTCTCTGACCTACCTTCTCTTCTCTCTTGCCTCTTGAGTCCAATTTATTTCATTCCCAATCCACAAGGAACATCTGCATAAGTAAAGGCTGCTTTGCAACTCCTTCAAATGTTATGATTCATGGCTGTGGAGGCTCTTGGAGAATTGACCTGTTCCGTCACTTAGGCATGACCCTTAACACCCTTTCCTTCCTTCCAGAATGTACTCCCCTCACTTATGTTTCCTAGAATCCCTAATTTCCTCCAAAACCCAACTCAGAGACCATTCTCTTCAAGAAAACTTTCCTGGCTCTTCTAGCTCTTAGTACCTCTCTCCCTCTCCCAAATCATTGTGTAAATAATAGTTCATTATTGTCTTTATATCTCTAGCATAGAGCCTTTCAGAAAGCAGGAACTTAATAAGTGCTTGATGATTGTGTGAACTTCAAAGGAAGAAGGATGGATGTTGAGTGATGGTGAAGGGAGAAGACCCAAGAGTGGCAGAGGGAATCAATAAATCTGCCAACTCTTCCTTCTAGGAAGTTGGGTTTTGGGTGTTATGAGAGAAGAACAAGCTATAGAATCATAGAATTAAACAAGACCTCAGTGGCCATCTGGTCCAATTTATTCAGGAAAATAATACCTATTATAACACTCAACAAATGGTTCTCTGCTTGGAGACATTTTAAGGAGAGAAGCCCTGTGCTTTGACAAGCAGATGATTCCATTTTTGACACCTCTAATATATAACAAGTTTTCCTAGTTTTCCTAAATTTGTCTTTTGCAACTTGCTCCTTTGTTCCTGTTTCTGTTCTTTGGGATCATCATCTTTATGATAGCCCTTCAAATACTTCAAGAGAGCAATTGCAACCAGTTCCCATGACTTTTCCTACCTCTCTCCTGCCTTAACTCCTGTTTTCTCTTACATATATGTCTAGCTCCTTCAATAAATCCCATTATGACATCAAACCAAGATCATTCACTACTTGGTTGTCTTTCTCTGGATATACTTTACCTTTTCAATGTCCTTCTTAAAAGGCATTGTATCAGTCCCCAGGCTTGAGCTCACTAGAACAATGGTCCTCAAACTTTTAGATCTCAGGATTACTTTACTCTTTAAAAATTTTTTCAAGGACATCCCAAAGAGCTTTTTTAAAATGTGAATTGTATTTATCAATATCTATAACAATACAAATTCATGCATCTTAATATTATTATGAAAATATTCTTGGCTTCTTATATCTTCTGAAGGGGTCTTGGATCATACTTTAATAAGTGAGTGACCAGAGCAAAGTACAGTGAGAAAATTTCCTTCCAGGTTTTAGAAGTTATGTTTTTTGTACTAGTTTTTTTGGCTACCATATCAGTTTGCTGATGCACATTGAGCTTGTAATCCACTAACACCATCACTTACCCTCAGCTTGTATTGGTGAAGTTGATTTTTTATACTCAAGTATACAATTTTACATTTATCCCTTTTGAATTTCATATTATTATTTAGTAAATATTTATTAAGCACCTACTGTATTCCAGGCACTGTGCTAAGTGCTACAGATACAAAAAGAGGCAAAAGATAGTCCCCAGATATATGTAATAGAATAAATAGAAAATAAATTGAGAGGAGTTGGGAAAGACTTCCAGTAGAAGATGAGCCTGTTAGATGAGGAAGAAAGAGCATTCCAGACCTGGAGGACAGTCAGAAAAAATGACCAGAGGCAAGAGATGGAATGTCTTATTTTTGGAACAGCAAGGAAGACAATATTGGATCACAGTATATAGTGGGAAGCAAGGTGTAAAAATCCTAGAAAGGCAGAAATTATTATTAAATAATTATCATTAAATTCAGGCCAGTGCTCTAGTCAAGGAGTTTTTAACTTTCTTTATTCTTTTGCAGTCTGGTGAAGCCTATGGATCTCTTTTCAGATAATTTCTTTAAAAAAAAGGAATCAGTGAAAATAAGGTGCAATTTTTAAGCTCCTGGACCTGCTAAAATCTATCTTTAGAGCCCAGTTAAGAAACTATGTTCTATTAAGATTCTTTTGTATCTTGACTCTGGTTCCCACTGTGTTATTAATTTCTTCCAGTCTTATTCTACATATAGCTTATTTGTACATATTTGGTTGCCTGTTGTCTCCTCTATGAGAATGAGAGTTCCTTGAAGCCAGGGATTATCTTTTGCCTGGAATACAGGCTTAATAAATAGTCACTAAATAATAATATGAAATTCAAAAAGGATAAATGTAAAGTTATATACAATTTTTTTCTCCAGCATTATCAGGATAGAAAGGTGAAAAGCAGATTTTAAATTCAAATAGAAGGAAAATTGAAGAGGCAGCATGGAACAGTAGAGTATTAGGTTAGAAGGCAGAGGATGTAAGTTCAAGTTCAGGTTCTCCCTCTTGTTATCTGTGATCTTAGAATTTATTATGTGAAATGGAAAAATGAGACAATTAGACTAGATAATTTCTAGGGTCCAAAGTTGTGATATATTGCACCTTTTTACCTAGAGAGAGAAGAGTGATGAGGGTCAATTATTGAAATAATGAACAATAGTTATTGAAGTAATGTAGTATTGTACCTGGAACCTTCCTTTAGAATAGCTGTTCCAGATGCAAGGTATTCTGTGTACCCATGTCTGCTCACAACTGCTGTTCAGAATCTACCGCCAATATGTTTGCTTTTTTCTCTGTAATTATTCAGAGAATACAATTAGTTAAAAATCAAAGGCATTTAATGAAATAGCATGGTAAGAAAAGTTGTGATAGAATATCTCTCCCCACACTTAAGACATCTCTTTCACAGATATCTACTAGAAATAGTGATGGCAGTCATGTGAGGGATCATGAATGAGGGACGTATATAGTCAGGAAAGAAATGTAGAAGAGTAACTCCTCCCTCTAATAATACAGAATCACCTGGGGATTTTGTTGCACATTTCTCAATGACTTACTTCTTGATGAGTATAGTGTGTTTGTTAGCTAGGCTGTCCTATTCATTTCTGTTAGTTTTGTGATGTCTATTAACTCTTGGGTGACTTGTCTACTGGGAGTTCTTTGTTATCAACCTTAGGGTTTCACTTTTTCACGGCTATAATTGCCAATTATCTGAGCTCTAGACTGTGAGAGTATAGCTAGAACCCTGGAATGATAAGGGCAGGATGACAGGTTTCAGTCATAGCCACTCTGTTTTTTTTTTAACAAAAATTAAGTCATAGTGTCCCAAAGTTAAGAATAAATATTTTCTATTTTAGAGATTGCAGCTATCTGTTCCAGACAATTGTCTCATTTAATGTTAGACAATCTCCAAGTCTTTTCCGGCATAGCAGGTAAAGGATTTGAGCCTGAAGTGACGCTAAGAAGGCAAATTCATAGTTCTCCATTCACTAATGCTTACTTGATGGAAGTAAATAACCTTAATTAACTTTGATATTGTATTTTGAGTAGGTGGGTGAGAACTTCAGTCTCCTTACCTCAACATTTTGAATATTTATTTCTATAATCTGGCATTCATGAAATAAGAATTTTCGAAATCTTCCTCAGTTCTTTTCCAGTATATTCCTTCCCTCTTCCTTTCATTCCTCTCTTTAAACCAATAAAACAAAAAAGTACACAATGTCTGGTGCTTGTCTTATTTAACCTTCCTCTGTGATGTATGAAGACATTGAGATTCTGAAGGAACTTTGGTCTCCTTCTTCCTTTAGAATGCAAGTACTTCATATGGAAATATATTTAACATTATTGTACATATATAACCTATATAAGATTGCTTGCTGAATTGGGGATAAAAATTTGGAACTCAAAATCTTATAAAAATGAATGTTGAATATTTAACATATATGGGTCTATCTGCCATCTAGGGGAGGGGGTGGGGGGAAGGAGGGGAAAAGGTGGAACAGAAGGTTTTGCAAGGGTCAATGCTGAAAAATTACCCATGCATATATCTTATAAATAAAAAGCTATAATAAAAATATGAATGTTAAAAATATCTTTATTTGTAATTGGGGAAAGTATTATTAAGTGGGAGTGGGGAAGCATGTTAGTACTTTATCATTGTTTAGCCCTTTCTAATTGTTCAATTTCTGGGTTTCTCTTGACTCCTGTGCTTCCATTTCAAAGTCTCTTGAAAGATTGTGTTAAAGTGTATTCTAGATTATTTTTCTTTGCAATAGAATTATATTCAGTTTAAGGAAGGTAAGTTATTCTTGGTCATTAAGTTTGCCTTTTGGAATAAATATCTTTTCCTAGGTTTTCTCTCCTTTATAGTAGATTGCCAAGTATTGGTTAATTCTTATTTTAGCCCATTGGTCCTTGAATTCTTTCTTACTGGATTATTACATTAATTTTCTTTGACTTACACTCTCTGAATTTTAGCTGTAACATTCTTTTGGTGTTTTCAAGTTGAGTTTCTTTCAGAAGATTATTATTGGAATCTTTCTATTTTCACTTTGCTCTCTAGTTCTAATAGCTCTGGGCGGTTATAAAGTATGACAATTTGAAATATGGTATCCAGATTTTTTTGTTTGATGATAGTTTTTAGGAAATGCAATGATTCTTGAATTATTTCCCCTTGACCTAAATTCCGAGAGTTTTTGAAAATCGATCTTATATTTTCTTTTATTCTTTCAATTTTAAAAATTTGATTGTAATATTTCTTCTTGTCTTATTTAGCCATTAAATTCTCTTTAGCCCATTTCTGTTTTTTATAGAGTCTGCTACTTGGATGAAGTTTTCCATCTTCTTTTCTGTGTTATTTATTCTTCTTTAAATGTTTTCCTCCTAAACTCTCATTTCATTTTTTTATCTTTTCATTTCCCCCGCCCTGCCCCCCACATCCCCTTGTAGTCCTTAAGGCCAAACTTTATCCACCCTTCTGTGACTTTGCTTGTAGTTGATATGGAGTTACTGTCCTCTTCTAGGTTTACCTCTTAGAGTTTTCCTAACCCAATTTGTTTCTTATTTATGCCAGTGTTTTGGTTTATTTACTATATTTGCAGGCTTGGTTCACAGTTTGGGGTTTTTGTGCTCAAATCAAACTGTAGGATCAATTTTGTAGGCCTTGTTTTACCCTGCCCATATTGTTTAGATGCTGCTACTTTGCTGAATTGGGTGTAATAGTGGGCATTAGGACTCACTTTGTGCCTCAGTCCTTGCCTTGGGCCTCAGTTTTCTGGTGGCCCAGTGCAGATTCAGGCCTTAGTTAGTCTTCTTCTCTTTGCATGATCCTCAATTAAGAGTTGGTACTGTTCTTTTTCTCTGGCTTTATGAAGTCTTGGTGGGTTGTTGGATATTGCTTTAGTCTCAGGTGCTGCTGGCATTTAGGTGCTGGACTGATATTGTCTCCTGCTGTGAATCTCATCACTCCAAGGAGTTTGCTGACTGACATTCTCTCCCTGCTCATTGACCTATTGGGAATGTTTCTTTCACCTATTTATGTTCTAAAGGACTGGGACTGGGGCTTATTTTCATCTACCCGGTTACTGGAGCTGCACTGGCTTTTAATATCCTTTTGTCTGAATGCCAACTGGTTTTCAGATCCATTTGTGGGAGTTTTCACTGATTTTTTTCCCTCATTGTCTTAAATGGCTTTTACCCTTTTATCTTCCTTTTTCTCTGTCTGTCCATTCTTTTGGACAGTTCTGGACTACAAAGAGGATTTTCCACTTCTTTTAGGATTTTTTGGGCTTTCATCAGCTTTTCTGAATATGTTTTCAAGTATTTTCTATGGGAGAGCCAGGATTTTCTATGATTTTCTATTCCCAATGCTGTCTTAACTGAGAATTAAAAAAAAAAAAAGATTTGTTTTTTAATAGACCAAAAATAATATTGGGTATCAGTGGGGAGGGTCAGGTGCTAAATTATCCTTTAAAAAATTTGGCTGAAAGGGCTAGAAGAGTGTATTTTAAAAAATGAAAGAAGAATAAATAGCTTAGAACAGAAGGTGGGAGAAGGAAGCAGATTAAAACCAATCTCTTTGCCTTTGCTTTGGTGATTCAAGTTGAAAACCAATGGACGCTGAATCAAGCTGGTTATCTTCCTCTTAAAAGCAGCATTATCTTCTTCCAGACAAGAAAGCGTTTTAAAAACAACCAGCCTTAGAGGTAATTTCTGAATTAGCAAAATAAATTCTAGCATCTACCAAAGTCCAGACTTTGTTAGTACATGTTAATATTTCTGTACAAGTTTCTATAAAGTCTTGAATTGTGATTTCAGTTCACTTTGGAAGAACATTGAGAGTTGATTTTCAAAAGAGCCTGGGCGGGGTGCAGCTAAGTGGTGCAGTAGATAGAGCACTAGCCCTGAACTCGGGGTTCAAATGTGACCTCAGACACTTAACACATCCTGACTGTGTGACTCTGGGCAAGTCACTTAACCCCAATTGCCTCAGGAACAAAAAAAAAAAAAAAAAAAAAAAAAAAGCCCGGGTATTTCTGCCTTACTTCATCACAAGACCTACTCAGGAAAGTCCAGGAGAGAATTTGAAGTAAGAGCTTTTGTTATTTGATGTTCTTAGCTTCACTTTTCCCTTCTTTTCCAGAGCAAACCTTGGTCCTGACATCAGAAAAATGCAAAGCAGTCTGAATCTTGGGATGTTATCATTTTACATTTCACAAAACCAGCACCCTTCATGTTCTGCCAATCCTATAATCACTTTATTATGTAGAAATGTTCCTCTCTCTTTTCTTCCCTTCCCCCCTCCCCCCCCTTGGCTTAAAGCATGTGTTTTTGTTGGGAGTTTTCAAACTGCAATTCAAATGTCAGAAGACATTGCTGAGTGCAAAGGTAGTGACTATACATCCTGCATTTTTCTTTTCTTTTTCTTTTGAGACAGTCTCAACTTTAAGAAAAGAAAGTGTTAGGTATTTCTCCTCCTTCTTCTGTTTTTTTTTTTTTTTTTTTTTTTTTCAGAAAGTACTCTGCAAAAAGAATATGATTTATAGAACCTTATGTCCTGATTTTTTTATTTGGAAAATATGACACCTGTAGGTATGCTCCAATCTACTCTTAAACTATAAACAATCACATTTTTTTGTGCAAGTTATAAACAATCATGTTAAAATATGTTTATATTATACTCATTCAGTTACTATTTTTTTTTCTCCCTCTCATTTCTTGCTTATATCTCCCTGAAATAAATATAATGAAGGATTTTGACAGATAGTAATCTCCTCCCCTACTCTACCCCTGCCAGAGAAAGGGAAACAAATTGCTTGAAGAAAGGATTCATTAATGTTAGGATTACTAAGTGAGAACTTGGGTTGTCTGGATAGTGACAAGGTGAGAATTCAGGTTGGACAATTACAAGGTGAGAATTCAGGTTGACTTGATGGAAGGAGCAGGCTCATTGGCTGAGGTGGTTCTTCCCAGAAGCCCTTGCATTATCCCACGCCCATTCTCTGGGAGAATAAAAGAGAGAACAGTGGGCCTGGAAAGTGAGTCTGCCTGGAGAAGGATAAGAGCTGGAGGAGATTCAGAGCCAGGATTCAAGGAGAAGTGTCTGCATTGCATCAGGCCTGACGGGGCTCTCTGCAAGAAGGGAAGTCACTTCTAAGGACAAGAGTTAACAGCAACTGCCTGGAGACAACGGTTCTCTACAGGAAGAAGAATCTGTCTGAGAGATTTGAGTAGACACAGCAGATCTCTTCCCAGAGAGCGATCGGCAGCTTCTGGAGACGACAGCTCGATATACATTAACTTCTTCATTGTATATTTTTTTTAAGTTTTAAATTCTTATTAACCTAAGAATATAACTTGCCCAGAAAATAGGGTTTAGAGCTAGAAGGGATATTAGAGATTATACAAACAAGGAAACCAAGTGAAGTAATAGTGGTGAATTTGGCTTAGAGCTCTTCAAGGGGCTTTATTAAGTGCTCATGGACCATTCAGTTTTGTCTTCTCATTTTCCATATGCTATGATTATATCTCTGTAAAAGATTATATTACTAAGTAATGAACTTTAAAAGATTTAAATTTAACTTTTAGATTTTTCTTTCTTACAATAAGGAGAAGGAATATTTTCAGATGTCATTTTAATTTTGCAGCAAGCCATGGGGAAATACCAGAGCCGAGAATGGGAAGGGAAACTGAGGGTGGAGGGAAAAGTTGCAGGTATATGCTGCTCACTTTCTGATGTGCTATGGTTGTGAGAAGTTGCATGTCTACATCAAGGATCATTTCTCATTTTGCCGAGGGCATCCAACCTCCAGCTGCTTCTAGGGCTAAATTCCAGTGCAGCAATGTTCAACAATTTACATTCCAGGCCCACAGCTCACTGACAGCCTGTGGTGCATGTGCCAAAACCCAAAGCCTTTCTGGGCCACAACTATCTGGCAAAAAAAAAGGGCACCTGACCACAATTTACATTCAGCCTACTTTTTTTTTTTTCATTTTTTTCTCTATTCTCTTTCTTTTGATTTTATATTTCTACTTTGTCTCCTAGTGTATGTTCTAAAGTGTGGTCCTGACAAGTTATTCCTTTTGATCTTTATTTTCTGTTTTCCCTCCAACAATCAGTAAATTGATTCTTACGTTCATTCTTCTCAGTGTAATCACGGTATAGTTCAAAATTAACAATGAACTAGCAAATGTACGTAGAGACTCCTAATATCTTTAGGCTAAATAAACGGGATTGGTGTGTGTGTGTGTGTGTGTGTGTGTGTGTGTGTGTGTGTGTGTGTGTTTGCGCATGCGCGCGTGTATCTTTATACACATAGAAATACACACATATCCATATACACATTATGTATATGCATATATATGTCTGGTTTTATTACATACATACATACATGCACTCTTTATCTATCTATCTATTTGTCTATTTACCTATCATTTCTTAGTTTTGCAGCTTGACTTCTCACTAGTTGTATAATCTTTTTTAGGCTTCAGTTTCACCATCTGTATTATGAGGAAACTGGTACAATCAATAATGCTAGACTTAGAAGTCAGAAAATGTGTTCAAATTCTGCCTCCTGATCATGAAAAAATAACCTCACCTCTTGCATGTCTCAGGTGCTTTTAGATGAAGAATCTATTTCACAAGGTTGTTTTAAGGATCAAATGATATGACAAAACTTAAATCACTGTATAAATAGTAGCTGAGTGCTAACATAGTAATAGCTCTTTAAACTTTGCCAGGAGCTTTACAAAATGATCTTATTTGATCCTCACAACAACTCTGGGAGATAGTTACTATTATTATCTCTGTGTTATAGAAATATTACCAGTATAATATCTGGTAAGGAAACCGAATTAAGCAGCAAGTGACTTGCTCAGGATTACACACCTATTCAGTGTCCAGATCATGGCTATTGTCATTATATGATCTGTTAGTTTCTTTCTAGCTCTTAGAATGTATCAGTTCAGCTTATCCATCAGCGTAATATCTTGGGTAGAACTGCGTTCAACCCAATCAGTCCTCTTTTAGCTATCTCCACTTATTCATGTTCCATCTTGGCCCTAACCCTGATTAGAGACCAGGAAGTAATCTAGGATTTCTGAGATCCATTAAAAAGAAACTTCTTTACAGTCAACGTTGCCTGCAGGCAAGGCTACCTTAAGTACTGAACTCTTTGGTTAGAAGGATTTTTAAAATGTAGTAGGAAGTTTTGGATCTTTGGGATCCTATTGATTAATGAATGTAACAGGCATTTTATAACCCAAGAAGATTAGAGAATCCTAGAATCTTTGATTCAAAAGGTTAATTCAGAGTTAAGCCTTATTTGAATAAGAATCTCCTTTAGAACATACTCTAAATGGTTTTCTAGTCTTTGCTTTAAAACCTCAAGTGAGGAAAACCTGTTGTCTTCCCAAAGTATCTTGTTCCATTTTTGGACAGCTTTATTTGTAAAAATACATCTTTCTTTTCAACATTATATGGGTTAGATTGATAGCAAAATGATTTAATATAATTGAATTATAGAAATTAAAGAAGTAACAAGGCAGCCAGAAGAGAGGACAGGAGACAGATGACATGCCAATTGGGTCAAACCCAACTTCCCCCGACTATTCTTAAATCCTCGTAGAGAAAGTCCAAGACTCTGTGTCCAAGAACTCTTGGAAGAGCGGCAACACTGGTCCATACTAGATCACCTGCTCTTTTTTCCAAGCTAAGCCTTGCAGCTAGCCTCCATGAGAAGGCCCTACCATTCCTTTTCCTACTGCCAACTGCAACTACTTCATATGGATGATCTCCAAAGCTATGAAACAGCAGAGTTTCACCATATCACCTGTCTTGTCCCAGCTCATTTCTCCCATCATCCAGGGATGCAATTCTTTGTGTACATGCAACCTCTGGGGGTTGCCTCTATAGATATTATAGCTCTTCTGTTCTCAGAAGACACAGCTATTGAACTTCTAGAAAGGAATCTTGTTGCCACCAAAGTCTCTGACACCTTCAATTATTTCAGCATGAGAAACAGATACATTTAACTGCTGATGAAAATCACACCAAAGAAGTTACATTAATACCTGTTTTGCTGCTGGGTTAAGCAATCACTGAGCTTTTCCATCTGACATGCAGCTAACATCTCTTTTTTTGTATTCTCTCTCTCTTTGAATAAGATAGGAATAGTCTTATTTTTCTTTTCTATGTGCAGTCTTAGCCTAATGTTATGCACATAAATAGATTCATTAACACATACGTTATTCAGCATTGGAGAGAACTCCAGGTCTAATCTAGTAAAACTTTCTTTTTTGGCCAGTGAAACATTTCACATCTAAACAGGGCGGGCAAGGTTTTTTTATGTTATCTTGTGAAATACTTGGGGTACACCAGAGCTGCCCGACAAAATGGTGTTTGATGACAAAAGAAACTATTGACTGAAATATCTCATCCTTGTGATCCCTGATCCGCACCCACTTGAAGCTTCTATCTCTTGGTTGCTATAATAAGCATGTTAGTCCATTAGTACCTTCTTTCAAAACATTTTGACATGTTAGCCTGGCTTTTTCTAGTTTTCACTAAAACAAGATAAACTTTTATCTCTTTTACCTTCCATCACTCTTCTGCCCACCTGTTATGGCTCCAAGTAAAGTTTTTTTTTTTTTTTTTTTTTTTTAAACTCTGAGGGAGTTGCTTTGCAACATCTACCTTAGGCAAACAGGATGTTACACCCACACACATGGAAAGTTCCTATAAAACATTTGGGTTGTACTTAATCTCTCTGATTTGTGTCTTCAATTTAAATTTGTCTCTTTTTCTGTATAAACAGGAATACGCTCTCTCTCTCTCTCTCTTCTTCCCTCTCCCTCTCCCTCTCCCCCCTTCTCCCTCTCCCTCTCCCTCTCCCCCCTCCCCCCACCCCCCTCTC
This sequence comes from Sminthopsis crassicaudata, assembly GCF_048593235.1. NCBI lineage: Eukaryota > Metazoa > Chordata > Mammalia > Dasyuromorphia > Dasyuridae > Sminthopsis > Sminthopsis crassicaudata. The sequence goes on from NC_133618.1 coordinate 95,875,757, forward strand.
TCTCTCTCTCTCTCTCTCCTTTCTGTGTGTGTAATTTTTTTTCTCTGTCCCATTATAAAATTGTTTTCATTTCTCACACTTGGCATATCCTATTTATTAAATCAGCCAAATATCCACAAATTCTTGGAGGCTCTAGTGACTTGGAAAACTATGAAATTCAGTCAACAGTGGCTCATGGCTAAGTTGGTTATGAGTCTAGGACCCAGAGCTGAAGCAAGAGGAGACTTTAGTGGTGGGTTATTTTTCCCCCCAAACATTTGATTTTTGCCTTTTTGCTAAGAATCTTTACTCCCAAATTTCTCTTAATCTAGGCAAAGTCTAATTTATACACTAAACTTACCTCTCATCCCAAGAAAAACTATCAAAGGTCAAAGATGAAATTGCTGTTAAGAGGTAGGGGAATGAGAAGAGGACTTCAGTTGGGGAACTAGCTTTTGAATAGGATTATTAGAGATGTTAGGAAAGGTTTGAAAGGAATCTCTAGAATGAACATAGCTAAAGGATACACACATGGGAATTAAAAAAAATAAGAACAACAATCCTCCCTTGTTCCATGAATTATCTTATGGTAAAACAAATGCTTTGGAAATGCTTAAGATAATCATTTTTAGAGAGTTGTGCTTTTTTTTTTTTTTTTTTTTTTTAAATAACATATATTTGATATTCAGGGTATTAGGAAAGTATCTTGCACCATTTTTCAGGACAACCAATTTTCTCTCCCCTCCTTCCTCTAGCTTTCCTGTGTAGGGGTTCTAGAAGAAATTGGATATCTATTTGTTAGAAATGTTAGGAGATAGTTCATACTTCATGCAGGGATAGAAGTCTTAATATCAGGTTCATGAAGTTGTGGCTTTTAAGAAATATTTTGATAACTCAATATACTGTTTCCTTTGTAATAACAAGCATTTAAAATATGATTCTGAGTCATTTTGGCTATCAAAAATATACAATTTACTACAAAGAATTTATGAAGGAAGATACTATCTGCAACCAAAGAAAGAACTGATAAATAGAAGTATGTATAGACGTATTTTACATATATATTTGTGTCTGATGATAGCTATGGGGTGAGTGGGTGGAAGAAGGAATAAAAGAAAAAAGGGGAAAATAAATTTATATGATACATTTAAAAGGAGTAGCAAGTTGTATAATAGATTTGCATTTTTGTATGCAATCATTTTAAAATATTCTACTGTTATGGAAAATCTTGTTTTATTTCATATTTTTTTAAAAGACCCACATTATTCTGAGAAGGGTATTGTAAGTTTTACCAGATTGTCAAAGGGATCCATGAGACAAAAACATGCAGCAGCCCTGATGTCAGAGTACATGGTTTCTAATGTCCTTATGATCCTATGGTTTTGAGAAGCTAGGCAGCATTTCAGTTTGTTGTGTGTGACCTGATGCAACCAGGGAACTGGCTTTGATTACCTTCATCATCATGATAATTTAACTTTGTTGTCTTCCCACTGAATGTGCCAAAAGCCATGTTTAAAGGCACATGATAGATATCACTCAAAAAGGGATTTTCCCCACATGGGGCACATTCCTTTATCATCTGAAAATGTTTCTTTCTACCTGTCCTCTTAAAATCTCTGCCTTTTTTTGTTGGGCAAACTTGTGATGCAACTAATGCAACTGTTCCCTTTTTTTTTTTTTTTTTTAAATAAAGTGAGGCTTATATTAATGGGAATTGATGCATTTACTGAGTAGCAGAAATGAACCTGGAACTCCAATCTTCCAAATTGAGCACAGCATTTCCACTGGAATGCAGTGCCTCAGACATTCTATTCACTGTTTATTCAAGATCCTTTTAGTTCTTCATGGAATGATTGATTTGAATGATTTCCATCATGGAGATGTGTGACACAGCCAGTCTTATCCCTTAGTTTTTTGTTGTTTAAGGCTTGTTCATGTTTTCTTTTAAATGAATTCCTCCTGAGAGTTTCTCCTTGGCTAGAATGCTGCTTTTCTGCCCTGAATATGCAACTGTCTTGTTTCTTGGCAAAATCTTAGCTATGTTTGGCATCTCAGACATCATCATAATCATTATGTCATGTGATACCATAATAATAATAATAATAAATAATAATAATAATAATAACAACCAGCATTTCTTCAGCCATGATTTCTATTCTAAAATGCTCTAACCCTTTCAAAAGTTTTGTGAAATAAGACCTCTGTTATCTTTCCAGGTAAATTAGAGAGTATTAAAAAAATTTTTGATACTATGTTATAAAACAGTGTTGGGTGAAAATAAAGCTATAATAATATTTGACATATCTCCACTGAGATACCCTTGTTGTTTTCAGTTCTGTAATGCTTTATAAATTATTTTATTTGATTCTAACACTCTATGAGGCAAGTGGTACAAGTATACTATTTTAATGTCAGAAATTAAGACTTCCTCAGACAGACTAAAAGATTTACCCAGGTTTACAAGCTACTAAGTTTTAGAGTGAACAGGTAGGTGGTATATAAAGCTCCAAGCCAGGAGCCAGAAAGATTCATCTTCATGAGTTCAAATTCGGCCTCAGACAGTTCCTAGCTATGTGATCCTGGGCAAGTCACTTCACCCTGTTTACCCCAGTTTCTTCCCCTATAAAATGAGTTGGAGAAGAAAATGGCAAATCACTACAGTATTCTTTTTAAGAAAATCCCAAATAAGATCATAAAAAGTCAGACAAAATTGAATAACAACAAAAAATACTTTATATTCTGGTACATGTATTCATAGTGATCAAAAGCATTCAGGGAAGCTGCTTACTCTGGCACAAGCTATTTATTACCTTAGAGCAGTGGTCCTCAAACTTTTTAAACAGGGGGCCAGTCCATTGTCCCTCAGACTGTTGGAGGGCCCAAATATAGTAAAAACAAAAAGTCATACTTTGTCTCCACCCCTCAGCCCATTTGCCATAACTTGGTGGCCGCATCTGGCCTGTGGGCCACAGTTTGAGAACTTAGAGTATCAGTTAGAAGTAGAAATCCTGACAAAGTAGGGTTTTACAAAGAACTTTGAACTTGAGGTCAGAAAGTATGTCTTGAGGTCTTGACTCTGGCCTTTATAAGATTAAAAAAAGGAAAGGGAATAAGCATTTATTTTTCACCGACTATGTGCTAGGCACTGTGCTAAGTGCTTTATTATCTCATTTGATCTGCACATGAATCCTGTTTAGGTTAGTGCTGTTATTACTATCATTTTATAGGTGAGGAAATGGAAGCAAACAGAAGTTAAATGACTTATTTGCTCAGATTCACATAGCTAGTAAATGTCTGAAGCAGAATTTGAATTCAGGTCTTCTGATTTCTGGCCTAGAATATTGTACCACTGACTGACTTAGATGCTGAGTAACTGAGTAACCACCGTAATCACTTGATCTCTCTGGACCTGTTTTCCCATCTTTCAGATGGCTGAGGATATCTGCCTGCCTACCTTTCAGGGTAGTTATGAACATTAAAGTACCGAGCAAATACCAAAAGTCTTTGAAAAACATTAAACTGCTATCTGAACTGAAGATGGCGTTAGTCATGTAAAAGTCCGTGAGTGTCTTGCAAACAAGGCAGATGAGAGATGCTGAGATCAGTTGACCAAGCATCTCTTAAGTATCCATGATAAATGAAGTTTTGTATTTAGCACTGGGGAAGATATGAACTTTGCCCCTGCCTTATTGAGCTTGCAGGTTTTAAATGGGTTTTTGTTGTTTGTCCTCTTTGTACTTGAAGAGAACCATAGCATCAGGGAGATCATGCCATGACATGCAAGTGAACTGGATTTAAGTGAGAATGGGCTATGCAAAGCCTCCAGCCTCATTCTCTTCTCTGGGACCATCCAGGTTCAGGAACAAGGTATAGAACAGGCAGCTGGAGATGGCCCTAGATGCAGTGGGAGATCTTGGCTTACTTAAGGTAAGGTCTTTAACAGGTCTCAGTTCGACTGAGGCGACATCCCATCAGCAATTAAGGCTAGGTAAGAATTGAGGCAAAGAATGAATGTATGAACAAATAACTGTAATGCTAGATTAAATAGTTGTTGATTCATGTGTTGACTCAATCACCTATAGTTATCAATTTTTTTTCTTTCACTCCTCAGATTTTTAATCTCATGAAGTATGACAGCTACAGCCGCTTCTTAAAATCAGATTTATTTTTAAAACACAAACGAACTGAGGAAGAAGAAGAGGATGCATCTGATTCCCAAACTGTAGCCAAAAGAGCTTCAAGAATTTATAACACATGATCTGGAGAAGAGTGAGAACTGGCAACTGATTTTTCCTTTTTAACTCTCAGGAACCATGTGGCATGTAGAACTGCTTGATTATCTATATATGGACTAAGAATTATGAAACTTATTTGTGGTATTGTGTGTACCTTACTAATTGCTTGAACTATTAGTTTTGCATGAAAGCTAATCTTGCCCAGTGTCTGTGAAGAAAAAGCTTTTCCAGCTCTTCCCAAATGACTGAGAGACTCCTTAATGTTTGAACATATTCAATATTTGAATGGATTAAGATGCTTCCAAAAAAGTTTGTCTTTACTTAGGATAACAGAATATTAGAGCTGGAAGACACCTTAGAGATCTTTTTTTTAATTAAATACTTTATTCTCTATTATTATTTTTAAACAGAATGGGGCACTAAGGCCCAGGGAAGGGAAAGGAAGGAATTTAGGTAAGGTTGCACAGCTAGTTAATGCCACATAATATGCTTATGGAAAATAGATAGACTTTGCTTTTTCATTTTTTACCCAGATACCCTCAGGAGGATATTTGGGACATTTTTCCATATTTGTCTTGCAAATTAGTCCAGGAATTAGTTGTTTAGATGGTTTATTTATTGGTCACCATAGAGTTTATCAATCATGCAAGCCATGCTTTTGGGTCTGAATGCTTCTTGAAGGCCAGTATATTAATGAAAAGAAATGAATTGTCAAAAGCTTGTAAAGATTTGGGGAGCTGTATATGTCAGTGTAATCAAAGAGTTATTATTTCTTCTGTGTGGATTTATGTGTGTAATCAATGGGTTATTATTTCTTCTGCTTTCCCCTCCATGTTTCATGACATTTCATGCAATAGGCTATTAGCCTTTCTGAGAAATCTAGCCATATAGCCCATCTTGACAGAAATAAGATCTCAACTGCGAACAATAAATAAATACATGGAAAACACTGCAGGGTCCCATAGCAACATAAGCTATAGTGTAATGAAGAATAATATTAAATGCATGCTGAAACTCAACTTAAAAGTGACTTTTGGTTCTTTCTGTTCCTCTGTGGATGGTTATCCAAAATCATGCTCTTCAATTCTACCTACTTTCTCTATCTCTTCTCTCTTCAACTTCCTCCTTTTGCTCTCCCCAAAAGAGACTTTTCCCCTTAAAGCAATAGGTTTCTTCAGTACAAGAGGTCAGATGATGGTTTTTTGAAAGACCTCACACTGGAAAAGGGAATTCAACAAAGGAGAAGGGGCCAGCACATCCTAGAATCTCCTAACATCAGACTGAGAGACTTGGGGAGAGGCTTTGGCCTGGAGCCCAGCAAAGCCAGGCCAGACCAGGACCAGCCACATCAGCTGTTCTCCCTTATTTAGGACAAGGCAATAGAATTAGGAGGTGAGTGAGTGTTTGGCACCTTCCTTTCTGGACATGCATATAGTTCCCAAATAATTCTCTAATTCAGAATGGTATGGATGGATTTTTTTTTTTAAAGCATACTTGCCAGCCTTAAATACATGTATTTAGAAACAAAGAATAAACCATACTATGGGCTTTCCAACCTAACATTTACAATTTCCTAATTCCAGTAGTGTAATTACTTTTATGTGACTTATATCTCAAGGACTGAAAACACACACACACACACACACACACACACACACACACACACACACACACACAGCCAAAACAATCTAGGTATAGAATCATAGACTTTCAGAGCTGGAAGGGATCTTAAAGATAAAAATTATATTTATATAGAGAGAAAGAGAGGTTCTATTGGCAGGAAATGAATTAGATAAGTTTGAAACTTTTATTTGTTTCCTGGTTAAGAGCCCCTTTTTCTACTGCATAAATGGGAGATTATCATAAAAGCACTTATGACTAACTTTCAGTTAACCAAAATTCTCATTTGTGTGGTCTGCTCTCTATTTCATCAGAGTTTAAGTGCCAGCAACACAAGTTGGCTGGCTACCCTACCTTAAAATTTTTTTTAGAGTGTGCTGTGGTCTTTACATATTTAAACCAAACTCAACACGTCTGAATCTATCCTGCACTGAAAGGACATATTTCAAATTCTAGAATGATGATTTTTTTTCTTTCTCATTAGAATGATGATTCTTAAAGAGTACAAGATCTCCACTCATGGAAGAAAGATGTAATTGTAATTACAAAGTCAAGAGAGGATACTAATGCATTTAGAGAAGCAAGGTGTAGGACAGAAAGTTCTTGAAGATAATTTCTTTGAGGGCAGGAATTATTTCTCATTGACCTTTTCATACCTAAGATACTTATTGAATATTTGTTGAATGATTGAGAAGAAAAATTAGGTAAATAATTCATTCAACAATTAGGTGAACAGCTCATTCCCATTATATCAGTCATGGTTTGAGAATGATGATGTTGGCTATTGCATAGGAATAAGAACCATCAATAAGAAGTGATCCATCAGATCAATTCTTGCTCATAAGACAGTTCTAGGATCACAGAAAAAACTCTTAGTTTCTCAATTTAAAATTTTTAGTCCTTGTGTGTTTGAGTAAACATAAAAGCTTTCTCATGACATGATTTTTAATCAACAATTGAATTTATAGAATTTTGCATATAGTAGGTATTCAATAAATTTCTGACTATCAAAGATATAAATCTTGGCTAAAAATAGTAAAGACCTTGGTAGTCAAAAAAATAGAAGCATGTTGAAATGCATGAATGTACCACAACTTTTCTGAAATTTTTTGCTGTTTTGTCCTTTTTGTAGTCATCTTTAACTTCAGCTGCCTTTTTTTTTTTTAGTACAAACACCATAATGCATAATGCAGAAATTTTTCATGACCATAGAAAACATCACAGTTAAAAGGGACCATGTAGTTCATCTAGTCCAAAGCCTATGCTTTATAAACAAATTATTCAGAAATTGAAGGTCAGACTTATTGGCTAGCTAGGTGGCGCCATAATGCATAGAGCACCTATGCATGATCAGGAGTGTGAAAAATTTCCTCAATTTAACTCTTACTCACTCACCAGCTGTGTCACTTAATCTTATTTGCTTCACTTTCCTCCTATGTAAAATGAGCTGGAAAGGAAATGGCAAACCACTCCATTATCTTTGCCAAGAAAGCCCCTAATGGGGTCATGAAGAGTCAAAAGTGATTGAATAACAACAAACAAATGGCAGAGACTTGAATCCAAATCTGCTAACTTCTAAGCCCATGCACTTCCTATTATGCCATGGTTCTTCCTTATGAAGCCTCAGGAAGAATTCCAAGGCTCATAGAAAGTGACGTAACCTGGGGTGGGATGGTCATTCCAAATAAGGTAATTCATCCAAACACTTCAACAAAGTTGCAATTATAACAAATGTTAAGGAGTAACATGAAGCAACATTTTATCATTTTAATCACTGGGTGATTAAAAGGTAACTGAAGAAATTTCAAGTAATTTTCTAGCCATTACTTCTTCTTTTTCATTGGGAAAGAGAGAATTTTATTTTAAATTACATTTTTTTATGATAATAGCTTTTTATTTTTTATTATAGCTTTTTATTGATAGAACATATGCATGAGTAATTTTTCAACATTGTCCCTTGCAATCACTTCTGTTCCAACTTTTCCTTTTCTTTCCTCCACTCCCTTTCCTAGATGGCAGGTAGTCTCATACATGTTAAACATGTTAAACTATATCTTAAATACAATATATATGTACATATTTATACAGTTTTCTTGTTGCACAAGAAAAATTGGATTTAGAAAGGTAAAAATAACCTGGGAAGAAAAGCAAAAATGCAAGCAATCGACATTCATTTCCCAATGTTTTTATAAGCCTTCAAGTGCTACATAAACATTAATAAGCAATGTAAATGTAAATTGTTAATAAGAAGTCTGCAAAAGCAAGTTTTTTAAAACTGAAAGTTTTAGAATTGGTGGTGATTTGAATGAGCAGAAATTCCCTTACAGGGAATTCTCTAAAACAATGAAATTATGGGCTCTGACCCCAAAATAATAATTCATATTTCCATAGTGTTTAAAGAATATAGCACAGAACCTTACATATGTTGAATTTAATAAATATTTATTGAATTAAATTTGTTGAAATGAAGATTTATGAAACACTTCTTTTTTTTTAAATTTTATTTTTCCACTTAAAAACCTATTTTCTCTTCATTTCAACTTCTTCCTCCCCCAAGTGAGAAAAGGAAAAAAAAAAACTCTTATGGACATGGATAGTCAAGCAAAACAAATTCTTGATTGGCCTTGTCCTAAAATTATATGCATAAAGCACTGCTATTACAACTTGTGAGATACATAGTAAAGTAAACGAGTCAGTAGGCCAGTAAGCATTTATTCACCATCACCATGTACCAGGCATGAGAAAGCATTTATTTATTAATTATGATTGGGCCAGTCAGGTGGTAAAGTGAATAGAACGCTGGATCTGGAGTTAGGAAGACTCATCTTTCTGATAGTTCCTAGCTTTAGCAAATCACTTAAATTTGTTTGCTTCAGTTTCCTCATTTATAAAATGAGCTGGAGAAGGAAATGGCAAAGCATTCCACTATCTTTGCCAAGAAAACCCAAATGGAAATCACTCACAGAGTCAGACACGACTAATTGACTAACAACAACAAAATATGATAATGTGGTGAGTGCTGAATATGTAAATACAAATTCAAAGACAGTATCTATTCTTAACTTTCATTGTAAAAGGTAAAGACAACACATTTAGGGAAATTGTGTTCTGGATGGGGCAGTTTGTTTTGGAAAAGTAAAATAAAGGATAGTGGGAAGTGCAGTTATCTCAGCTGTAAGGAAGGAGTAAAGAATCATGGGAGACAAGTATTAGGGGAAGGGGATAAAGGAAAGTGAATTCAAGAATTTGGGGCTTGCACTAAGCTTTTGGCCAGCTGATTATGAGGGAAGAGTACAGCTATCACAAGCAATATAATCATAAGTTGTTGGAGTCTGGTCTGGCCACATGACCCTCCTGAGTGATCTGTCCGAGGAGAATTTGCTCTTGCACTAGAACCTGGTGACATCTCTCTATTTCCTCCCCCTTCTTTGCCTCACTGCTTCCCAGCAAACTGATATTGCCTACCCTTGGGTGTTCATTTCCCTTCATCCCCTTTAAGGCTTGTTTACTTTTTTTTTTTTTTAATGTATTTTGTCTCCTGAGAAAAATAAGAGTACTTTTAGTGCATGTTTACTATAAATTAGCAGACTATTACATGGAAAGGACAAAAGCAAGTCCCTAGATCAATAAGCATAGACAGGGGTAGCTAGATGGAGCAGTGGACAGAGCACCAGCCCTGAAATCAGGAGGACCTGAGTTCAAATCTTACCTCAGACACTTAACAATTCTTAGCTGTGTGACCCTGGGCAAGTCACTTAATCCCAATTGCCTCATCAAAAAACAAACAAACAAACAAAAATAAGCATAGACAATCTTAAACCTCTCTCTCAGTCTCCCAGTTTCTCAAATTAAAGCCAGTGTGATTCTCTTCAGCCACCAACAGGTCCTAGGCCAAGCCCCATTTGGTCATTGTTTGGGTCCTGATTGACTCAGAATCAAAGTAAATAGGGTTCATTTTGTCTTTGGTCAGAAACCCTGCGGGTCTTCCCCTCTCAGATTCATTCATTCATTTATTTATTTAGATTTTTTTTTTTTTTTGAACTAGGGATTCTTTACCTCAATTGCTACCTAGCCTTAATCATTGAATGACTGCAACTTCAGTCTAATTGAGACCTGTTGAAGACCTTAGCTTAAAAAGGCCAAGATCTCCCATTTCAATCACAGCCATCTTCAATTGTCTTGATGTGTCTTGATGTGTATCTTGCCATTGGATCCAGATGGCTCTGGAGGGGAAAGTGAGGCAGGTGACCTTACCCAGCCTCCCTCACTTTAATCCAGTTTACTTGGATGTCATGGCACAATGATGCCATGGTCCTCTTAGAGAATGAAGAATAAACAAGTCCCTCTATATATCTGTCCCTTTGTCTTATTCTCTGTCTCTCTTTCTGTCTCTGTCTGTCTCTATCCCTCTCTTTGTCTCTCTGTCTCCCTCCCTGTCTTCCTTGCTTTCTCTCTTTGTTTCCCCTTCTCTTCTTTCTCTTTCCTTCCCCTCAAAGGGGGGCTTCCTAAAGATACAGGTATAGTATGGACAAACAGAGGGAGAGACACCCTTTCCAGAAGCAATGGCAATACTGATTTGATTATGGTTTCAGGATTGAAAAGGGATCAATAGAAGCTATTTGTACAGTTTCAGAAAGGTTGATGAAAAGATAGGTAGTAAAATGTGGCTGGAATTTGCTATATATCATAGGTCATGTCACCAATCAGGACAGTCTGGGGGAAGAGGAGCTAATACTGGAATTCTGGTTTTAAAATTAAGTCCTCTGAGCAAGGTCTTTTGTTCCATGACAAGGTGCTTGTTGAGGAGATGCCTGGAGAATATTACTATTTTATAGATGAAGAAACTGAGCTACAAAGAATTAAAGTGATTTCTTCTTGGTCAAAACCCATTAAGGGCCAGAAGCTATATTTGAACCCAAGTTTTCCAACTCTAAAGCCTGTTCTTTCCACCACTTTATGTTGTCACTACAAAGCATATAGATAGCCATTTGAGTACATTTCTACCTAGGATTTGTTTTCTCTTCCTTCAGAAACAGGATCCCAGGTTTTATAAGCAGACCATTCAATATGATGATATTATTAAAAAATACAATGAAAATTAGTGTTGTATTTGAAATGATAACCTATTTGCATGAATCTTGCTACTTTCATAAAATAAAAAAGATACCAACTGACTAGGAGAAAGCAAAATGGGAAATTTGACCAGCAGGAAAATCTTTTGAAAGAAAATGCTTTTTATAGCATATGTTCTTTGATGTGTTATGGATTTAAAGTGGATTCACTTAAGACCAGGCTGCCAAATTCTGTTTTTAAATTGAGGAAAAAATGTTTTATTTACAAGTTTTCCAAAGTACAGGCAAGTTAGAACTGTGACTCACATTCTGTCATTATTTACTCTTATCTGAGCTGCCAAGATTCTCCTGCTTGTATCTTTGTAAGTATTAAATAATCTCATATAATTGGTTGTCAATTTTTTCCCCTGTCTCTTACCTTTTTGCCTCCCTTACTAGAGGTGTTTAAGCAGAGCTAGATGAACATATATAGGGGACATAGTTGAAGGAACATGCGTCATCTGAGGGTTGACTTAGATGACCTTGGATCCTTTCCATTTTAAGATTCCATTATTTTAAAATTGTCTTTCTCTATGAAGTCAATTCTGTGTGATGTAGCATGATTTTTGAGAATACTTATAAAACACTATAGAATTGCAGAACCATTGAATATTAGAGCTGAAAGGAAGAGACCTTGGAGATCCCCTAATCTAACCTTCTCTTTTGGCACATGAAGAAACCAAGGTCATAAAAGGCTTTTGTTCAAGATCACAGACTGAATGTGGTGGCAGAGGCAGGGTTAGAATAGAGTTTTCCCAGCTTTTAAGTCATTATTTTATCTATCATGTTAGGGATGCTTTTTCTATCATGAAGGTAGAACTGCCATGTAGGACAGAAGTTGGATAGAGTCATAGAATTTGGAAGTGGAAAAGAGATGAATCCTGTTTTTGTAGATCCACAAGAAGTGACTATTGCAAAAGTTGAAATGAAGGGTCATTTGGGAAAAAGTGATCATTGATGATAAAAAAGGAAAGAAAAGGCAGGTTTAGGCTAGTATGCACTCTAAAGTTGGGAAGTGCAGATTTCAGAACCTAGAATATAAATTATATTTTATGATTTGAATTATCCTGGAGAAATCAGCTCAAGATTTATGGGAAGGTTCTGGGAATAAGATACTAACAATTTAGACTCAAATTATTTCAATGAGAGAAAAAAAGAGGAGTTAGTTAAAGAAATTACATTCAATTATTAAAAAAAATATATTATGTTACAGAAATTCTTGCTTTATTCTATAAGTTAAAAAAAAGAAAAAATCAAGTGAATGCACAAGGAACACATCAATCAACCATGATTTTTAAAAGATACTTACAAAAAATGAAAGCAAAGGCAGATATATGATAAGATATGAAAGCATGGGAGAAAGGCATTGTCCTAGGGGGAGAGAAAATACTAATGCATAGAGCAACAAAATATATTTTCAAAGTAATGTTAAAGAACTTGAGGAAAATCTAACAAGGGCAAAACTGCTACTCAAAATGAATGGGGTGATAAAAACAGACAATGGAGGTGCAGCAGAATTCTGATTTTTTTCCTAAGAATGATCTTTGGAAGGAAACAGGAAGTAAATTATAAGTAAGGAGATTATAAAAAGACAATCTAATGAATTTGTCACTAAGGGATAAACACTATTCCTGGGTACCAAAAAAAAAAAAAAAAAAAAAAAAGTGGTGTTACTGAGTTGCTCAATTGGTTGCTGAATTGGAGTAATCTTTGGAAAATCAGAAAGAATAGAAGAGATACCTTAAGATGAGAGAAGGGAAGTTCTGATTTTCACAAAAAGGAAGAGGTTAAAGTCTTCAAACAAAAGGTGAGTCTCCTTGGCTTTGTGTATATATATATATATATATATATATATATATATATATATATATATATATATATATATATATATTCTCAAAAAGATTTTGTTTTTCCTATTACATGTAAAGCTAGTTTTCAACATTCATTTTTGAAGGTTGTGAGTTACAAATTTTTTCCCTCTCTTACTCTCCCCTTCTCCAAAATAGCAATCTGAATACATACATACACACACACACAGATATACCATACATGTACAGTCCTTTAAAACATATTTCATATTAGTCATATTGTGGGAAAAAAATTAGAACAAAAGGGAAAAACCATGAAAAAGAAAAACAACAACAAAAAAGATGAAAAGGTGAAAATTGAAATCCAGTCTCCATAGATTTTTCTCTGGATGTAGATGGCATTTTCCATCCAAAGTCTACTGGAATTATATTGCTGAGAAGAGTTAGTTGATTAACACACTATCTTGCTGTTATTGTGTACAATGTTCTTCTGCTTCTACTTATTCACTCATCATCAATTCATGTAAATCTTTCTAGGCTTTTCTGAAATCAGTCTGCTCATCATTTCTTATAGAACAATAGTATTCCATTACATCCATATACTATAAGTTATTCAGCCATTCCCCAATTGATGGGCTCATTTTCTCTACTCATTTTCCAATCCTCTTACCATCACAAAAAGAGCTGCTACAAACATTTTTACACATTTGGAACCTTTCTCTTCTTTTATGATCTTTTTGGAGTACAAACCTAGTAGTAGTATTGCTGAATGAAAAGGTATTGTAGCCCTTTGGACATAGTTCCAAATTGTTTTCTAGAATGGCTGGATCAATTCACAATTTTAATAATAATGCATTAGTGTACCAATTTTCCCACGTCCTCTCCAATATTCATCATTATCTTTTCCACTCATCTTAGCCAAGTTGAAAGGTGTGAGGTGGTACCTCAGAGTTGTTTTAATTTTCATTTCTCTAATAGTGATTAATAGCATTTTTCAGAACTATTGATGGTTTTAATTTCTTTATTTGAAAAGTACCTATTGAGCATTTATAAATTGGATAATGACTTGTATTCTTATATTTGATTCAGGTCTTTATGTATTTGAGAGATAGCATCTAGTACATATTATTAAAAATGTTTTGTGATCATGGAGAAGAGAAAAATAGTGACAGCATGGCTTCATCAAAAACATTCTTCTTATTTTCTTTATTGACAAGATTACTAGGTTGGTAAATCAAGGGAATCTCATAGACATACTATGTTTAGATTGCTGCAAAGCATCTGATAAAGTTGTTATGTTATCCTTGTGAATAAAGTAGAGATTGTAGGCTGGATTCTGTATTGGGTGAATGATTGGACCCCAAAAGTAGTTATCAGTGAGTTGATGCTACCTCAGAGAGAAACCCTTTGGAGAGTCCAGCATTGGTCCTTTTGTCTGTTCTAATTAACACTTTTATCAGTAAACTAGATGAAGGTGTAGATAACATGCTTTTTAAATTTGCTAATGGCACAAAGGTGGAAATGACAGTGAGTGTTTAGAAAGTAGGAGTCAGAATCCCTAAGGATCATAATAATCAGAATGATGAACTGAATCTAATTAGATGAGAAATTTAACAGGGATACATGTTTAATCCCAAACTTGGTCTCAAAAAGTCCATTGTACAAGTACAGGATGAGAACACATTGACTAAATAATAGTCCAAATACAAAATGGGGTGTTTTGATTTGTTGGACTGCAAATTCTTTATGATAATGCTGAGGCAAAAATAATAATCAATTGTATTAAAAGGGCCACAACATAAAGAGTGAGGGAGGTGATAGGCCTGTTGTACACTAACCCAGTTAGACAACATTTACAGTCTCATGTTGAATTCTGGGCACTTTTTAGGGAGGATATTATCAAACTAATGTATACTCATCTATGATAGAATGACCTTTATGATGAAGGGATTGGAGCCAGTGATAAAATGATATATCTATCCTGAAGAAGAGAAGACTTGGGAAAAATGACATTCATGTTTAATTTTAAGAAAACTATTACATGAAAAACAGAGATTAACTTGACTCCAGAGGGAAGAACTAGGATGGCCAAGTGAAAGATGCAGAAAAACACTATTAAGTTCAAGATAAAGAAAATTTAATCACGATTAATTTGAGCAAACATCAAATGGGTTGCAGTAGGAGGTAATGGGTTTCTTCTCTTGGCAGGTCTTCAAGTAAAGGCTGGACAATCACTTGTTGGGCAGAGAGATTTTTGGTTAGTTAGGAGTCTGGACTGGTTGGCCTCTGAAGCCCCTTCCAATTCTGAGATTCTGTTAAGTGCTTTTCAATTACAAAGTGAATTATAATTTTAAGCTAGTATTATGCCCAAGGAGTTCTGTGCGTGTCTGTGAGTCTCAACGTAGTATCCAGAGATCCCATACCAGATTCCCTTTAAGATCATTTGTTTGGGGAGATGACAGCTCTCACCTCTGTCCCATTGCCCACATTGTTTGTATTTTCAAGATTATTTAAGGAAGATGAATGTTTTCCTTGTGCTAATTTCAGCATAATTTATATACTATTTTGTAATTCAGGCATGATGTTTTCTTTCTATTTAAGCATTGCAAGTTTGTTTTTTAAACTGTTATGGAGTTGCTATTGCTGAAGAGCAACAGATGTTCCCTTAATGGATTTGCTGTTTTTTCCCCCCCAGAAAAAGAATTTCTGTTCTTATTGGTCTCTAGAGGAAGATACCATTTACAAATATTTGTCTTTTGTCCCAAAAGTCTTCCCTCTGTCACTTTGAAAGAGAACTGGAGAAGATATATAATATCACTTGCTATCTTATAAATATCTCGGATCATTTTTTTATATGTGGTCATGATGAAATGATAAAACAAAACAAAACAAAACAAAACAAAAAAACAACTTCGGCAGATAGAAATATGCGCAGCATTTACCTGGATGATGATGTATTTAAGGAACAAAGAAAAATTAAGAACCTTACTGAATTTTCCCAGGTTGGAAAAAAATAGACTGTTAGTTGGGGGAAATGATACAAAATAGGTATTTACCTTTTCCCCAAAATTCAAGGAAATGTAAAGAAATCTGACATGTTATCTAATAATTCAATTTCTAAGGTGCTTTAATATTTCAAAAGTGTCTTTTGAACAATCCCTTGAAGTTGAGAAGGCAAATGTTATTTTTTTTGAAAGTGTCTATTGATACTTTTTACATCAGTTGTTTACATCAGTTTTTCTCAGCATATAATAAAGAATAATTTTTAAAGAAAAAGAATAATTTTTAAAGAAAAAAATAATTTTTAAAGAAAAAAAAAGAAAAAAATCAGCACAATCCATCAATATATTGAAAACATATGTAATGTGCAACATCTGAGGATTTCCTACCTTCAGAAAGGGATGGGTTGGGGGTGTCTACTCATATTTCTCCTTTTGAGGCCTACTTGATCTGTATAATTTTGCTACATTCATTTTTAATTTTTTTTATTTGAGGTTCTTTCCATTTTCATTGTTGTAGTCATTGTGGATCTTTTCTTCCTTTATAAAATCTGCTTTCTTTATAAGGATGATATAACATGAGATGAGATAACAGACACAGAGATGTCAAAGATGATGTTCATGGTCCCATTGTTAGTAATGATAAGATTGGGAATTATAACTTACCTTTCCAGAGCACATTCTCCATATATCAGAAGTTGTACAAGTCAAAGGGTCTTTGTTAGAGGTTATCAAGGATCTATTTGGGACTTTTTTTTTTTTTTTCCTGGCAAGGCGATTGGGGTTATATGACTTGCCCAGGGTCACACATCTATTAAGTGTTAAGTGTCTATCGGATTTGAACTCAGGTCCTTTGTGCCATTTAGTTGCCCCTAAAATTGGGACTTAGACCTTACCTAGCCCAACCCTTTCATTTGGAAAATTGGATATTTGGAGAAGGTGAATGTCAGGAAGAATAAATATTGTGGTCAAGGTTATTTAGATAAGGGAGAAGCAGATGGAATAGTGGATGGAACACTAGATTTGGAGAACTTAATTTCAGACCCTGCTTCTCTCACTTATTATAAGACCTTGCAAAGTCACTTATTCTCTCTAGAACTCAGTTTCTTTATCTGTAAAATGGGGGAATTTGACTAGATGATCTCTAAGGCCTCTTTGAACTCTTAATCTGGAATCTTATGATTCTAAATAGCAGAGTTGAACCCAGATCTGCTGTCTGAGAACAAGCTAGCAGGCACACAGCCTGGAGTCAGGAAAACCTGAGTTCAAATCCAGCCTTAGACACTTATTGGCTGTGTGATCCTGGGCAATCTACTTAATCCTATTTGCCTCAGTTTCCTCATCTGTAAAATGAACTGGAGAAGGTAATGTCAAACTACTCTAGTATCTTTTACAGAAAACCCCCAATAGGTTCTGGAAGAGTCATAACTTAACAATAACAACCTCTAACTAAATCTAGTTCTTTATAATAGATTTCAATCTAGCCCTTTCATTTAGTGTTGGAGAAAAATCAAGACCAGAGAGGTCAGATTAAAAGTTCAAGATCATACATTAAGCTCTTTCTGACTCCAACTTCCCTTCCAATTGGATCGATTTGATGGTAGAACTGTCTGTAAATGTCCTTTGTGAGAAGGGAAAAATTTAAGGAATATATTCTCCAGAAAGAAAATTTATTCTGATGAATGATTTATAGGACGTCCATATTCCTCTCTTTCTTTTTCTCATGACCAAGCCGGAGGAGGGCCCAGACAGAGAGGAATTTCTTCCTGAATTTTCCAGCTGATGCTCGGAGGGGCACTGGTGAGCTTTGGAGGGAATTCTGCTTGCCAGCTGCAGAGGGGAGGGGCCTCACCAGCAGAGAACTTATTTAAAGTCTGAGTCCCTCTCTCCTCCACCCACCACAGTTTCCATTATGTACACCTCAATATGAACAAGTTGTTCATAAACTCCTCCTCTTGTTGTAAAGATATGCTTGTGGGCTTCTCTCTGAGAGTCTAGATACCATGGTGATAGAGAATTAAAAAGAGAATGGAAGTGTGTTCCTAGAAACTACAATCAGTCAGCTCGCTGGAAAAAAACCTGTTGTTTTGCCCTTTGTTTAAGAGGACCATGTCATCAAGGAGGTGATGCCATGATATGCAAGTGAATTGGATTTCAGTGAGGGAGGGAGGACTGGACAAGGTCACCTGCCTCACTTTCCCCTCCAGAGCCATCTGGGTCCAGTGGCAAGTATTATAGATTAGAATGACCAGAGATGACTCTGGATGCAGTGGAAGACCTGGGCCTAAGCCAAGGTCTTTCACAAGTCTTGGTTTGACTGAAGCAAGTGCCCAATCAGTGATAAAGGTAAGGTAAAAAATGAGGCAGAGAGTGGCTTCTTTTTCCTAGTCACAAAAAGGAATGTGTGTGTGTGTGTGTGTGTGTGTGTGTGTGTGTGTGTGTGTGTGAAACAGATTGTTGCTGACCAACAGGCAGGAATGCTGGTGTTGCCCATCAAGAAAGCATGCTAATCACAGAAAAAAAAAAAACCCAGTATTCCTGGAGCTGGTAAACCTGGATTTAGATCTTGATGCTTCCATTTATAAGCTCTGTGATCCTTATAGCTTCTTGAGGCATATTTTTCTTTGTGTATAAGATAAGGAGGCTGGCCCAGATTATAATAAGGTCCCTTTGAGTTCTACCATTCTATGACTCTGAGCTCCTGTCTTGTCCAGGGAAGAAGAACTAGACTTACTATTTTACCCCAGAAACTATGAAAGGAACAATGGATGGAAGTGTTCAAGAAATCATTTTGGACTGGATGTTTGGAAAAGTCTCCTATAATAAAATTATATATACATATATATATATGTATATATACACACAGAGTTGATTCTTAGACTTGGTAGATTCTAAGACTTCTTCCATTTCTAAAATTCTATGATTTTGACACTTTGAATATGTCATAGATCCCTTCTCAGAAAGTACAGTGTAATGGAAAGAGCAGTAGACTTAGAATTGGAAGGCCTGGACTTGAATATTACCTCTCCCATTTAATATCAATAAAATCTATAAAATGGGCATAATAATGCTTTCCCTATTTAGCAGCTTACTCTTGTTATAATATATACCCTTGTATGTATAAAAAAAAGTACTTATACTGGACCACCCTAATAATAATAATAACTAATATTTATACAGTGATGGTTATGTGCCAGGCACTTTGCTAAGTGCTTAACATTTATTATTTCATTTGATCTTCACAACAACCCTGGGATAGGTGCTATTATTACTTCCATTTTATACATGAGGAAACTGAGATACAAAAAGCTCATGCAGCTAGTGAGAATCTAAGGCTAGATTGAATTCTGATCTTTTAGATTCCAGACTTAGTGTTCTATTCCCTGTACCATCTTGCTGCTTCTTAAGATTCCATGCTTTGGGCCAAATTTCATAAAACTGCACACAGATTTCTGTAATAGAAGTAAAAATAGAGCAGAAGTGGAAAGTCACAGAGAGAACATGAAGACAGAGGGAGAGCAATGTACTGAGTCTAGGTTTGAGTCCAGGGTTCAAGGTTAATAACTAGACTGTCAGATCCCAGTCAGGAACAGTGAAGAGTGACTCAGCAAGAGCATGTTTTCCCTAACTCCTCAAGTGATTGGTCTGTAGTTCTCCTCACTTTCATAGTTAAATTCTAAGAAAAAGTTGTTTATTTTTTGTTGACTTCATTTCCTCTTCTCTCAAATAAAAATCTTATTACTCAGTTTCAAGTTGTTTCTCTCCCTCTGATATAACATAAACTCTTTAGGGACAACACATGTTTTATTTTGGTCTCTGTATCCCCAGAATCTAGCACAGTATTTGAATTAGAGTAGACACTTAAAAATGAAACATTGTGTTGCCCTAACTGTCCAGCAAAATTACATCAATTCAACCCACAAAATTTTCAAGCTCAGAAATTAAAAAAAAAAAAAAAGAAAAGATGAACAGTTATACAGGAAAGGAAGACATTTTGTAATGATCTTATTTTATACATGGGAAACTGAGATTT
This sequence comes from Sminthopsis crassicaudata, assembly GCF_048593235.1. Lineage (NCBI taxonomy): Eukaryota > Metazoa > Chordata > Mammalia > Dasyuromorphia > Dasyuridae > Sminthopsis > Sminthopsis crassicaudata. The sequence continues at coordinate 95,895,542 of NC_133618.1, forward strand.
GAAGAAATAGAGATTTAATGACTTGAATAAGTATGCTAGTGGCAGAGCCAGGAGGTGGAACTGGGGTACCCAAACCGCATTGTCTGAGTCCATTGCAGAAGTGCCTCATGTGGTTCCCATCTCATGCTATGCCCTTTGTTTGTAGGAGAGAATTTTTAAGATCACTCAATGGAATAGGACCTTTCATCCTTTTGTAAAATGTGTTGTGAAGATTGCATCCTCTGTCTTCAAGGTCCTTCATACAAATACCTACTTTATATATTCCCTCTTGCATTAAATTCTAGGAAACATTTTATTTCTGAAGATAGATTGCTACTTTAATTCACCCATTTTTGTTTCAGCTGAAGGAAGACACAAAGCTAGATTTGTTGCTCAAGAGATGAATTCTGTTCCAGCTAACTATCTGAAAGCATTTCAGATCTCTATTCAGTTTAATCTTGATTTATCATATGCTACATGATCTGTAAGTTGCCTCCAGTTCTTTTAGACGTACATACCTTCAAGTGATTGTGTCCTTTGCCATTCTTTAAGGGGAAAAATTATTGATATTCTCTTTAAAAATGCAGGTATTTCCCAATACTAGTCCCAATACAATCTCCAAGTTGTAAACAAAACAAAATAAAACTGATGGGTTGACTAGGTCTGTCAATATATGCCTCATTCTGTATCCAGTTCCACCACTTCTTTGCTAAGAGAAAGGATATACATGTCATCATCTGTCTTCTGGCATCATGGTTCTTGAATATTTTTCAGTGCTCACTGCTCTGATATGGTAGTCAAGGAAATGAGGTGGTATTTTCTCTTCTCTTCCATTCTACTGCCACATCCATCTTATCCCCAGTCACTATCACTCAGCAACTTCATCTCTTTTGAGTTCAGATCCTTGCTATTGTTGTTGACCCAAAACTAAATCACTTTCTTTCTAATACCTAGTATTATTTTCTTCTAAGTTCCAATATCTGTCTTTATTCTTAGTGACTTCAATATTCACACAAATGTCTCTTTAGACACCCTAGTCTTGTCAGTACCTCAAAGTCAACTCATGTAAAATAGAAGTTATTATTTTCCTCTCAAAACCCATTTCTCCTCTAAAATTTTTGTCAAAGATTTAATCATACTCCATGTTACAAGTTTGAAACTTCAAAGGTATCTTTTATTCTTCCTTCCTTGAGTTCAGATCCTTGTCATTATCATTGCTTCAATACTAAATCACTTTCTTTCTAATACCTACTTTTATTTTCTTCTCAATTCCAATACCTGTCTTTATTCTTAGTAACTTAGATATTCAAACAGATGTCTCTTTAGACACCCTAGTTCTGTCAGTATTTCAGTCAACTCATGTAAAATGGGAAGTTATTATTTTCTCCTCTAAAATTTCTGTCAAAGATTTCATCATATTCCATGTTACAAGTTTGAAATTTCAAAGATATCTTTTATTCATCCTCCCTCCCTCCTTTATCCAATCAGATTCCAAGCCCTTTCTATTGTGCCTACACAACATTTTTTGCATCTGCGCCATGTTCTCCATTCAAATGGCCTATATTTTATGTTATGTCTTTAATTTCCAGATTTCTCTGCTTTTCGCTTTTTCCTTCTTCAATCTTTCTTTCATACAGCTATCTAAATAATCTTCCTAGTATACAAATTTAACTACGACACTTTCTTGCTCAAAAACAACTTTTACTGGAGCCACATTACCTCAGAGATAAAATACATTTATATTTTGTGCCCTTTATGAATCTATGTCCTTATCAATATAGCACTAATTTCTCTGATCTTTATTTATAAAATGGGGATATTGATACACACAGGAATGTTGTCAGGAGCTACTATTTTTTAAAAAGAGCCATTACTACTATTGCATGAGCATTGTTGAAATCTCTTCTTTATTCTATAGTGTAAGTATGGAAATAATGGAGCTAAGGATATTATGAAAGAATTGGTAGGAACCAATGAAATATTTCATTTAACCCTCTCTTAATCAGAACTAAAACATAATTTCATTTATTCATTCAACAATTATTTGGTAAGTGCTTTCTTTGTGTGTCTTTGCACAAAGACAAAAAAACAAAGGTTCTTGCACACAAAGAGGTCATATTCTACTGAGGTGGAAACTATGTACATTCAGATAAGTCATTTACAAAATGATTTTTTGAGTAAATATTTACAAAGTAAATAGTCAGAAGGTATGGAAGGAAAGAGAAAATGGAACTATAGTAAATAGGTCAATGACACTGGAGTCTAGAGTATGTGATGGGGTGTCATGTGAGATTAGATGATTAAGATATTGAAGCCAGATTATCACGTGGGGGAAGAGGGAAGATCTCTGTTTAATCAACTCCTCTTTGATTTGAAAGTTATCTAAGTTGAGATGGTGTTTTCTTAACTCTACTTAGAAATCTTTTGTAGAACAAATGAGAAGTAACTTTTGGAACACTAGGCACATTGAGCTGATGGTTTGTTTTTCTGCATCTATTCTTTGCTTGCTGTAGGCACATTTTAAATACCCTTTGAAATTTCACAGGAAAATGAATGGTGCATTTGGCAATTTATCAAATGGGTGGTAGTGCTCTGTTCTGTATTCTGTGCATATAAAGAAATGATGCTGTTAATTATACACCTCTCATCTGATGTACTCTCCAGCTTCCCCACACACACTCCCAAACTCCCCTCAATGATGTGCTAGAACTCAAAATACAAATGGTGACTTGGTTGGAGACAAGGGGGAGGGAAATTGATCTTTTTTATTTACACTGGCAATAATGACTCATAGCATTTGTTCATTCATTAAAGTATTTAATATGTGCAGAGCAGAATCACAGAATTTCAGAGTTGGGAGAGACCTCAGTGACCATCTTATCCAATACACACTCTAATGACATCCCTATCATAACATAGTTTACAAGTGGTCATACAATTTCTCCTTGAAACCCCAAAGAGTTCACCTCTCTGGGTAACTCACTCTCTTTTTTGACACCTCTAATTGAAAAGTTTTCTGACATCAAGCCTTGATTTGCTATTTTGAAATTTCTGCTTGTTGCCTCTAGTTTTTCTCTTTTATTGTAAATTCTCTCTGGAACCAATTGGAATTGATTTAATTTCTCCCTCAAGTGATAGCCCTTCAAATCTTTGAAGATAACTATCAGATTCTTCGAGTTTTCTTATCTCCAGGTTAAATATACCTCATTTCTCCAACTGGGGTACAAAATGATATTAACTCAGAACCATTTCTCTTCTGGCATGCCCTCCAAGGCAGTTCAAGGACTGGACACTATGCTCAGCCCCTGGAAGAGATTCAAATATGAATAACATAGGTCCTTGTTCTCAGGGATCTTACAGTCTACTAGAGGGAAAAACACATACAAAATAACTATGATGCAAAACAGAAATGAGAAATATAGTTCATACCAGGTACAAAGTTTTAGAGGAAGGTCAAAGTGGGCAAGCTTGTCTGAGGTCAGTATATTTAGGACATTTCAAGATGGGGAGAGAAACTGTCTTTTGGATTTATGTTATTGCCCAGTCCCCCAGCTCTATTAGCCCTCATCTCATTGGTCATACCCTCCTTCAGAAAAATGCATGCCATTAACATTCACTTAGACATAAGGCTCATACCTAAAGGGTTTAATTAGACTAGTAAGAGCCCATTAAAATCATTTAAAATAGCCCTAGGAACAGAAACTGCAGCAAATCTCAATCCCTAATGCTCAATATAAAACCTTATCACTCCAGGCTATAGGGAGAAAAGCAAACAATTCTTTTTCTTAACATATTTTTCCAGCCTCCTATCTTAGTTGTCCAAGGGTGGGACTGATAGTAGTTGCTCCTGTCTTGCTAGGTAAGCTGGTAACCAACCCCACAGAGGATGACGATAGCTGCCTCTCTGGCAAGAAGTTGGAAAACATCTGGGTTCAGGATTACTTCTTTTGTATCATATCCATAGTCAAATCAATTGGGGCTACATAGGAGTTGAGGGCAACCAGGAGGGAGCCTAGTATTGGGCATATGAATGTATACATATATGTTGTCTCCCCCAGTAAGATGTAAGCTTTTCAAGAGCAGACTTGTTCACTTTTTGGTTTTTTGCCCCTGGAATAATGCCTGGCACATAGTAGGCACTATGTGTTTACAGGCATTGTGGGAAGCCTAGTATGAAGAAGGTGGCGCTACAAGGGAAAGAAGAGACAAATTCCTTAGATCCCTTCCTGACTTAAATCTAAGATTCTATGATTCTAAATTTTCTCATCATCATAATAATAGTAACTCTTATTGGCTGATGTACTAATCACTAGCACCCTTTGTGAAGATAACGTATTCTGAGAAACACAATCCCTTCCACACACATTTAAAGGAATTCTGAACCTGCACCTTTATATGAAACAAACAAAAGTCCACAATTCAAGGTTTTCTTTTTCATTTAAAAAATATGATTCATGGATCAAAAATCAGTGCTAGTTTTCTTTCTTTTCTGGTTTAAATTGTTTGCTTCATTGCCAAGGTCCGGGCTAGCTCCTCTGAAGGGCTCAGAATAAATCCTTGTCAGGATAAGTAAAAGTCCTTGCCCCATGTTGTGGACGCCAAATTGTAATGTTCTGCTGTCTCCAGAAACTGGATTGATCTCTGGGAGGAGATCTTCTGTCTCAACTCAATCTCCCGGCCAGACTCTTCTTCCTGTAGAGAGCTGTCCCAACTCTGACCTAGAGTAGACTCTCTCCGGGCCCAATGTTGTCTTCTTTTATCCTCGAAGAGATTGTAGTGAGAACTCAACTGGGCTTGTGAGAAAATACTTCAACCAATGAACTTGCTCTTTTTAAAGAGGCATGTGAGAACTCAGGGGCTTAAAGGCTTCTTTAACTCAGGCTTCTTAAAGGTACAAACTTCTTTTAAACATGTAAACTCTACCTCAGAAGATCAAAGGTATAAACGCCCTTCAAAGGCGCGAACCAAAGGTGTGAATTCTGAGCCAGAGAACTGTCCAGACAACCTGAGTTCTCACCTAACACCAGAGAACTGTCCAGACAGCCTGAATTCTCACCTAATATCAGAGAACTGTCCAGACAACCTGAGTTCTCACCTTGTAATCCTAACACTTCATGTCTTTGGTTCTTTTATTTTTTTTTCCTTTCAAGACTTGCTCCAGGAAGATGGAAAAAGAAAGAGAGAAAGTACCATAGAGTTGAGAGGAGGGGGATAAAAGTAGTGGATGGAAAAGTCCCCATTCTTAGGGATGCTTTATATAGGAATAGACCTGGGAGGCCAAATCTGCTGGGATTTCCTACTAGTACATTAGAATTGTGTGGTATTGTTCTTATTTTGAGAAAATTTAGGATTGTAGAATCTTAAATTTAAACCAGGAAGGGATCTAAGGAATTTGTCTCTCTTTCCTACCCTTGCAGCAATCTTTCCTACCTTCATACTAGGCTTCCCATAATGCCTGTAAACACATCCTTTTCCCTCCATTTTTCTTCCCCAGACTCATAGAACCTTAGAATTATAGAGAACCTTGGTTGTAATTTAAGCCATAAAAAACTATGGCAAAGTGAAGTGACTTATTTAAGACCACACAAACTGGCTGAGGCAGTTTATAGTAGATAATTATGACGAAGAGTTTTCCTCCTACATAAAGGAAAATAGTGTAGAATATCAGAACTCACTTTCTCTAAAGGTAGAGAAACTAAATAAGTAATTAAAAAGTTCCTACTTTGTTAACCAATTGTATGTCTCTGGATGAGTTATTTTCTTCCCTGGCCTTTCTCATTCAGTTTCAAAATCTATAATTCATTTAACTCTATAATGAGGAGTACAGACTAAATGATCTCCAAATACCCCAGACCTCTACATTCTACAGACCTACAATTTGACGGAATGTAAGATTCTTGAAAATATAAATTATTATTATTATTATTATTAAATTTTTGAATTATAAATTTATTTTATTAACTAAAACAAGCATTTCTACGATGTGGTAGAATAGGAAAAATGATTGCATGTGAAACTTCAATATATAATAACATTATTATGTTACTCCCCCCCTGATCCCCAATTTTCTTCCTTTTGCCCTGCTCTGGAGATAGCTATAATAAGACATGAAATATGTATTACATACATATTTATATACACATACAAAATATGCATATATATGCATAAGTAAAATCATTCTCTACAATGAATCACTCAAAGTTGTTTTTAAAACAGTATTGTTGTTACTGTATACACAGTTCTCTTGGTTCTGTTCATTTCACTCTTCATTATTTAATGCAAGTCTATCCATATTTTTGTTATTACATTTTTTTGTATTTAAAATCCCCAGCACCTAGCACAGTTCCTGGTTCATGGAAGGAATTTAATGAATACTTATTAATTGATCAACAAAATCTTGAATCCCTTTGAATGTTCAAAACAATTCATGTGAACACAAGACAGAATGAACTGCTGTAGATAATAAATTCTCTCTCCAAGACTGTCTCTTCTTCTACCAGACGAGAAGGGTGGATTACTAGAAAATCTTTGAGATCTTCAAATCTGATTCAGTAGATTTCTATTTAACAAAATGTTGCCATGAAAGAAGGACTCTTTAGGGTACAACTCTGTATAATACCCCCCATGCATCTATTCCTACACATGGACACACACATAATATAAATGTATTGTATATTGGTATGCATAAACATTTATATTAAATATAAATTAAATAATAAAAATCAATAATATAACTACATGTTATATAACTATATCATATGTAATAATATAATTATAATAAAATAAAAGCAACAAATATAATTTATTTAAAAATAATAATATAAATATAACAAGCAAAACAACATGAATTACAAAATAAATAAAGGTAGTCCCTTCTCTCATAGAGCTTATATTTCAATTTGGGAAAACAACACACAGAGAAGTTCAACAAAGGAGTAAGGAAGGAAAATAAATGGAAAGGGGGTAAATATGAGCTTCAAAATGTGGCATGTAGAAAGAGAAGTGATGTGACAATCTAGTTTCAGGCAGCTGTCAAAGTTCCCCTCTGAAAATTCTGTTCCAGGCTGTGGAGAGGGGAGATGGGAATAATGGCTGGAGTTTACGTGGTGTAGAGATGGCTGAGAACTGAGAGAAACAGCAGTGAGAGCAAGACACAGAAAAAAAAAATCTTTCTTAAAAAAAAATCTCTTTTAGACTTTTAGAGGTCCTGAAAAGGATCCCAGGGGCAAGATAGTGCAATCCCTTTCATTTTATAGATAGAGAAACCAAGCCGCTCTCTCAAGTCATAAGCATCAATGATGGAAGAGGAACATAAATATTTAGCTCCTGAGGTAGGGCTCTTTCTATGACACAATTCCTTTCTCAGTATTCTGGAACTAGAGCAGCAGAAGGGGTAATAGTTGGCCCTTTCCCTTCAAGTCCCCTTTTCTTTCCTACTGTTCTCCAACTTGGGAAGAGCTATCAGTAAAACGGCTGCAATTTGGTCATCAAAAGTCCCATTGTGAATGCCAGGAAAGGACTTGAGGGATATTTGTAAGAGCTGCCTGAAGTCACCACAGGCATGGAGGCGAAGGGTTATGCCAGTGGTCTCCACTGCAGGCTTCCTTTTGCTCACTACATCATGTTTAAAGCGTTTAAGCATTTTCCATTCACTTGGATGAATATTTATGTATCATTTACAAAACATGAACAAAATCTCTCTGAACTGAAGTTTCCAACCTCAAGATGTCTTGTTATTTTTGGAGACATCAAGTCCTGGGCAATTGCTGAGGGGAAATTTTTGGCCTTTGTAGCTGGGCCAATAACTCAGTAAACTGAAAGATGCACTGTCCCTTTCAGAGACCAACATTGCCTTGTGAATAAAGATCTCTCTGAACCCGCATGGATCCAATGTTTGACAGAGCACACGACATTTTTATTGTTTGTTTATTATTTTAACTTTTCACTCTGGGATTGCTTAAAGCTCCCTTTACTATAAAAGGGGATTATTATGGGATTGGATAGATGAAATTTTGACTTTCTCTGTACCAAGCCGCTTTCAGTTAAATGGGGAATCAAACAGAGAGCTGGAAATTGCAAAAGGCGCAAGTTTAGAAGGCCCCAGCTTGCTAATAAAGGATGTCTGTGGCCTGGTACTAGTGGCCAAGGGAAACTCAAAGCCACAAGGATGAACACATACCAACACCACTGACTGGAGATGAAAGGGTAGGGCTGATCTCTCTGGTTTCCATTTGGTCCATTCCCATTTGCTACCAATCACTCTTTTAAAGTATATCAATTTTTGATAGCATCCTGAAAGGGCAAACTTGGACTCTGGAGCAAAGTCTTTGTTTCAGGTTATGAATTCATCAAATATAGTGGTCCATGCAAACTAAAATGCCAGCCTTTCTCAAGACAACCGGACACATTTAATCACCTTGGCAGAACAGGACGACCTTAGCTCTTTCCTCCGGACGGGGACTTCATAGCTCAGACCCACTGGCCATTTCAGCCTCTTACAACATTCTGGCCTTTCTTTGAGCCAACCACAGCAGACTCAAAACCAAGGTGGGTTGGATGAGCTCTTTTGGTTTGGAGAAATCCAAAAAGGCCAATTAACTTCCATTTCAAATCCTGTTGGCTGTGGTTCAGCTTGGTCCATTTTTTCCTGTGTCTCCCCTGAGAAGACAAGCTGTCAGACTAGATGTTCATTTTGTGGAAGGGGGAACCTTTGGGGAGAGGGATGACCATGGTGTTTTGGGCTTTTTTGTTATTCTTATTTTTTGGTCACCTCATATGGTTTGTGTTAGAAATAAATCAGTTAAATTGGCCAAACAAAAGGGTAGTCAACCAGATGGTTTTCTGTGTAGTAACCTCTTTGCAACCAGCTTAATGTCTCATACTCCAGAATCTGGTCTGGCAAGTTTCTTTTTTTTCTTAAATTAAATTTTATTGATGTCTTTTGTTTTTATGTCACTGTCTTTTCTGAACACACCTCCTCTATATCCTGTTGTGAATCTGGAATTGAACCCTCCATTGTGGTTCTTTGTCCTTCATTCTCAAAGAGGAGCATGACAACAGGAAGGCAATGCCATGACACAAAAGTGAACTGAATTTCAGTGAGGGAGGGATAAGCAAGGTCAACAGCCTCACTTTCTCCTCTGGAGCTATCTAGGTTGAGTCATAAGTGGACAAGTGGAGATGGCCCTGGATTCAGTGGGAGACCTTGATCTTTTTTTTAAAATGTATTTATTTAAAACTTAAATACAGAATAGGAAAAGAAAAAAAAACATTGTCATATACATAGCAGAACATGAGAGGATTCAAAATATGAAACAATAAATTTTTATTTCAACATAGTATGTATAATAAATAATGTACATTGTATTTACAATTGTCCATCTTTGCTTTCTTGTAGTATTTTTTTGTTTTTTTGCTGTGCATTTTTTACTTTATTGTTTGGCTACAGTTAAATACAGATATATATATATATATATATATATATGTATATACACACACGTATATATATAAAAGATACATTTATATACACATATATTATACACATACATACATATGCACATCTGCATAAATAGCTATATAATTATACACATTTATTCACATATACATTCATATATGATTGCTTGTCCTCTTTCTCTGAAGGTAAACATTGTTATCTTTCTTGGTCCAAGATTTTCCATATTTTTCTACATCACCAATTCATCATTTCCTATACTCTGACTATTTCAACCTTATACTATCTAGATATTTTAAATAGTCTAAAACAATATTGATTAATATGGCTGACATATCATGTAGTTTCTCTATTTTTCTCTTTTGATTGAATCTATTTTAATTTTAACTTTGAGATCAGTGATTACTACCATTGCTTTTTTTCTAATACATTCAATACCAATCATTATTCCTTCTGATTCCTCTACTTTATTTCTACTCTCTACCTTATTATTTCTATTACTATTTACCATTATTTATTACTTTACTCTATTACTATTATTACTACCTTGCTATTTCTTAACTTACTCAGGCTCCAAGAATCTCTCCTTTATCCTCCTTCCCCACTATTTCCTCCTATCCTTTCCCTTCCTGTATACCCCATTCCTGCTAATTTACACACCCTTTGCCATTTCCATTAATCTACACATTCTTCTATACCCTACTCTTATCCTATTCCCCCCTCTTATTTCTTAATTAGTTTAGAACACTTTTATGCTCTTCTAGATATATTCATATTGTTTAACCCATTCCATGATGTGAGTTCCAGAACAAACAACCCTCCTCCCTCTTCTAATTCCTCTTTGTCAGTCCTTGGTCTCCCAATTCATTTGTATAATCTAGTTACTCTTTTTACCTTTTCCTACAGGGTTTTGTTTCTTAGTTTGTGTCATACTCAGCTCTACCCCAATCTTCCTTTGGAACTTCTCACTAATGACAGTTTCAGATATATGGTTTACATTTCCATGTATAAAACATAAATGGTTTATCTTTACTGAGTCCCTAAAAATTAATCTTTGATGATTATCTGATATTTGTCTTAGCTCTTATATGTCAATTTTTCTAATAAGTTCAAATGTTTCACAACAAAATCTTTTTCAAAGTTTGACAATTCATAGCATGCTCTTTTTTTTCATCAGGATTATGTTTAACTTTGCTGGACATGATATCTTTGGTTTCTAACCCCAATTCTTTTGTTCTTTGATATATAGTCTTTTGAAGTAGTGCTGCTAGGTTTTCTGTAATTCTAACTGTGGCTCTATCATATTTGAATTATTGTTGTTGTTATTGTTCATATTTTCTCCTTAATCTGGGAGTTTTTGAATTTAGCTATGATATTCCTGTAAGTTTTCCTTATAAGATCTCTTTCAGGTGATAATCAGTGGATTTTTTTCTATTTCTGCTTTTTCCTCTTGCTCTAACACTTGAGAACAATTTTCTTTCATTATTTCTTATATTTTTATATCAAGATTCTATTTTTGGTTGGAGCTTTCAGGTAGTCCAATTATTCTTGAGTTTTCTCTTCTTGATCTTCTTTCTAGATTTATTGTTTTCCTTATGAGATGTCTCATAGTCTCTTCTAATTTTTATATTTTGTTTTATTATTTTTTGCAATCTTATGACTTTGGTGGTTTCCCTTTGCTCAATTTATTTTTAAAGAATTATTTTCTTCCTTAAGATTCTGGATCTCCTTTTTTTGTTGACTGATTTTCTACATATAATCTTGTTTTCCTTGGATTGTTTATTTGTTTATTTTGAGCTTTCCCCTCCTCGATATCTCTCATTTGATTTTTAAAGTCTTTTAAAATTTTTTTCTAAGAATTCAGCAAATGACTATTTGATATTATTCTTTAAGGCAGGAGAAGTTTTATTTTTATTTCAGTATCCTCTGAAAATAAACCCTGGTCCTCCTTATTTCTATAGTAGTTTTCTGTGGTTGGGTTCTTTTTTCTTTCCATGCTTATTTTTTAGCAGATTGTTGGTGTAATCAACTCTAATCAGGAGGTGTAAGGGATGGTTCTTTTGGCCTCAGGTCCCCCTTTGCTTCTCCCTTCTGTCCTGGAACCCAGAATCAAGGATTCCCTTCTCCTGTAAGTGTCCACAGCATTTCTGTCCCATTACTTCTGCACCAGATATATACCAATTCCTTCTAGCCCTAGGCTACATCTCAGCAGCACAGCTGGGCCTGTCATTCCATATAAGCATAGGTTCTCTCAATCTTCCCTAACTCAGATGTCTGACTCTCCACATTACCTGGGAGGAGAAAATTCCTGAGCCAAGACTACTTCTCAACCCATCTGAGCCCAGGCTCATTGCTTGATGTTTCAGTGGATCTAGGTCTAGTCTGGAGGTGTTTATACTTCACAGGAACCAAACCTAAGTCCTGGTATCTTTCTCCAATTGCCTCAGGAGGACCACTGTTCTGTCACAATCCTTGTTTGTTTTTAACTGGTTTTATGTTTACCCTGAGGTGCAATTTTTCTTGTTTGTGGGGGAAATCTGGAGTGCTTGGAATTTTCTTGACCTATTCTGTTATCTTCCCAGAATCCTCTCCCCAGTCTTGACCTTTGTAAGCTCAGATCCTTAACAGGTCTCAGTTTGACTGAGGAAATATACCCATTTAGGTTATATTAGGGAAGACAAGAATGATCTCTTTTATCTAATTCAAATACAGTATATACATATACACACATTATATATATATATTTACATATATATATATTTACATATATTATATATATATACATATATATATATTTAAAATTTTACCATTTACTCTAACTGATGGTTCCATATATAGATGGTGTGGTACTAGCTGATGAAGTACCTGTATTTTCTTGGTACTAATTGTTAGGCCACAATTAACACAAGCAATAGAAAATTGATATATGCTTTGTTGTATCTCAGCTTCAGAGACTGTATTGAGTGCACAATCATCTGCAAACAAAAAATCATGCATCAACACTCCTTTCACTTCAGGCTTCACATGTAGCCTTTCCAAGTTGAAGAATTTGCCATCAGTGTGGTAGCTACTGTGATTCCATATTCATCCTCCTTGAAAGCTTTTGACAACGTGACTGAAAACACCATGCTAAAAAGTATGGGAGCAAGCACACAGCCTTGTTTCACTCCATTGGTGACTGGGAAAGCTTAAGAGTATTGCCCATCATCCAGAGCCTGGGAAAACGTGCTATCATGCTATCATACTGTCCTGATGAACTTCTCTGGGCAACTGAATTTTGACATAATTTTTCATAAGCCTTTATGACTGGAAGTATCAAAGGCTTTGGTCAGATCTACAAATGTACACAGACCTCTGTAATTTCTCCTGGAGTTGTTGGACAATAAATATCTTATTATTATTATTATTATTTTTAGTAAATACCTAGGAACTGTTCCTTAGCCCCTTGTGAAGTCACATTGGCTGTCAGGTAGATGGCCTTTTTCTAAGTGTAGGGTCAGCCTATTAAGGACCCTAGCAAGAATTTTGCCAGCAATGACTAAGAGAAAGATCCCCCTCCCCCATGATTGTCATAGGACAATCTATTCCCTTTAACTTTATAAAGATGGACAGTGTACACTTGCCAAAAAAAATTTTATGGAGAACTTTCCCAGGCAAGTGCTCATAAGATAGTCAGAAAAAGTGATACAAAGACACTCAGGATCTCTCTTCAGAACTTTAGAATTGATTAGTATGTCATGGAAGACACTGGCACAGGACAGCCCAGCATAGCATGCCCTCATCAGAGAAGATGCTGTTGTCTATGAGCAAAGAAGAATTGAATTAGAAAAAAAGATGCCCCAAATTAGAGGATCTACTTGCAAATGTTCATAGGATTATTTGTGTCTGACCTGTGGCAGAGGATTCCAAGCTTGTTTTGGTCTGGTCACCTACAGTTGGACATACTGTAACTCGATTGTAAATAATGATGTTATTTTGGTTCTCTTCGAGTATGAAGGATAACAACCAACTAACTATATACATATATAATATATATATTTATAGTAAACAGAGAGAACTCTCTCCTCTCCCTCCCTCCCTCTCTCCTTGCTTCCTTCTCTTCCTATATCTGGGAGGGAAAGACCCTCAGCATTTCTAGCCCAAACAGAAACATTTTCTATTTACATTCCCTCTGAGCCAATCAAGGCTCAAACAATGACCAAATAGGGCTTGGCCGGGGAACTTGTGTTGGTCAATCAGTGAGAGCCAGAATGGTTTGGGTTTGACATGTTTTTAACCCATTAAACCCCATGATATCTTTAGAGATTTCAGCTATAAAATTTTACCTTTTTTTGGACAGAGCACCAGAAGATAAGATGTAGACAGAAGGAAGAGAAGAGAAAGAAGAAAAGGAAAGAGAAGAGAAAGGATGGGAAGGGAAACAAAAGGAAAAGAAGAGATATGAAGGGAAGAGAAGAAGGGGAAGGGGAAAGGGGAGAAAAGGGGTAAAAGAGGAAAATGGGGGAAAGGGGAAAAGGGGGAAAGGAAAAATGGGGGGAAAGGAGAAAAGGGAAGGGGTTGTATTATCTAACTGGCCAGTTCCAGTTGTATCTCCATTGAGGCATCTCCTATTCCTACTCACAGAGGTTGTTGTTTGTCTCCTTCTTGAAGAGAACCATGACATCAGGAAGGTGATGCCATGACATGCAGGTGAATTTTGTATTTAAGTGAAAGAGGGCTATGCAAAGTTATCAGTCTCACTTTTTCCTCCAAAGCCATCTAGGTCCAGGGGCAAGATATAGTTCAAGATAACTGGAGATGGCCCTGCACCCTCCATGGTAACAAACAGAGCTAAGAAAAAAAACAATCACTGTAGTAACCATATCTAACAATGTATACAGAACGGTTCCCACAAGTCCCCTGCCTCTCTAATAAAAAGAGAGAAGCATTTTTCATTTTCTCTTTTTCAGGACTTGCTTGGTTTTCTTTGAGTGTAATTTTCACATTGTTGTGTTCATAAAATAGACCTTTTAATAGATATTATTTATAATAGATTTTTTTTAGTATTTTTAATTTTAATCAGTTCATACACATCTTTCAATGTTTCTCTGAATTCCTCATATATGTACTAGGCAATAATATTCTATTACATTCACAATTTGTCTATCTGCTTCCCAAATATTGGGCGTTCACTTTGCTGCTAGTTCTTAGCTACCATAAATTGTTCTGCTATGAATATTGTGGTATATCCTGGAACTGTTCTGTGTTTTGACCTCCTTGGGCTCAGCAGTGGGATAGCTGGGTCACAGGATATGAACTATTTAGTCACTTTTTTAGTATAATTCCAAATTGTTATCCAGAAGAGGTTAGAGCAATTTGCAGTCCTACCAACAGTGTATTAATGCTCAGCAACCCTTTTCAAAACCACCACTGCTCTGGGAAACTTTTGGCATGGCCTGAATAGCAAAAGGACATGTAAACAATTTCACATACAAAAGAATGATGACTGGGCTAAGGATGTGGTCAAAAAAGTTTGAGGTTTATACTATTATTGCTATTGTTCTGTAGTCAGGCTCCCTTTGCCCAGTGAGACCACCCAAGAAAAAACTAGAAATGCCAAGAATGACCTGTTGACTTTTTTTCTAAAATAAAATATATCATATTTTAATATAAACAAAGCCACAAGCATTTCAATAATCAATCAATCAACATTACCTGCTTATTCTGTGAATGACTAAATTGATAATCAATTCATGAGATTATGAAATGGGGAGGCAGGCCCAATTCTTTGGGTGCTCTTTGAGAAAGATCAGAATGGCAGTTAGAAAATAGGGAATGTGCACTTTAGGGCACAAAGGATATAGGAGTGAGCAATATAGAGAGTATAGAGATAAGCAATGAAAATGAATACCAGAGGCAGATAATGAGGGGACCTGGGATGGGATAGTGAAGGAAGGCAGGCAGTGTGAGAAGGAGGATAGAAAAGGAATGGATCACTTCAATAATTGGAGCAAATTAGAGTTGGAAACTCTTGACCCTAAGGAGATAGAAGAGTGATGGAAGTGGGGGGGGCAAGAGTTTGAGGTCATTTTTTGGTTGGTTGTCTTTGCAAGGCAATCAGCATGAAGTGACTTGTCCAAGGACACACAGCTAATAGGTGCCAAGTGTCTGAAGTTGAATTTAACCCAGATCCTCCTGATTTCAAGGCTGATCCTGGTTTTACTGTGCCACCTAGTTGTCCCTTGAGGTCATGTTTTTATAAGGCTTTTTCTGGGTGAGATACAGACTCTAATCTGTACCACTTTGGGGTTAGTTCATGAATACATTCAAAGTTGTCAGTAAAACTTTAAAGTTAACACATCTATACCTTCTCGAACTCGTTAGCACTATTTAATGATGTGCTGGTTTTTATGGGAGGCAGGAAGGCTCTGACAGCAAAGCCTGGAAGATCTCCTGATTCACCCCCTGGAATATATCCCTCCTCTCCCTTTCCTCCACACTCACACCCTGCTCCTTTCCAACACACAGCACATTTTGCTGCTTCCTAGGCCAGGGCACAAGTAGCAGTCTTCTTGATTTTCTTTCTTCTTGATTTTCTTTTTCTTTATTCTTTCATTTAGAGTTGATTATGTTTGTTCCTTCTCTCCTTCTGGGAAACTATGGGGAGGGCTGCCCAACTGAGTTCCATTACATTCCATCTCAGGGACAGAGACTCAGTGAAGACAGAGACCTGGGTGAAATCCAGAATTTCTCTCTTCCCTATGCCCCCCCAAACAAATGTAGCACTGTCTGCTTCCCAGGGAGAAGATGCTGGGAGTTTGACCAAATGTCTGCTTTGGTATTTACTTTGGTTCATCAGGGGGCCTGGGGCTTGATCCTGGCTCTTACACCATTGAGAAAGTCTGTTCTTATAGACTGGTAATGTCAGAGCTGGAAGAAACTTTGGGGATCATCCAATTCAGCTTCTTCATTCACTGATTTCCAGAGAAGTGACTTATCTAGATTCACATAGCAGATTTGTAGTAAAGCTAGGGATGGAGCTTGGATCTCTCTTCTCCCTTTCCAGTATATGTACCATATATATATATGACATATATATGTATCACATAATATATGTATATATTATATATGTTTATACATATATAATGAGTACATATATACATGTATCGCACATGTGTGTATATTTGGTCTCCATGAGAGGACTGTAAGCTTTTATATGTAAGAATAATTATCATGATGATGGATTTTGTTTTTAGCCCTGACCTGTGAGTTCACTGGTATAGGGAACTTCCAGCAAGGAAACTTCCTCCTGCAATATAGATTGGCATCTGCTCCACAATTAATAATTTTATAGAGTTACCTGGGGGCAACTGAGAGGTTAAATGGATTTTCCAAGTTTGTTTCAGAGGTAGGACATGAAGCCAGGTATCCCTGACCACCTGACTAAAGACCATCTTTTTTATTGCCTAAACTGTTTCATTATTAGTAATAATAATAATAACTCATTTCTATGTGCTTTAAACTTTCTTTTAGAAGTCTGGTTACGTTTTAGGCTTGTTATTATTGCAACATTATTATTTTATTTTTCTTTAATTAACAATTGTTTTTCTTTTCTTTTGTTTCTTTCTTAGTTTTTTAATTTTCAAAATACATGCAAAGATAATTTTCAACATTGACCCTTGCAAAACCTTGTGTTCCAAATTTTTCTCTCTCCCTTTCCTGTACCCTCTCCCACCCCCAGCAAGTAATTCAATATAGATTAGACATGTGCAATTCTTCTAAATACATTTCTACATTTGTCCATGTATTTCTATCCTTCCTATTCCATCTGACCTTTTAAACAAATATACATGGTCAAGAAAAAACAGATCCCTATATTGGTCATGTCCAAAATTGTAAACCATTCTGCATCTTGAGTCCATCACCATTCTGATCCTCTGGAATTATGGTTGGTCTTTACTCATTGATTAGAGGTTTGTAAATCTTTTAAAAAATTCTGTTGTCATCTTCCCAAAATTGTTGTCATTATGTACATTGCTTTCCTAATTCTGCTCACTTCACTTGGATTTAGTTAATAAAAGTCTCTTCAGGTTTTTTTTTTTTTTTACAGCACAATAGTATTTCATTAATATTCACATACCATAATTTATTCAGCTATTTCTAATTGATGGGCAAAAAGACCTTCTATAAATATTTTTTGCACTTCTGGATTCTTTTTCTCTTTCTGTGATCTTTTTGGGAACAGGCCTCATAGTGGTGTCATTGGGACAAAAGGTTTAATATTTTTTTGGGCATAGTTCCCAAATGCTTTTCAGAATAGCAAGCCCAATTTGTAGCTCCGCCAACAGTACATTAACATATGTTTTCCCACAATACCTCCAACATTTTTTTTTTTTTGTAGAAGCATCATTTAATCAAAGTACAATTCTATTTGCTCCAAACCACTTTCAAGATATCTCTAATGTAGAAATTTAATTGAGCAATATTCTGAAGATGCTGCTAATTCGATAACTATTAATGAGGCCAGTCTTTCTACAAAGGGCAATTCTTTACCTATTCACATAAAATGCACAGCACAATCTACCTGGCTGAGTTATTCTGATTTACAAACACTATATGATTTTGGGCAAGCCACTTAATCTCAGTGCTTCAGGAAACTCTCTAAAATTATAAATTAAATTGGTAGAGATTGTTCCTCACTGAGAATCCCTGTATTAATGAAATCACAATTCCAGTCAATCTCTAACCCTGTTTTCTCTTTCATTATTCTGAACTTTACAAATATCAATGAATGGAATTATTTCCATGTTTAAAGGATAGAAAAAGAAGATTGTATATGAGTCTGAAAATTCCTATTATATAGCTTATTTGGGGGATTTAGTATCCAATAAATTTAACATGATAGTTCTATAATTATTCTGCTTGTCTGTATCTCTACTTCCTTTTTCTTCCATGTATTAAAAATTCATTTATGTTCTTTTCTTTTTTTTTTCTTCTCCTTTTTGATATTACTATCCCTACCATTTCCATCTCCAACCTCCACCCTATAAAAAAATAAAAGTCCTTACTTGTAACATAAAAGTGTCTAGTACTCTTTCTATTATAATATCATTACTTCTCAGAGCAGGGTTCAGTAGGTTAGTGTTGGGAGAAGGTTCACAGTTTGGGCTTGTTCAGGTGACAGTAAGGGTGAAGCTACAGGCTTATTAGAATAGAAAAATTATTAGCCTAGGAAATAGGATCCCTAGATCCTAGTATAGATCAAATACCTCTAATTAGTTGTGTGACCTTGGGTTATTGGGTGACATTTAACCTCAGAATCAGGGTCAAATTAAGTCAAATGACCAATAAAATCCATTCCAGTTTTAATGTTCTATGAGTCCATAACTCTAAATTTTTTTTAAAATCTGCACTCTTTTTGTACTGACCTGCTCTCTCATTTTGCTGGTTATAGTATCCCATACCTTTCTCTCCAGGACACTTTGCTTTGTTACGTTCTATAGGATGATATCTCTTGGGCACTTCCATTTCTGAAGCCAGTATAAGGAGGGTCACAATAGTTGGTAATAAACTCAAATTCTCAGTCATGGACCAGACTGCTGGCATTTGTGAAAATTTGTGTTACCATCTGTTTTCCTTTGTAATAGCATTAAGATATCTGAGAAGGAAAGAGATGAAGGAAAGTTGGTTTGAGGTGAAAAAGACGGGGAGGGGGGAAGGGGGAAGATTGTGGATTAGAAATTCTGGCCCAGTTGGAAAAAGATTGAAGGGGATTGGTGAAATAAATAGGACAAATTGTCCAAAGAACATATGTGTATGTAGATATAAATGGATATGCGAACTCACACATATACATGCATAAGTATGTGTGTGATATTCCATCCCTCCCACCGTGGGAGGAAGTAGAAACTTGGGAAGAGAATTAACTCAACTCTGTTTTCTTGCAGGTATGTGGCCCCCTCATCAAGACTGGGGAATAGACAAGCTCCTTCTTTGAAATTCTATTTTTTCCTTTTTTGCTGATTCTCCAAATACATAGATCCTCATTTATACACATGGAGGATAGATGGCATCAAGTTATGGAACAATAATATGACATTCCATCTTCCATCGGCCTTTGCACTAACTGTCCCCCTGTACATGGAGTACTCTATTTCTTCACTTCCCTTTTCTTTTTTCAAGATTCAGATGAAATTCTGCTTTCTGGGGTTGGAAGCCTCTCCCTGTCTCCTTAGCTTCTTCTTTCAGATTATCTCCATATATATATTAGAAAAAAATAGTAGTGGGATAATGCTGCTCTGTTCCTTCAAATATAGCAAAAGTTCATTACAAAATATCAAACACCTTGAGCTAGAAAGAAAGTCAGTGATCATCAACCCTTCATTTTACAGATGAGGAACTGAGGCTCATAGTGATAGAGCTCATGAAAATCAAAATATCTATTGCATGTCAAATCACACACCTTTCTTTGGTTATATATGTATTGCAGAGATGTATGTTTGTGTGTAAGTATAGTTCCTCTGTAGTTGCAGTTAAGTGATAGATAATTTCTGTTGTGAAAGTTAAATTTGACCCCAAAACACCTACTTTAGAGCTGGCTGATTTTGTCATTTGAATAGAAGTAACTAAACAACTCAAAATCCTTTCCCTGCCATTACAAACACTCTTGCTCATTCCTCCCTTCATGCTCATCTGGACTAATCTTTTAATTGCTCTTTAGTCTCTCCACTATTCCATTCAACTATCACATAACTGCTGAATTCATTTTCCTAAAGCAGTAATCTTTCCATGCCATTCCCATGCAATGGCTCACCATTACCTGCTAAAAACTCCCCAGAATCATTCATCTGGATTCCGCAGTGCTGTTTTACACATCATGTCAAAGTGGATCGCTCGCATTATTTCCTGAACTCTTTCCTTCCCTTTTCCATTTAGGTTTGTATGATTTCCCATGTTCCAAATTCTCATCCTTCTCCAAATCCCAGCCTGTTTAATTCTCATTCTTCAAAGTCTCTTTATGCCTCCTGCTCTGAGAAGATTTTTCTGATCATCTGATCTTAATGATCTTTTCTTCTACCACCTCCTCACACGGTTTGTAATTCTCTTATGCATGACCTCATTTTATGTCATATTACAAGAGGCAATATAACTGACAGAATAGAACGTTGATCTTGGAATCAGTAATAATAATAATAGCATTTATATAATATATACTAGCATATAAATATGTGATATATAACAGTATGATAAATACTACCCTATATAATAGCTAGTCTTTTTAGAGTACTTTAAAATTTGAACAATACTTTACATATGTTATCTCATTTGATCCTTGAGCAATCCTGTGAGAGAGGTGCTATTCTTATTGCCATTTTACAAAAGAGGAAACTGAGACTGAGAGGGGCTAAATCACCGAATCCTACTTCAGATAATTACTGGCTGTGTGACCATAGGCAAGTCATCTAACCTTTCTGAGACTGTTTCCACATATGGAAGATATTATTATGGAGATATTAATATAATAGGATCTAACTTATAGAGTTGTCCTGAAGATCAAATGAGATGAGGGCTTTACAAACTTTAATGTGCTTTACAAATGTCAGTTTCTCTATAAAGTCCTATTTCCATACCTCATCATGGTGTCATGGTGTGCCAAAGCCTATGCCAGTGGAATGTAAGTACTGGTAGGTTTTGCCATGCTCATAATGATTCATGGATGGTCCTAGCACTGGAAAATTTGCTTTCTAAGGCCTAATTTGGCCAGTGTAAAAAGGTAAAGCTCCAAAAAGCTAGAGTCACATGATGTTGAAATTTTTTGGCCATAGAACCCACAAAACAATGATAATTACAAAATGATCCTATTTCTATGTGAATCCCCCCTCCCCATCACTTCTGTACTGACAATAGGGCTGTGAGGTAGAAAGGAGAAATGCTAAGAATTCCACAACTTCTAAGCCATTAATGAACTTTAATTTAACTGTTGACATTATTTTCCAATGACAAAAATTGTTGGAAGAGATGAATTATATGAATCATGACATTTTTGCTAAAATTGAATATAAAAAAGAGGAAGAATTTGCAGTTAAATGGGAAGATGATTCAGAGGTTCCCTTTGGAAAGGCAAAGAAAGAATTTGGCAGCCTAAAGGTAACAAGATACAGTATTTCATAAGTTATTTGGTCATCACATATCACAGTGCAAATAATAAGTATTTTCAAAAAGACCACTATAAAAATAATTGTAGTTTACATATAGTTGCTAGGAATTCAATGGTAGAGAAATCCTACACAGAACCTGATAAGATCTCCAAATTAAATCAATATGGACTCTGATGGTAATAAAAATTCAAAGATAGGCAGAATTGAGAGTGGGAAGAAATATATGGGGAAATGTGGAGGAAAATATATGAATCAGGGAAAAGAATTACAAAGGTCATATATTTGTATTACACAAAATCTGTATGCCTTTATTTCATGAGCACTTTTCTGGAGAAAAATATTAGAGTTGGACTATGAGAGTTTCATATAACACCATCAAATCTTGTTATTTATGTAGGAGTTATCTTTCATTCAACTACTTATATATAGTCATACCATCAGCTCATAATATAAAAATTAGGAAAAAAGGAAACAAGGAGAAAAAAGATATGACATATAATTAAAACAATTTAACTTTTAACTATTTAAATAAATCATAAATGGACAATAGAAATGACATTGGTATTGAATATAACAATTCTATCCACAAGTTCAATCACAAATTAATTGCCATGATTAAAGAAGTCAAAAGATTTCAGAAACATAGGTAGCATATAAATGCCTTAGTTGCCTAACAGCAAGAAATGGCCACCCAAGACACCATCAAGTTATAATATAAATACATTTGAAAAATATCACAAATAAGAGTGATGAACAACTATGAGAATTATTCACTTCATAAAAGCATAATGAAACAATGGAATATAAAGCTAGTTTAAAGAACACTTGGCAAGATGATATAATGTAAAAAAACATTAGCTATAGAATCTGGGTTAAAAAGGAGTGCAAGGAGTCACAATCTTTCTTAGGCATATCATCCTAAGTGTATGTAAGAATGAAAATGATAGTACAACAAACAAAAGGAAAATGGAAAAAAATGTATAAGAAACATAACAAACTCTGGCTCTCTCATAAATAAAGGAACCACAATATTTGAACCTTAACATCTTAGTCCCAGATGTGTTTATGGAAGAGAGAAAAACATGGGAAAAACAGAAGGATTGGACCAAATACACATAGAGGACACCTGTGTAGGAGGTGACAAAATTATGAAGTATTTGAGGGATTTACATATAAGATATCTGAAAGAAGGAAAGATAGCAAAGTAGGGAGAAAATCTTGGATCTTATCACTACTGCAAAAAGGCAATTGATGGAATACCTATAACTGGCAAAGCATATTTCTACTCTCCCACTTATACGAAATCTCTAGGAGTTACATCAGTATAAGTAGGTAATAAGCAGACTTTTGAAAGCAACATTCAGCAGTGGACAATATTTCTTAACATTCCATAACTGAAAGATGTGGAGAATGCAAGATCCCACGGTGCTTATTTGTTGATTATGAAAGAGCATTTGATAGAACAAAATGTTTCCTTACAGGCTCTTTTATATTTAGGTGAATCCCATATGCACATAAAGATCCTTTAAGATGTCTTCAGAGACATAACAAAAGAAATAATCTTCTAGAAAAACTTTCTGATAATAAGTATCAGATGAGGCATAAAATAAGATATGTGCTCAGCAAGAACATTTGCCCTTGTGGTGAAGGAAATCTAGCACAAAATCCAAGTTGAAAAGTGTTTTCTTGTGCATAGACAGGTCCTCCAGATGTTCCTGGATTCAGGAAAGACCAACTGGATGAAGAATATCTTTTATCCAGATTGCAAATACAGTTGGAAGAATAACTTATTGAGCTTGCCCATCAGAGTGTATAATCACAGTACAGATGGACAATGATTTGGATCCAAAGTTGAATGGGAGGAGGATAGATTGCACTGGCTCTGGGTAACTGCAAAGTTCTGTTAATATCTTCAAGATTTCCATGATAATAAAGCCCCTGAATATGAATTTCAACATTCTATTGATATTGCTATGTGTTAATGATACATGGAATACTTCAGTTTCCACAAAAAAATTACATCTGAATATTACACAGAAATTACTGGAAAGGAATATGGTAAATATAAATGTCTTGCAACATCTAATTAGTGAGAAAGGAAAAAAAAACATCTAATTAGTGAGGAGCAAAAAATATTATCAAGAAGATCTATAGCTAGGAAGGGAAGATAAGATGATGTGGTAGGTATGAGGGATGGCAGGTATTCATCCAGAGTGCTCCATTGGTACTCTCAGAATGTCAAGAGACATTAAAGACCTGACATATGTTGGGAGAAGAGGAACATGAGTTTCACAGCATGGGTTAGTGTGGATGAGTTGGGAGCTGCATCATAGGCAGGTAACTTCCAAAAGTGATGAGATCACAGATATTTTGAGTAAGGAATGTAAATGTAAGTTATTATTATATTAGCAGATAGAGAGCTAACCTCAGACTCAGGAAGACTTGGGTCTAGTTGTACTAGTTGTATGATCATGAGGAAGTTACAGATTCTTCATCTCTAAAATCAGATTAGAATTGAGGAAAAAATCTCTCTAAGGTCTCTTTCTACTTTTAGTTTTGATTGATTTCCTGGAACCTCCAGTTTAAGTAAAAGCTCAGACCAGCCATGTTCCCTCTTTCATTCCTCTCTGAGTTCCATTTCTGACTTTCTAGTTTTCTTTCTCCACCATGCTTAGATTTGGGTACCTTCTCTCTTCCTATTCCTCTTTTCATTTATGTGTTATCTCCACATGTTAAAGGGTAAGCTTATTAAAGGCAGGAATTGTCTTTCTTTTTGCTTATATTTGTATTCCCAGCACTTAGCACAACATCTGGCACAAAGTAAGTTTAACAAATACTTTTTGACTTGACTTGACTTGCCCCAGTCAGCTCTCTAAAACTATAAATTACAAATGAGTTGTCAGCATCAGAGGGCTAGAGAATATTCATGATCAGAGTCTTCTATTAGGTCCCTTGGTTCCCATGGCAGGGTAGGGAGGGTGATATCAGAGTGAAATGAATGAAATCAAAGATCCAGATTTTTAAAAATGAAAGTTGTATGTGTTTGTATGAATGGAAGTTGTATGTATTTGTATGAATGAAAGTTGTATGTATTTGTATGAATGAAAGTTGTATGTATTTGTATACCTGTGTCTCTCTCTTGAAGGGTTCATCATATTCTGTGATTAATTTCATAGTGTTTTATTTGGGGTATCTATGAATTTTCTTACAATGATGCTTATTTCTTAGGATTTTGTACCTGGAAGTAATATCCTCTTGGGGAATTGAAACAAATTGATATTGCTTGTAAGAGAATAAGCATACATCAATAGTTATATTAATAATACATATGACTACACTAATAATTAATGACTTTTCCCTCATGGTAGAATTGTTTATGTTGGATGTTTATTTCCCTTCTCCTACAGAATCAGCATTAGCTTTGCATATAATCTCAAGAGAAAAAAAAATTGGAGCACCTTTATCTAAGCATTTTTGATCTTTATTTGAGAGAACAACCAAAGGCCATCATGTTGGCAATTAGTGGGCAATTAAAATATGGAACTTTCTGGGAAGACTCATGCCCATAATAGCACCATGCTGAATATCTCTGTAGTTACTCTCTTTTGCTTTCAATCATCTGAGAAGGGCTCTCCTTGTTTTCTCAAATATAGCTTCATAAATAAGTATCCATCTGGATCTAAAAGTTCCCAAGGCATTTAGTATCATAGAGCAGATGCTTTCCATACTTTTCAATCTACCGAGACAGAAAGAGAGAGAGAGAGAGAGAGAGAGAGAGAGAGAGAGAGAGAGAGAGAGAGAGAGAGAGACACAGAGAGACAGAGAGACACAGACAGAGAGACACAGAGAGACACAGACAGAGAGACACAGACAGAGACAGAGAGACAGAGACCGAGAGACAGAGACAGAGACAGAGAGACAGAGACAGAGACAGACAGAGACAGAAACAGAGAGAGAGAGACAGAGAGACAGAGAGACACAGACAGAGAGAGAGAGACAGACAGACAGACAGACATAGAGAGACAGTGAGAGACAGTGAGACACAGACAGAGACAAGAGAGAGAGAGAGACAGAGAGAAAGAGAGAGGGAGAGACAGAAGGAAAGAGACACAGAGAGGTGGGGAGGGAGGAGGGTAGGCTTATTCCAATTGTATGCCTCTCATCCCCCTCAACCAATTACACAATGCTCAAAGAGTCCTAAACATAAATCTGGAAGCAGAGGTAACAGATAGCACATGACTCCCCACCAATTACTATTCTTTAAACTCTGGAAAGTGAAAGAGCATCTTTAACATACATGGTAAACAAGACATTTCCTGTATAAATAAATATGGGATCATCTTGGGAGCTGCTGCATTACTATCCCTATTAAGGTGAAAATTTGAAAAGCTACATCACATGCTCTCCCCTCATCTCCATCTCCAGGCTTTATAAGACTTTGTTCAGTTGTTCAGATATCCTGTAATAAGTCTCACTTGTCTTTGGATTTTCTCTAAGATAGGAATGACCTGGAAACTCCTTAATTTGATGGACTGTAGTTTCTCTCATGGAACTGGCATGTACACTCTGACTTCATGAGAAGGAACACATGTTCTGGTCCCTAGCTAGAAAATATTCATGATCAATCACTTCTGGTAGGTTCTTTGATTCCCATGGCAGGGTGGAGAGGGCGATATCAGAGATGACTAGTGACTGAACCAGAAAGCACCACCCTATCTTGGACTACAAAGAACAAAAGGTCCACTTCAGTCCTCTTTGGACACAGCCTATTTGTTGGGACATAGTCAATGTCAGCTCTTCCTCGGGCTTCAATAGAGTTAAAAGGATTTATCTTAAGTTATCTCTTCCATATCCCAACTTTCCCCATCAAAGTTTTGATATATTGTGGGTCAGCAAAAAAAAAAATTAAATGGGAATTTTTTGGGAATTTTGCAGAAGCTGTAGATGACACATGAAGGCCAGCACATGACATAAAATCTATGACCAAATACGTAACCCAAATTTTATTATAAACACCCCATAAAATTTCTCCTTTTCTCTTATCTAATGTGAATACTGACTTCCACAAATTAACTAGTTTGCAGAAGCCTCTGCTACCAAATATATGAATTGAAATCTGTCATCTTAAAACTAGGATTTGCTAAAACTTATCATTCAAATTTCTAGAGTGAGAGACTCCAATTCACTCCCCTATTAGATCTGGAATTCCTTGAGGTTAGGGACCGTATCTCAGTGACCTTTTCATTTCTAGTACAAGAGTTCTTTTCCTGAGGTGCAAGGACTCCTTTTATGGACAGATTCCAGGGGAAATCCTGTGAAGTTGGATAGGAAAAATTGCATATTTATTTTCACTGGCTCTAACTGAAGTTTCATATTTCCCTTAATTATACATTTTTAAAAAAGAAATATTCTGAGAAGGGTCTATAGGATTTATCTATCTTACAAAGGGGTCCACCACACAAAAAGTTAAGAACCCATAGCCTACTATTTTTCTCCCCTTCTGGCCAAGTTTCACTTCTCCTATAAGTTCTCTCATATTTTAGAGTTAAAGATTGTATATTTTATGTCCTTGATATCTCTTATATCTATAACCTCTTCTTTCTAATTGCAATTATAGAGCAGGCATTTAATGAGCATTTGCTAAATTGAATTTGTGGAATATGTCTATTACAGCCTTCAAAGGAAATAGATACTTGACAATTCGTCTGGAGCACATTCTTTCCCTACTTGAGTTTCTTCTGAAGTGGGCTTAAGTTCACTGTAACCAGAATGATAGATAGTAGGAATTGAAGGTCACAGTAGTATAGATATTAAGCTACAAATAAAGCCCATTAAAATTATTGATGTCCTTTGATTTTGTATCCTCTTTATTTCTGCCTATATTCCATCCTGTTCCTTACCCAGCAGTATATCCATTGTTAAAAGAAAGAAAGAGGTAGAAAGCAGATCATCAAAGCTATCACTTTATCAATCTGACTATATATATAAGATGTTCCAAGTCCACAGCCCCACACCACACTTCTACAAAGGGAGGTAAGTGGCTTTTATTATTACAAAAAGTCCATTTAAAATAGCAGCTTCATTTACCCTTAGCTGTGGCAACCAACTTATAAAGTCAAGTGTTCCAAAGCAAAGTATCTCACAAGTACTTATTAATGGGTCTCACTGAGTTGTGCTGGTTTCAAGAGCCTGTAATTTCATACTTGCATTCCTAATGGCCTTTATCAACAGGGGTATAATTTCAGTATTTTAATAGCACTGATTCTACTGATTAGCAAAAAACCTGGGTTCTGCAAATAGGTTGGAGTGTAAAATGTACCTGACAGAAAATAATTTTTGTCAACCTTATCCTCATAATCATCAAAGACAAATTTTTACTGTAGTTCTAACATTTTGTATAATGGTATTGGGATGGATGGCATCTTGTGGAAGCTCCCCAGGTTTAGTCTCAGCTCATTACTAAAGACACAGGTGATAATGCAGAAGACAGAACACTTAATATGAAATCAGAAGAATGAATGGATGAATGAAAAAGCATTTAGTAAGCACTTACTATGTGCAAAGATCATTCTAAGCCCTGGGAATTCAGAAAGAAAACTAAGACAATCCTTGCTTACATTCTAATAAGAAAGACAATACACGTAGAAAGTTTTAGCTAAAAGTTGGATGGAAAGGTCCCATTGTCCTTAGATGTACTAGCAAAGTAAATAGTAATGCATCTTTTAAAATATCTTTCCACTGATAAAAATCATAATAGTTTCTGATATTGTACATGAGAGAAAGCCAAGGACATTAAGTACTAAGGACTTTCTTTTCTCTGGGTCTTTAGCACTCATGAAAGCAACTGCCAAGCGATATTTTCATGTACGTTGCTTTCTTGGATAATAATTTTGAGGGATGACCTGAAAACAGAACAGGTGATTCAGAGATATTGTTTCTTCTGGAGTTCTTAATGTACCTGTCTGTGGTAGAAATTGCTTAGCACTTCCTGTTGGTGGTGGTGGAAAGGAAGGTAGGTTCCTTTTCCAGCATCTTGATTCAACTACTTATTACATAAAAGATGGGCATTAGTTTAGAGATTAGAAGAGAAGGAAGAGATAAAAATTAATAATCAGTATTGGATTCAGAGTTGATCAGCACATTTCGTCTGTGCTCAGTCACTATTTATATTGGGTCTTTGGAAGGAATTTTCAATTTTGAATCAAACACAGTGGATCAAGCTAGTTAGTCTTTTTTCCCTGGGAATTGTTGGGAAGGAATCTGTAAATAAATATAATCTTTCTGAAGAGGCATTAGTGAGGTGAAAATTGGTAGTTTGCCACAGCATCCTGCCAGGAGAATTGCTCCTAAGATTTATCAAGATAATATGACTGAGAAGTTAGGATTTTGCTTCCAGTAAGGATAGAGAGCAAGAATAGAGACTGAATAGAGCACCTGGACAGTGTTGTCTTTGCAATATGATCCTTATCTATGTATAAAATGCAATTTAGTATTTCTTAAGAAAAAGTAAAACAACTAAGGGGACTAATACTCCACTTTCTAGGTAGTCAGAAAGAAAGAAGTGTTGTTTTCTGAAAATACTCTCTTTGATTATTTCTGAGTCTGTAAAATGAGGAATTTGAACTACAAAATCTATAAAATTTTAAGTCAATGAATGTATATCCAGCTTGTGAAGAACATGGTATTGGGCACCTGGATTTGGAATCTTGGAACACAGTTTAACAGATGAGTCAGAGAGAGAGAGCACATCTAATAAGGACTGATAAAAATACATTTGCTTGAAGTCTTACAATTCTGATGAAAAGGGCTGTCAGTTACAAAAGGGAACAGGAAGGACAAAGTCACTGACATATCCACCAAATTGGATGCCAGAGAAAGTAACAGCTACAGCAAAGGAAGAGAAATAATGAGGAATCACCCAATAGTTCACAAGAGATAAAAATCCAAGAATGAAATCCATGACTAGAGATTCTAATTCAAGGAAAGTGAGTTTGACCTCATAGGGATCACTCAGAATCTGTAGGATAGCATCCATAGCTGAACAGTAACTCTGGAAAGGCAAATACCTTATTCAAAAGTAACCAGATAAATATGAGTAGGTAGGTGGATGAGCAGAACAACACTGGGGAACTAGAAAATATATTCATGTTGAAAAATTCAAGGGGAGATGGAAACATGACAGAGAACATTTAAGTGAAAAGCAACAAAAGGAAACATACAAGCAGCATTGTCAGAGGAATGTATCACAGATTGCCTGGAGAAAAGGAGGAAATTGATTTGTTTTGGAAATATATCACAAGCCTGGCATAGAGGCATCATATAGTAATGATGAACAATCACAATTACCCAGATGCCTATTGGAGCATCTGCGTCTTTCTGTCTCTGTCTTTCTGTCTCTCTTGCTTTCCCTCCCTCCCTCTCTCCTTCTTCCTGTTCTTCTCTCCCTCCCTCTTCCCCTTCCTCTCTTTCTTCATCCTTTCCTCTGTTTCTCTCTGTCTCCTGTGTCTCTGTGTCTCTGTGTCTTTCTCTCTCCCCATTCCTCTCTCCTTCTTTCCCTCTCTCTCTCTCTTTTTTCTTCTCTCCTTCTTCTCTCTCCCTCCCTCCTTCCCTCTTTCTCTTTCCTCCCCCCTCTCTGTCCCTTCTCTCTCTCTCTCTCTCTCTCTCTCTCTCTCTCTCTCTCTCTTTTTCTTCTCTCCTTCTTCTCTCTCCCTCCCTCCTTCCCTCTCTCTGTCTCTCTGTCTCTCTCTCTCTGTCTCTCTGTCTCTCTCTCTCTGTCTCTCTGTCTCTCTCTGTCTCTCTGTATCTCTGTCTCTCTCTCTCTGTCTCTCTGTCTCTCTCTCTGTCTCTCTCTCTCTCTGTCTCTCTGTCTCTCTGTCTCTGTCTCTGTCTCTCTCTCTCTCTCTCTCTCTCTGTCTCTCTCTCTGTCTCTCTCTGAGTCTCTCTCTCTCTCTCTCTCTCTCTCTCTCTCTCTCTCTCTGTGTCTCTCTCTGTCTCTCTGTCTCTCTGTCTCTCTGTCTCTCCCCTCTCCCTCTCCTCTCCTTCACTCCCTCTCTCAAAAACAGAGCATCTAATAACTCCTTGACTTCCCTCAAAGATGATAATGCCATCCATGAAAAGATAGAGGAAGTAACAAGGAAAATTGCAATCCTGGACTGGATTTCAATCATCAAGGAGGAACTGGGTTAGTAAAATAGAAACAACAGGAATTTTTTTAAGGAAATGAGCAGTATTATTCATAATAGTAAAGAGGAAATCTATCCTTGTTTTGAATTCTAGATTTGGGGAGCGTAGATATTTTCACTAAAGGGTGCAAAGAAAAGATAATGGAATCCCATGACCTAAAATTCTACAGGGAAGTTGTAGAACTTAGTCCAATACATAGATGAGAATTTGGGAGTACATTGCAAAGCAAAGTTTTGTTCCAGTACCAGTTGGATTTAGAAAAGCTCTGAAGTCCCTTCAAATGCTGAGAGGTTATGACAGGAGAAGAGCAAATATTGTTTCAGTTTTCAAAAAAGGGAAGAAGAGGAATCTGCAATTGATTGACTTAGATTACTGGCTCTATGACATCTGTAAAGGGAAGTGTGGATGACTAAGAATTACCATAGCTTCATTAGGGCTACATCATTTTAGGATGACCTTGTTTCCCTCTATGACAAAGTTACTAGCTTAGTACATCAAGGAAAGTAGACAGTTTATCTAAGTTTCAGTAAATCATTTAATAGATTTTCTCATGCTATCCTTATGGAAAAGATGGAAACATGTAGTCTAGATCCCAGTTTCTTAAACTCTGGTTTGTAACTCATGTGAGATCTCATAAATTAATGTGGGGGTTGCAAAATTATGATTTATTATCAGTAAATGTTTGATTTGCATAACTATTTTATATACTTAGATACCCAGAGTCATGTGAAAATTTCTTAGACAAAAGGGGTCATAATGGGAAAGATTTAAGAAGCCTTAATATAAACAATAGTAAGTTATATGCATTTGGAATTGGTTTAATGTTCAAACCCAAAGAGTAATCACTGGTTTGATGTCAGTCTAGAAGGATGTCTCTACTGTGAATCCCAAAGACATTTCTGGCTCTGTGCTCTTCAACATTTTTAATGACACAGCTGAAGATCTACTTGTGGTTTCTCACTTAACACATTTTTTCTTTCACCCCTGTGCCACTGCCTAGGTGGTCCCATGCTGAAATGTTCTTCATCTTCATCTCTGCTTCTTAGAATTCACAACATCTTTTGTACTCAGTTCACATGTCACCTCCTATTTGAGGCGTTTCTTGCTCCCTCAGTTACTAGAGCACTCTGAAATTACTTTGAATATTTTTTTTTGTATCTATATGTATACATGTTGTTTCCCCTAATAGAAAGGAAACTTTGCAAGGACAGAGGCAACTGTGTTTTTTTTCCCCCCTGAATCCCTAGCATCAACTACAAGGCCCAGCAAATAAATAATAGTTGCTAAATAAATGTCCATTGAATGAATGAATTATCTTTTGGATGAATAGCACAATCATAGGACAAGAAAACAGAGATATCTTAGAGAGGATTTAGTCCAACCCTTTAATTTGACAAAGGGAGAAATCGAGATATGGAGGGAGAAATGATTTCTGACTCAGGACTAGAACCCAGTCAGTCAACAGATATGTATTAAGCACATATTATATACCTACACTGGGCTAATCACTGAGAGAAAAACAAAAGTTCCTGCCTTCTAATGTAATCTAATAGGAGAAGATAATACACAAAAGAAAGCTGGGATGGGGGGGAGAAACCTATACTCAGTATAGTGCTATATTACTCTGTCTTAGTGTAGTATTATATATCTAGTAGATATATTCCACAGTACTACAATATTATATTAAGCACATAAGTATATATATATACATATATATAAAATGACGGCTCCTTGCCAGTCGGGCCTTTTGCTGAAGGCTTAATTACCCTAGAAGTAGAACTTTGGTATTAGGTGTAGCCCAGGGACTAGAGATTAAGTGGGCTGCTTACTGCACAGTGAAATTCTTAGGGGAAAAGAAAGGGTTGAAGGAATTTGTGACCAAAGGAGAACTGGAGATCCTGATTGATCACAACATGCCTTTCTCAGGCCGGTCAGAAATGTGAAGTTTAAGCTGGGCTTGATCCTTGATTTGGGGAGAAGTCTTCCAGGTTAGTTGTGGTTAGCAGAGGAACTGATAAATAATTCATCCCTGAGGCAGGCTGGGTCCCAACCTCTGGGAAACTGATCCAGTCAGAAATCCAAATAGGAAAGCTATGAAATACAGGGAATAGGATGAAGAAATTCAAAGGAGTACGGCCACATAGGAAGTGAATCAATGGGCCCCATCCTTAAATGGGGGTTTGGGAAGCAGTCTTCCACTCTACCTTCCTTTCAGAGATCCCAAGAGCAAAGGGGACCACAATGGTCAGTCCTTATTAACCCTTATCAAGTGGACACTTTACAGTACCATGTTGTGAGCTCCAGCTTCTACCCAATCTGGTTTTCATTAGGCCTGCTTAGTCTCACCAGTCCCTGGAGTACCAGCAGATATTTTGTGCTTCTCTGTCCCTTCCCAAAGCATCAAGATAATTTGTCTTCCCTTCATGGACTTAGGAACAAGAGCTAGATGCACTCTTTCCCCTGCATTCTCCTTGGCCCTCACCAGCAGGTTAGACTTAAGGCTGGACCAGCTGGCCATGGGATTTACAGAAGCAGCTTGGCATTTGAAACTGATCCTTTGGATTTTCCAAAGAAGGCCCAGAATATCTCGAATCCCAAAGAGCCCTGGCCAGAGGTCAGAGATTTTTCACTAGCATTTTTTCCAAGCACTGTATCTTATTGTCGTTTTGACAAATAACTATGCAATCTTATTCAGATGTGGAATTTATGATAAATTATTCTAACATAAAATATGTCTTTATACTCTTAAAACTGCTATTGAAATCATAGTAATTGTTCTACAGTAAACTACAATTTGAAACAAAGAAAAAACAATTAAGCAAAACTACTTGACAAAATGGTCTGACCTAATAATACACAAGGCATTCTACTTCAGTGGCCTCCCAATTTCCCCACCCCCAAGACAGGCATATTTTATTTAAAAATTTTTTTCAATAGTATTTTATTTTTCCAAATACATGCAAAGATAGTTTTCAACATTTGTCATTTTTTTTTAGTAAACTCTGAATTATTTTATTCATTCGTTTTTCTATTTTACTCATCTTTATACTTGTTATTGTGCTAGCCCTTGGACATTAACATTTCCATCAGTGATTGATTAATACAGTAAAATCATCTGCCTTGAAAGACCATCTGCCTATATAGACAGATTTTATGACTCCCAATTGGATTTTTCCAATAAGTGATTATTATTATTATTTTTTTGTTTAGGGAGATCTTGCATTAAAATTGACTACTAGCAGTTTATTAAATGTGTTAGATTATGAAATGGCTTTTTAAAGGTAGGGATTAAATGTTACAGGTCCTAGCTTGATACAGAGTATTTTCTTATTCAGTCTATCCTTCCAGTTTCATGACCTCTCTTGGATTTTCTGATTCCTAATTCCTTTGGCAACAATTCCAATATTTGATTAGTTACTTTCCAGGAGCACTTCTGTACAGAACAAAGAATGTGTAGGATTCTTTCCTTCAAGGCATTCCCTGCTACTATTACTGTAGAGTCTACTGTACCCTGCTCCAGTTTACTGAGGAGCCAACATTCATCTTTTCAAAACCTTGTGTTCTAAATTTTTCTTCCTCCCTCCTCTATACCCTCTCCCCTAGGCAAGAGGCAATCTGATATAGGTTAAACATATTTAATTCTTCTAAATTTATTTCTGTATTTGTCATGCTGCTCAAGAAAAATCAGATCAAAAGGGGAAAAACACAAGAAAGGAAAAAAAAACTAAGAAAACAAATAACAACAGCAAAAAAGGTGAAAATACTATGTTTTGATCTATATTCACTCTATTACTCTCTCTCTGGATGCATATGGTTTGTTCCATCACAAGTCTATTGGAATTGTCTTGTATCACTCTAATACTGAGAAAGGCTAAGTCTGTCATAGTTGATTATCACATAATCTTACTGTGTACATTCTTTTTCTACTTCTGCTCACTTTCCTCAGCATCAATTCATTTAAATCTTTCCAGGCTTTTCTGAAACCAGCCTGCTCATCGTTTCTTATAGAACAATAATATTCCATTACATTCATATACCATCACTCATTCCACCATTTCCCAAATGATGGAATCCCTGAAATTTCCAGTTCCCTTCCACAATAAAAAGGGCACAGGCACACTTTAAGATCAGAAGTGTGTTTCATCACTCATCCTCTAAGATCTGATCTTTTTGTCCTCCTGACTTCAGGGCTGGTATTCCATGCACTGTACCCTGTAGTTGCCTCTTGATCTTTATTTTCTTAATAAAAATAATAACAATATCTCACATTTTCATAATGCTTTAATATTTATAAAACACAACATTTTATCATTTAATCATCAAAAGAAAATGCAATAAGTACTAGAGTTATTATTCTTCCCTATTTTTATTTACAGATTAGAAAACAGAAAAGTTATATGGCTTAATTTTTACCCAGATGGCAAGTATCAGAAGCAAGATTTGAGCCCAGCTATCTCCTAAGTCCAAGTCCAGCATTCTTTGCATTATTGATTCTTTTAAGTAATCAATTAAGAAACATTTATTAAACACCTACTGTGTGCTATGAGGGCAGATAGGTGGTACAGTGGATAGAGAGCTGGGCCTGGAGTCAGGAGAACTCCCTGAGATCAAATCTGGCCTCAGACAGTTACTATGACTCCGGTCAATTCACTTAGCCCTGTTTGCCTCAGTTTCCTCAATTGTAAAATGAATTGGAGAAGAAAATGGTAAGCCATTCCAGTGTCTCTGCCAAGAAAACCCCAAATGGGGCCAGAAAGAGCCAGACATAACTGAAGTAACAGAAAAATAATGATTTGTGCTAGGCACTCAAGGTATAAAGATTTAAATGAATTGTTTTCTATACTCAATGTCATTACCTTTTATTGGAGTGGAGGAGTAGAGGGAATGATAAGTATAGTTATGTACATATATAAGCATATAAGTTATATAATTGCATAAGTATATGTCATATAAACATATATAAAATTATACATCAATCAGTCCATAGACAAGTCCGTAATCTATCTTAGTATATCTCAGGTACTGTACTTAACACTGTGGATACAAGAACAAAAATGAAGACTTGCTCCCCAAACCTGCCCTTTCCTCCAACTTTCCTATTTCTGCTGCCACTCTCAATCTCCCAGATTTGCAGTCAGTGTTATCATTGACTCTTTATTTTCCTCATTCCACGTATCTAATCACTTGTCACAACTGATTTCTACCTCCACAACCTCTCTCACACATATTCCCTTCTTTTCTGTCACTTTACTGTCCTTACACAGGCTTTCATTAACTCTTGCCTCATCCATAAAAATAGCATTCTGGTTGGTATCCCAGCCCTCAGGATCTTCTTCCTGAACACAGGCAACAGTTATTTTCACAAAGTATCACACTCTTTGCAAGATGCAAAGTGATCCACTTAAAAGTGGAATATCCTTTACAAGGTGCAGGTATAACTACTCCAAATCTGAAATGGGCAAAACCTAATACCTCATCTCTCTGTCACCAGTTTCTTATGTCCTGTAATTTCATTGAATGGGACAGGAGAACTTAATTAGATAGAATCCCTCTATGCTACCTATTTATTCTGTATGTAGATCCAGCGAGCACAACTCCTTTGAGCTGGCCACATTGTTCAAATGCCAAATGCATGCTTGAGAAAAAGATTATTTGTGAGCAAGAGCTCACAAGGTGGTCAGAAAAAGCCATACAAGGACACTCTCAAAGTCTTTCTTTAGAATTGATTGTATGACATAGGAAATACTGACACAGGACTGCCCAGCAGATCGTGCCCTCATCAGGGAAGATGCTGTACTGTGCTGAGCAAAGAAGAATTGAATTAGTTCAAAAGAAATGTGAGATGGGCAAAGTTAGAGCAATCTATCCCAAATGTTCATAAGGACTATTTGTGTCCAACCTGTGGCAGAGCATTCTGAGCTCATGTTGGTCTGATCAGCCTCAGTTGGATAAACTGTAACTCAACTCTAACAACTTTCTCCTTTAGTAACTTAAATGTTCTGTCATTTAGTGTACATATATTAGATATTGGTATTGTTTCATTATCTATAGTGTTTTTAAGTACAATGTAATTTCTCTTGTCTCTTTTAACTATGTATATTTTTACTATTAATTATTTAAAATAATGATTATTTCTGGTTTTTTTTTAGATTTATCTGAGACATAAGAGTTTATGCTCCAGACTTTCTTTTTAACTCTGTGAATGTTTCAAGTATTTATCTTATAGGCAACTTACTATTATATTCTGCTTTTAAATTCATTCTCCTACCTTCCTTAATTTCTAATCACTTTTATGATTATGATGATTAAATGTTTTTTTTTTTTGATAATTTTCCATTATGTTTCTTGTTTTACCCTCCTATTTTCTTCTTTACATAGAAAAAAAGTGAAGAAAGAAAATCAGTGGTGATTATGGTGATCCCGTCTGTGATTGGAGTTGTCTGATCCTATTTTTCTTCCTTTTTTTTCAACTAGTTAAAACTCAGATCATTGCTTACAACTTTTTCTATCTATTCTTTTATCACCCCCACTCCATATTTGAAGTTCCTTTTGTTTGTGTTTATTTCTTTTTCGACTTTTCCAACTCTATTCTTTCTTTTAAGCCCTCATCATTTCTCTCACTGTCCCCATGTATTTCTTTATTAACTTTAATACATTTCTATTTCAAACTCTTTGTGAGTTATATAATGTTCAGCTTTCCTATGACTGATTTGGACAAAAGTAAGGCTTATGAGGTGGCTACTTCCTTCACTCTTCCTTAAATGTTTGTATTCTCTTCTTATGCTTACTCATGAGAAGCTCCTGCCTCTTCTTCCCCATTTCTTCCCTAATATATTCTTTTTCTCTTCACTCTTTCAAAACAAATAGAATCAAACAGAACCACATATAGGTTATGAGTTTGTCTTTCTTAACTCTTAAATCTTAACTCTTGTAGATCATGAAGATCATGATCATGAAAAGACAATGGTTCTTCCCCATTAAAAGATACATACTTGATCATAATTTAGCCTTTTCAAATTGTATGAATATATTCGCCTTTATAAGTTTATCTTGTTTGCTGTGTTTGTTTTTCAAAAAGTCTATCTCTAGTTTCCCAATAGGAATGTCCGAATCTATTCTATTAAAGTTCCATTTCCCTCCTGCCTCCATTTCCTGTCTCATATCATTATATTCTGTTTGTAAGATAAGTTATTCTTCTCTATAAACTTATTGCTTTTGTATTTTGTCATATCATATTCCCAATGTTTCATACCTTTATAATATTTGGTGTTGCATAATCATGTATGATATCAATTGAGTATATTGTAGTGAGCATTCCTTTTCTTCTATGAGTCGGACTCTTCCAACATGCAACTTTTACATTTTGTGATTGTGGTTCCTGAGTGCTTGCTCTCTTTTTCCTTTCTCCCTGTCTTCTAACAATTTTTCTTTTATATCTTTTTTCTTTTTAGACTCTAGAATTTGGTTATGGTATTTCTAGATGTATTCAATTTGGAATTTCTTTCAGGATATGACTAAGTTTCTATTTGACTTTGCTTTCTTGTTCTAATCTTTATCTTATGATTTATCATACTGTAATATACAAGTTTCTTTGGTCATGGTTTTCAGAGAATCTGATAATTCTTAAATTCTCTCTCCTGTGTCCTTTTTCCCTATTTAGTTGTTTCTTAATAGTAGATGCCTAAAATATTCTTTTAATTTTCCAGTCTTTTGTCTTTGTTCTAGTATTTCCTGATTTCTTATAAAATCACTAAATGCTATTTGTTTCATTCTGGGTTTCAGGGTGTCTCCTGTTAGTTTAAGATTTTCTACTTCCTGTTTTAAACTATTAACTCTCATTTAAGGTGATTTAATTTCATTTTAATCTTTAATTTTAGCTCTTTCTTTATTTCTTAAATCTATTCAAAACCTTGTGTGGTCAATCCATTTTCCCCCTTGAAATTTTACTTATAATTACTATGGAGTTACTTTCTTCTGGGATTTTATCTTGGAATTTCTTAACTTACAGTATTTCTTCACTACATTAAGAAATTTTCTTCTCACGTCTCCAAACTTTGTTCCTGGATGGGACTTATGCCCAACCTAGGCTCTCCCTATTCTAGGATGGGATGACTAGCCCTATGTCCTGCTGTTGGGACAATTCAGATGCTATATCTATATTTATATGTGTGTATTTATATATATATGTGTGTGTATGTATACATATATATGTATATATAAATCTATTTCTGAGGTAGCTTTGCCCACTGAAGTCTTAGAATGGGAGGCTTCTTGGGGCGAAACTGTCAGCAGCCTTAGCTTGGGACCTAGAACTGGACTTAGATATGAGTCCAGGATGTCCTCCCTGCATAGTCCTTGACTTTTGTCTGGTCTCCTGGCATGTCCCTAGCAATGAACTCCATGTATTGTTTTCATTACGCCCCTTTCTATGCATACCCTTCTTCCCATCTACTGGAAGATTCCTTTGGTGTCCTCTGCCTCTTTTTTTTAGAGAGATTCCAATTTGAGTTTAAGTCCTGCCACCAGACAGCACTGATGGGTGCCCTGTCTACTAGGAGATTCATGGTTACAGTTTCTTCTTCCAGTGTGACCTTAAAACTGGTTTTAGGTCGGGGAGAAGGGCTAACTTTGGTCTTGTCTCAGCTCCTTATACAGTTACCTACTGGGAGGTCTGTGGCTTCTGTCTCATGTCTTGGGGAGGAAATTTCCGAGGCAACATCTTATTAGCCCAGTTGGAATCACTGTCTGTGCTAGAGGGTAATAAAATGGCATTTATTTTAAAATATTATATGATTTTTGGATTTTTGTGGCTAAGCCGATACCTCCAATCACTTCTAAATTAGTGAATTCTGAGTTTGGTTTAGGTAAAAAGAAAATCTTTTCCTTCTTATTATTTCCTTCTAGATTATTCCTAAAATTTTTTTAGCTCCCACAAAACCCACCTCAAACTACTCTTCCCTCAAAGACAAACAAATGAAAACAAATCTAATACCAGGAGACCAGTCACATCAGGAGCTCTGGTAGAGCTTTGAGTATTTTACTTAGATGTCTCAGGTCCATCTTTGTTCCTAATCTGGCAAGAATACTGAGTTGGTGTGGCAGGACAATAAAGATAAATAAATAGTTGAACAATTCAAGACCTCAGAGAAAACATAGGAATGGCCAAGAGCATTTTGCCAAAGCTAATCCTGAGGTCTTTGTGAGCCCATGACAATTCAGGTCAATTCAGTAAAGATTTATTATGCACCTAATGTTCAAGGCACTATATTAAGTCCTGGGGAAAAACTGGACTACATGGTGTAGAAGCATCCATCTGCATGCAAATATGCTAATCTGAAGTAATTTTTATTGTAATTATTAAAGTGGGTTCCTTATGAAACTTTCCTAGGATATTAACCTAGTTAGAATAACTATTTTGTTGTTGTTGCTGTTACAGAGGCCTCTGTACTGAGCTGCCTTCCCCTCTGGTCCCACCCCATAAGAAACCCTCTTCCATCAAACTCTCAGTTCTTGGGAGGAAACATGGTGTTGTGGAATGAGAACTCAACAGTGAGTCAAGAGAAGTTCAGTTTCTGAGTCTTTCACTTGCAAACTGTGTGATCTCAAAAAAATGACTTAATCTCCCTGTCCCTGCTTCCTCATCTGCAAGCTGAGGATAATTATAATTGTATTACCCCAGCCTCAGAGGGATGTTGTAAAGGATGATAAGAGTGGCAAAAATAATAACTACCATTTAGATAAGGCTTTTAGATTTATTAGGTGCTTTATTTGTTTTATCCCTAAAGTTTATTATATATAAAATGTTCCAAAAGAATATTATATACATACATATATATACAGACACACCCATAGAAATGTAGCTATAGATAGCTATAGATCTTAATAGATGATCGGCATATGTATACATGTATATACATGTGTATATATGTAAACACATGCATATATATGAACTGTTTTATAAATATAAAGTACTTTGTAAATATCCATTATAACCGTTTCCTTTTCTCTTTTCATCATTTTCTATTATTCTACCTCTTTCATATTTTCATTATCATCTTCTTGTCTTCCTCCTCCTTTTCCTCCTCCTCCTCTTTCTCCCCTTTGCCTCTTAGTAGAGTACAAGTTCCATGGAGCCTGTGACACCCCAGACCTTGATTAGCTTTTCTAAGGAACAGTCAAAAATTAAGTAGTCATACAATATTTCAGAAATCATTAGTTTTTTTTTTCTCTACAGGCAGGAAAAAAAAAGATTTGTTGCCATAAGCAATTAGTGAGTCAGGAATAATGAGGGACTTATATAAGGAACGGGACCAGGCATGCAGTTAAGTGACTTGTCCAGGGTCACACAGAAAATTAATTAAAATACAAGAAATTCATTGTAGGTTTTCTTAACTATGAAGTTAACATTCTATCCAATATGACAATAATAACAAAAGTGATAATAATGAAGATAGCTAACATTCACATAATACCTAATATATGCCCAACACTGTGTTAAGTTTTTTACAAATATTATTACATTTGATCCTCAAAATAATTCTGGGAGGTCAGTATTATTATTTCCCTCATTTTACAGTTGACTATAAATTTAGGCAAACAGAGTTTAGATTACTGCTTAGAGTCACAAAGCTAGTAAATGTTTGAAGTTGGATTTAAATTTAGGTTTTCCTAACTCCCTTCTTATCACACTGTCCATCATACTTCTAGCTTCCTTTGGCTACTAGTTTGCCAACATGTTGCACAGCCACAAATATACATACAAAATAATCAGTAATTCAGTGATCTCCAATTTTTCTAAGTTAAGAAGATTTTATTTTGGTCAAAGCTATTTGTATGAATCACAGTGCCACTAAACTTGGCAGATAGTTTTTAATGCGTCATTGTGACTGAAAAGTTAATTATCCGACAACCACAGTTGTCCATGAGCCTCTTTAAACCTTGCTGGGTTAGTTATAAGACAGTCCCTCTCATATTTGAAACCTTCTGATTTGTATCCTGCTAAAATAGCTCTAAGAAACTTTCCATACTACAAAGAACTAGAGTTATAAACTAGGGCAGGGGACTGGAGCTTTGTGCCAGGTGCTAAAATTTAAATGTTGCTAACATCATTTTTTCCCAGTAAGAATAACTTTGTTTAACTCTCAGTAAGAATAATCAGTTTAAACAGAATGCTATTGCATGAGGATTCTTCCCTTCCCCCCAGCAGTCACGCTTCAGATGACCTCCTTCTGATTCAACTTGGCCCTGCTCTCTCCTCAAGTAATGGTCTCTCCCAGAAGGAGCTTCCTGGTATTCCACATGATCTTGTGTTCTGAGGTCTCTCCCCCAATTTTTTTCTTTGTTTTTTAAAGTGGATTTGATTTTGGAGTTCCTTCTATGCTACTTGTAAGTGGGCCACATTTTGGGGTTTTTGCCCTATTGTCAGATTTGCAAGTTATGATCCTATAAAGAAGCACCAGAATAGGATTATAATGCAGGAAATAAGTGTACAGCAAAAGAGATTGTGTACAAGACATATGTGAACAAAGTGCTATAGAAAATGGGAGATTATTTCCAATACTAGTAACAAAAAGGACTTCAGAGAGGAGGTAACATTTCAGTTAGGTCTAGGAGGATGGTCAGACAGTGTTCTAGGAGTAGGGATTGGGTTTTCTAGAAGAATCACTGGCTATGTTTGCAACTTACGACCACCTTGGAGACAATTAGATGAGGAAAGGCACAGTTCTGAAAGCTTTTTATAGGCACCTAAATCGTCCCTGGGACCAAGGTGGTGCAGTGCATAGAGCTCCTGGCCTGGAGTCAGGAGGAACTGAAATCAAATCTGGACCCAGACACTTACTAGCTATGTGACTCTGGGCAAGTCACAACTCAATTTGCTTCAGTTTCTTCATCTATATAATGAGTTGGAGAAGGAAATGGCAAACTACTCCAGTATCTTTGCCCAAAAAGCCCCAAATGAGGTCATGAAGAATTGAATATGACTGAAGAATAGCAAAAACCTATCCATGATTCCTTTCCTAGTAAATTCAATATCAATGAACTAGAGCCATAACTTGCAATTTTGGCCTCTATAGCAAGCTTCATGAAATGTACGTGGGACAAGCATTAGGAAAAGTACTCTAAAATCAATTTTTAAAGGGGAATTCATTTGGGGGGTGAGAGACCCTGAGAACCCTGAGGGTTCTATGATGAGAGACATTCCTGCATACCAACTCCTATGGACTGAGACACTAGAACATTGCAGGACTACGTCTATAGAAGCTGGAGGAGCAACAAGGCAAGAAAGGCCTATGAAGGAGTTCATGTGAGCTATGGCCACCAGGTAAAAGAAACATACTTTCTGCTAGTTCTTTATTTTAACTAAAGTTTTTTTGTTAATTTTAATTGTTTCCTAGATGCTGAATTATTTGCTGGCAAATAGTTAGATTCTTTCAGCAGCTCTGCAGTGGACACTTTGAGTGCACTTTTTTCCACAAGTTACAAATCTAACCCACATTGTTCCTTCTTATCCTTAGGTCATTCTCTCCCAGTTTCCATCTCAACACAAACACCAGAGCCTGGTAGGCAGAACCCCTGCTTCATTGTACCCAATCCCATTAGTCATTGTCTGGAGGAAAGAGATGATGGGGATGACCACTTAGTCCCTAAATTGATTTCCTGGCTTGGCCGCAAGGGAAGTGGGGCTGCCTTCCAGACTCCGATGGCCTCCTAACATGGGGCCAGGCAAGGTTCTGACTGCCAGGCCACAGGGTGGGGTACTATATGGGACATAGTTTGTTCTACCTTATAAAATGGAGTTCTGCATTTCTGGGTGAAAGGAAACAAAAAGACAGAGTAAGGGGGAAAGTGGATGTTCCTGAGGGATATTTTATCTCTTTTCCCCTGGGTGTCCATGGGTGAGGGGTTTTAACTTCTAAGGACCTTGACCATCCAGTGGGGGATGATTCAGTATCACCTCTTTTGTGGGGCCAGTGAAGAATTAATTTTTTTATAAAATTGTGAAACACTTGAGCTGAAGGTACCTTACAAATACCAGTTATTATTATGCCTACGACAATACATTGGGCAAAATGAGTTGCAATCGCTGAACTAAAGCCCTTCATAAAAACATTGTTTAAATGGGTCATTTGTTTACCTTTCTGAGAAGCATTACGGTAGAGAGGCAAGAGAGCCAGCCAGGTGCTGGACAATCTGGGCTGAACTAGGTCATTACTTTACAAATGAAGAACCAGGGGTTTAGAGAAAGGAGGAGATCAATCTATAGCCACACAATAGATAGTCAAACTGGGCCTGGGACTCAGATTGCCCAACTCCTGGACAGTTGTCAGACTCATTTAAGCCTCACAACAACCTTCTGAAGTAGGAATTACAGGTATTATTGACCACATTTTACAGAGGAGAATAATGAGGTTAACTTTCCATGTCCACAGAGCTTGTGTCAGAAGCAGGGTTTTAAATGCAGGACTTTCTGACTTCCAAGACATAAGGATTTCTCCAGACATAAGGATTGTGAGAGGTAGAAGGAACTGAGAGGTCACCTCGTCTATGCTTAATAAATTAACAACATGGAGGAAATGGATTCATTTTTCCGCAGTTATGTAGCCTGTTATTATAAGGCTGGGAATAGAATCCAGGTCTTTAGACTCTCAATTCACTGTTTTTTTT
The DNA here is from genome assembly GCF_048593235.1 of Sminthopsis crassicaudata. NCBI lineage: Eukaryota > Metazoa > Chordata > Mammalia > Dasyuromorphia > Dasyuridae > Sminthopsis > Sminthopsis crassicaudata. Next base: position 95,939,957 of record NC_133618.1, read on the forward strand.
TGTTTTTTTGTTTTTTTTCTACTTCATGACTGCCTTCTTATAGCCAGCAACAGACAACCAGAGTAGGATATGCTGAATTGGAATTTGGAGAAAAGAAACAAACTCTGAATACATCTATTCTTGGTATGTTGGGTTGTACCAAACTGCAAATATGGGTTATAATAAAAGAGGATAATCCTAATAATAACTGATACTTGCATAGCATTTTAAAATTTGGGAAGCACTTTGCATACAGAATCTCATTTCAGCCTTACAAGGATCATGTGAAGAAGGTATTGATACCTCCAAACTCAGACACAAAAGTTGAGCATAGCTCTTCCTAAATTCTAATTTAGCACCCTACCCAAAAAGTCTTGGGTAGGGAGATGAATTCATTTGAATATGTAGAATTGAGTCATATTTAATTGGGATAATCTGACAAAAGTACCTTCCTTTTTAGTCTTAAAAGGTAAAGAGTCATTATTTTGGTATTGTCAAGTTTGAGTGCACTAATTTCAAGACCTATTGGAAAGGGTTTTCAAATTTAGGTATCCATAGACTAGGCTGTTTCCCTATGGGAAATTTCCAAGAGGTAGAGTGGCAAGAAATGAATATTATACTCTGAGGGCAATAGGAACCTGGAGTGAAATCTGAAGATGGCTCAAGAGGCCTCCTCCTACTTCTTCCCCACAGACAGGTACAAATCACTGCTCTTCTGAGAAAATCTGTGCCCAGAAAACTGGATATACATGGGATCTATCATCCAGAACTGGAACAATTGACAGAAAGAGATTGAGTTGGTCTTAATATAGCAGAGATATACAGCAAGGATACAATGGTACTCAGCCTTGGTTACTCCCTCTCCATATTGAAACCTATGTATTCATCAGGAGAAGATGTCATGATTCAGGTGATCTTGGGGCATCCGCCAAGTCTGAGGGGCACCTATCCCATGTTGGTGAGACATTTTATGCCTCTAGGTGAACAAAACAGCACAGGTAGAAGCTTCCAGTAAGCTGCATAAAGAAACATAGTTTTAGCCTTGCTGCACCCCAATAAATTAAGCTTTGTGCCTTTTAAGGAAAATCTAACTTAACTCATGTTGGGGAGGAGAAGGGAAACTCTCGTAAATAGTCCTGGTATAGGATAAAATTGACCATCTGTAGAAGTCATCCTCCCGGATATATCATTTGTTAATAAATTATTGAGGAAACTGGAGTTTCTCTCTAATACCAGCAAGGAGAATGAAATATTTATTTCTCACTTGGATGCTTCCCCCAAACCCATCCCAGAGATACTACTCTAAAATGTAAAAAATATAAAATGTGCTATAGTTTGATTGACTACAGTATGTATTATATGAGGTAATACTTTCATAAAAGGAAGAGCATAAGCTTTGAATAAAGCCTAGAAAAAAGCAGAAATAAGGATCAAATTTATCTTGCATTGGCCAGGGGAAAGAGTGCCCTGATTTTGATGCCTCCTCCTGATTATCTGGACCAAATTAGCACTAGAATGATGATGCTGGTTCATCAGGCTGCCTCAGATGGATGGTAATGCTCTTTAAGAAGTCTAATTTCCTTTGCTCTAATTCAGGATTCACATGGTGAACTTGTAGTTGATTAATTTGGTCTTTTTAGTGGTCTATTTAGCATAAGTGCCCTGTGCAAATGTCTGGTACTAGTTTTCTTGCCATATATATTTGTGTGCGTGTATATGTGTATTATATAGAGAGATATATAAATATATATAATAGATATACAATATATATATATTATATATGTATGTGCATGTACATATGCATATATATATTTGTGTGTGTGTATGTATGTATTCCAATTCTTGAGTGGATCTGGTATGGATCCTGTCTTCAATGATACAGATTACAACGTACCTGTGCCTCCTTATTCTTTTTGACTTCATCATATTCTTCCATAAATTCATGATGGAAGATCTATTCAACATACTAAAGACCTCAAGATCTCTTGCTATTCCCTAGATAATAACAGAATGCCTTTAATAATTTGTTATCACCCACTCTTTTTGATAGTAACCAGTCCATATTTGTTTCTGATGATGCCTTTTTATGCTATATCCTCCAGACTACTCCTGTATAATGCATTGTTGATAATGTGTTACAACCTGTTCATGTCCACCTTGCCTCTCTCTATTGCTCTGTGGGCAATCTTAACTTTGATTCTTGGTAAACCATAGAATTCCATCTCTTATAAATATATAAACGTTAGCAGAATACTGTTTTTTTTTAAATAAAAGATTGCTCTTTCTTTCAAGGAGAAGTTTGAAATCATTTAAAGGACTAATTTCCCAAAAGTAAGTCATCTTGCTCTCCTCCTTTCTTATACTTCTTCTTGGTCATTGTTGACTGGTTGTGTTTGTTCAAGATAAATAAACTAATGGATTAGTTTTATAGGTTCTCCATCTTACTGTATACATCTATATACATACATCTAAGTTCATAAATCTCTTGAAATTCATCTTATATACCCTAAGATCTCTGGATTTCATGTAAAGAATCTCTGCTGTTCAGGTTATCCCAGTAGATTCTAATGGAACAGACCATTCAACTATGGGATACTACCTCTTATGGTTAAAAAAAAATCTTATAGAGAGCTGAAACTTCACTATTAGAGTAATCAGGGGAGTCTTCTTGATCGTTGAACTGGGGTACTTCCCAAGGAGCTGGGCCTGCAGCCCTGGGCTCCTCTGGTGAGGTCCCCTGCTACAGACAGCTAAATCAGAGACTTCTGTTTAGTTCCCATTCACTGGAGCTCTGTCAAAGACAGAAAACATAAATATCTGATCTATCAATATGTTATAAAGGAGAAATTTCTGATCATACTCTCTCTTCCCCTCTTTTGAGAGGAATTACACTCACTTTATCTTCTACACTACAGCCTTTGAAATATATGAAGGCAGTGAGCAAAATATTTTCAATCCTCCCAACTATTCCTCATTATTAAATGTGCCTTTTCCCACTTCACTCTCCTATTAGTCCATATTCTCTTCCCCTTGCCAACTCAGAACTGTGTTTCTTGTTTCTTGTTGAGATCCTGTTTCTTGTTCTTGTTGAAGAATTATCTCGATAATTCTCCTATTAGTCAGATCATCAGACCAGGGCTTTTCAGTTCATGTCAGGGATGGAGGGAAGGGAAGGAAAGCTGAGACTGAGCATCACTAATCCTCATAATTCCATCTATCCTAAGCTCCTTTGACAGGATTTGAGTTCATTGAATTACTCCAGAGAACTCAGTCCATTCAGAAAGGTGAGCTTGAGTCAGAACCATTCTTTTTCACCACCATAACTGACCCTAGTAGAAGATTCGACTTCTGCTGGTCTCTTACTTCAATTTCCCTTAAAAGTTTGGTGTCTCTGGCTTGGCCTTTCTAGTATCTGTCAGGTAACCATAGGCTTTGAGAGGAGTGGTATTTCTCTTTGACTTTAGACCAATGATGTATAGCTTTTTGAGCAACAAGGAAATTAATAAACCCAGCTACAATCCATTTCTCAAAGCTGGGCCAGAGGTTTCCTGCTGTAGCACAGGTAATGCTGAGGACTTGAGGAGGGGCTACCACCTCAGGAATGGGTCTCGAAGACTGTTCTCTCGGAGAAGATCCAACAGTTTCAGTGGATGTCCCCTGCCTAGCATCCCTGAATATCCAGGTTTCCAGGATGTCAAGGTAAGTAGCTGGAAAGGATCACTAAAGTGATGTCTGGATAACAATCCATTCATTCATCAAAGAAAAAAAATGTATTGAACATTCACCATATAAGATGCTATGGGTTTGTAGGAGGTGACTTAGGTTCTAATCTTCTAGGTGGATAAGACTACCCCAGAAATACCAGCAACTATAATTTGAGATAGTAAATGAGTACTCCAGAAATGTCAAAGGCATTAGTAAGTACAATGGAAATTCAGAGGGATTGGGAACACCGTGGGTTGGGATATTCAGGGAAAATTTCATGGAGAAGGTGGTGTTTGAATTGAGTCTTGAGGATTGATAGGATTTGGAAGGTAGTAGTGGAAAACATTGCAAGTGGAGAAAACAGCTCAAGCAAAGGCATGGAGGTGGGAAAGCATGAAGTATAGATTAAGACTTTCCCCTAATTTTTCCCTTCAGTATGATCTCTAAGTTTAGATCTCTTTTTTTAGAGTTAGCCAAACCCTTAAATTTCACTGGAAGAAAGTCTGCCTGAAGGAATATTTCTGCTTGCCCTGCTTTTCTTCCTCTGCTCACAGTAAGGTTTTGTGTGTGGCTCTTTTTCCCTCTGCCCTTGGAAGTCCTCATGTCATCATACAATGCTGGGGTCACATGCCACTGGAGCTTATGCAGTCGGTGGGATGGTGCTAGGGAAAGCATAGCAATGGACTTCCTTCTTTCCACCCTAACCAACTCTCACCTCTTGCTTTTGAGAAAAAGAGGCAGCAGAGACAGAAAAAGGCAGAAGTGGAGAGAAAAGAAACTAAAAAAAGAAAGGATAGAGGAGAGGGGAAAAAAGGGAGAACAGAGGGAAAGAACCACATTAAGAAGACAGAGAACTTGAAAAGAGGGGAAAATCTTCTTCATTAGACACTCACAGCAAGCTTGAGAGCCTAATTCAGATCCTGCGCCTTGCTTAGCAGCAGCTGGGTCAGATGAGGCCACTGGTAGAATTCCACAGAGTTTCTTATTTCATACAATCTGGCCAAACACAGCACAGTTTTGGCTGAGAGAGGTCCCAGCTCTTCTGTTCCAAATACAGCTGTTGGACAATTAACATGGAAAAATTAAACTGCAATGTAATTGAAGATTTTATTGTATGTTTAATGACACCCAGACATAACGAGTGGTTTATTAGGATGGTAAATTCTCAGCAGCAGCCTTTGGGAGCAGTGAATTAGGAGCCCAGGGCGTTATGAAAGTGAGGCATTTGGAGCTTTAGAGAAACAGCAGCTTCCTGCATCTTAAAACAGTTTGGAATCATTAATTTAATTAATGCTCACATCATCTCTAAGTAGAGAGGTGGGATAGGATACTGGACAGGCTTACAGTGAGAGCCCACAGACTTGGGTTCCAATTCTTCAGTTCTCAAGCCTTTGGGGATAGTGGGAAGCAAGGTATCTGTTATCATATATCTGAAGGACTCTCATAGAGAAGAAATCTGATACTTGTGCTGCTTGGCCCTATGGGGCAGAATCAGAAGTAACAGAAGGAAGACAGAGAGAGGCAGATTTGGGGTTCAATGTAAAGAACTACTTCCTAACACTTAGAGCTATCCACAAATGAAAATGACTGTCTCAAGAGGTAGCAAGTTTCCTATCATTGGAGGTCTTCAAATATATCCTGTTGGATAAATTGTAAAGAAGACTCTTCATGGAAACTCCATTTCTTGGCTCTGCCTTTTTACTACATGTTGGGGAAGCTGTCCCTCCTCACCTCTACCCTCTGGCTTCCCAGCGTACTCCAGGACTCATTTCAGATCTCACCTTTTGCAGAAGGCCTATCATTTCTCTCCCCACTTCCTTAGCCCCACATGACAAGTCTCTTTCCTTTCAAATTATCTTCCAATTTCTCTGTATTTATATAGCTTATATGTATATAGGGGGTTACAACTGTAAACTCCCTCATTAAAACTGGGGAGTTGAGCGGGGACTGATTTTGCTTTTCTTTGCATTCCAATTATTCAGCACAAGACAGGCACAAAGTAGGCATTTAATTAGTACTTACTGACTGACTCTTTGCTTCTGAGCTTCTTAGAGATGGTCTATGAGGCTCCCTTTCAACTTTGAGATTATTATATTGATTTGGTCAGTTCTGAGGTATAACTTTTATTGGATCTGAAGCTGTGACTTTATTGGCTGAGATCGAGTCTTACCTCTCAGTCATACCAAATGTGTGATTTTGGACAAGTTATTTAGGCTCTCAGTTCCCCAGGCAAACAATACTATAAATTACAGAGAAGATATAGTCAACTATGTAGAATAAAAATCTTTTTTTTGTTGTTCAGTTCTTTCAATCATATCTAACATTTTATGACCCCATGTGGATTTTCCTTGGCATAGACACTGAAGTGGTTTGCTCTTTATTTCTCTAGTTCATTTTACAGATGAAGAACTGATGCAGAATTTAGTAACTTAAGGCTACTTATCTGAGGCCAGATTTGAACTCAGGAAGAGTCTATCTTCTTCACTCTAAATACCTCATCATCTAGTTGTCCTGTAAAAGCCTTTAGAGTAGTCTATAAGAGCTTCTTAAACTTTTTCCACTGTGACCCCTTTTTACCCAAATATATAGATATATAAATAGTATGCAAATCAAACATTTATTGAAAATAAATTATAATTTTGTGTCCCCACATTCAGTTATGTGACCAATATGGGGTTGCAAACCTCAGTTTAAGAAGCTTTGGTCTATGAGTTCTTCCTGTCTCCATCAGTGTTATAACAGACAGTCATAGATTGATAGCTGGAGAAGGACTTAGAATGTCATTTTATCCAACCCTTTCTCTTTAAAAATGAGGAAGTTGAGCTCCAGTGGAGGTGAAGTCCCTTGCCTAACATCACACAGGTTTTAAGGGAAAGGACTGCAATTCACAACTAGATCCATGACTTCAAATTTAGTGCTCTATATTATATCACATTATCTCTCATAATAGTTATTATACTTAGTAGTCTCTGGAAAGTGAAACCCATTTATCATATTATATTAAGTATGCCCACTGAATTTAACTTCTGTCAATTTGGTTCTTGCTTCTTGTAGCCAAACTAGTTCCAAATTTAATTAAATTTTTGTTGTTTATTTCCTCTACAACTTCCACAAGATTTCACAGAATAGCTGCAGAGTATTGGGCATGAACCAAGATGTTTTGACTATTGGAAGAAAAGGAAACAGTTCAAAGATGGAGATATCTCATCATGATCTAACCCTAGCCAGAGATACCGGCTGTTCTTTGGGGCCCTATTCTACAAGGAATCATCAAAACACCAATGGAGACTTTGTGGACCAAAGCCTGGAAGACTATTTCAACCAAAGACTGGCTGACCTCAGAAACTACAAAGCCAAAGGGCCCAACATGAAGGCCCAGGCAGGGGCTGAAACATCTTCCCAATCCTCCCCTCCCTTCAGGACCCTAAGAAGAAGAAGAAGCAGTTCTGAATTGTTAGCAAACCAAGTCAAAGATCTGACAGAATCCTACATCATGGAGACCCAGGCTCCTTATCTCCCACTTAGTTTTGATCCAGAGGAAAGTCAAGGGGGGCTAGATTTCTGTAGCAAGAACAATTACCTGGATGTTTTGATTTCGAATGCAATTACTTCATTAGAAATGCTCAAGCAGCTGAATGTCAGGCCCTAGAATTGTTCTAGCAAGGTTTGGCAGATAGGTTCTTGCTAGACAATTTACACATGAACCCGATTCCCTTCAATTGTTGCATGCTTCCCCTCTCTCTGGCCAATTCTAAAGAGTCATCTTGTAGTCACTAGCCCCTCTCTGCTAGCACTGAATGCGCTTCCTCTCACTAACCCGATAAGCGACAAAATAAAGACTGTGAAGCTCTGCACAAGAGTCACTGTTTATGGAGATCCACAAACACATAGTTGGGAGCTAAATTTTTCACTAGGATATACACAAGCCAATTTCATTCACTTATTTATTTTTAATTTGTACCTATATTGAATATTTCATGATAGAGTCATAGGTATAGAGCTGGAAAGAACCTCAGAGGCTACTGGGTACTGCTCATTTTACAAATAAAAAATTAAGACCTACAAAAGTTAAGTGTTTGCCAGAAGCTACATAAACAACAGATATCAGCTGAATAATTTGAACCATATCCCCTGACTTTATAACTAAGGCTTTTCTCATTGTACTTCATGTTAATTTGACCATTATTTAAATGTTGAGTTCATTTTATATAGGATTTTTTTTTATTCATCAGATTAAATACATTTAAAAAAATAACAAGTAAACTTTGTTTTTAAAATACATATTTTAAAAAGGAAATATATAGTGTCAGCATACCTTACAATATGCAAGGGGACACCTAGTACATCCTTTGCAAATGCTTCTGACCAAGGCTAAATCATCAGCTGGACCTGAGGATGAGATCTCAGTTTCTCAAACCTTTCCTACCATGGGCAATTTGGGGGATGTGTAGTTCAGGGACTTGGCAACTTTTAGATCCCTTAGTTTTCTTTAGAATGTGATTGTGTACTTTCTAAAATACCCTTCTCTCTGTTGATTATTTCCTATTATTCCTATATATCAAGGCTTCTTAAATTTTGTCCATCTTAGTGTTCTTCAGAATGTGATTGTGTACGTTCCAAAACACCCTTCTCTTTGTTATTTCCTATTATTCCTATATATCAGGGCTTCTTAAATTTTGTCCACTTGCAACCCCTTTTCACACGAGAAATTTTTACATGACCCCATGTACATAGATATATAATATATACATATATTATATATATAATCAAATATTTACTGTTAAAATCATAATTTCATAACTCCTACATTCAGATCCCATGTGGGATCACAACCCACAGTTTAAGAAGTTTTGTGTATATGGTGCTTTTTTATATATTTGTTTGCATGTTGTTTCCTCCAGTAGATTGTAAGCTTTTTGAGAGCAGAAACTGTCTTTTGCTTCTTTTTGTATTACTAGTGTTTAGAACAGTGCTTGGCACATAGTAGGTACTTAATAAATGTTTATTTATGTATCGACTGGTAATAACACTCAATGACTGGAGAATAACTTGGCGGTGGGGAGGTCAACCTGAAGTATAGAAGCTTGTTACTGAAAAATATTATATTACTTAGATGTTCTTCAAAGCACTGGCTAACCATGCATGGCCATATAGCTGTCCTAGTGGGTCTGCTTTCATGCATAGATGAGAATTGGCTGCTATTAGCAAATTACATTTACACTCAAAAATGTTTCAAAAATTAATCTTTGACATACTTTCTCAAACCCAGCACTTTTCCTGAACTGGAGGTTTAAGCACCTCTATCAGCACTTGTACACATACTTGAGTCTTCCTAACCTTCCAGCAAAGGAAGACATGAGAAGACTTGGGACTGGACTCGTGCCCATTTTGTCTGTAAAACTGACCTCCCTTCCTGCTCCTCTTCCCCTCCCTGAGTTTCCAGGGGGAGAAAAGCAGCCTGGGATTTGCCTCTATTTTGTCCATCTTTCCCCTTATCTTGAACTCACTGGGTTAATTGTCAGATTCAGATTCAGACATGTAGCAGCTAGATTTCACACAGATTTATCTCTAGCTTCTTTTTCCCACAAATCCTTGATTAACAGATGGTATTAATAATACCAGTAATTTGCATTAATATAGAACATTGAGTTTAAAAATGCTTTTCTTTAAATCACCCTGTGAAATGGTACAAGTATTATTCCCATTTTACAGGTGAAGCAATTGAAGTTCAAAACATCTGTCCAGTCATGTAGCCAGCTGATGTCATCCTCATCACAGGGCCTGATTCCCTTATATTGTCATTCTCCTATATTGTTTTCCTTCTAGATTTCAATCATACTAGCTGAGTCCAGGCTCATTTGAGCATGAATCCCATATTAATAGGGTCCCAAGGAATGAGTTTTGACGTTTTGGTTTTTTTTTCAGTGCTCTTGCCTTCCACCTCCTCCCTCAGAATAATTACCAGCCTTATCTTTCCTATGTATGTTATCATCACATCCAGGCCTTTTCCATGATTCCTTTTTCCATGTCATAGTATCTTTAATGATCATCATACACAAAGCAGAACTAATCCCACTGACCACGGTACCCATGGGGACTCAGTCTACTTTTCTGAGACTCAGTTTTCCATTCCTAAAATGGGAATCATAACATCCACTCTTGTGAGGATCAAATGAGATGCATGGTCATGAAATGGCTTTGGGTAGACCCAGTGCTCAAGATGCCTTCACATGACATGTGTTGGAAGGAGAGCAGCATCACTGATCTCAGGGGGGAGAGCAGGGAGAAAATGGTGGCTAGTAAATCCTGCATGTATTGCCATTCCCCAATGTACATGGCCTCTGTCACTTAGAATACTCTGGTGAAGGCCTGGGAAAGGGTTAGGGAGGCCACTGTTCTATGGCCCCAAATCTCTTAAATGTTAAAAAAAAAGGCCATCAAGCCTAAAGTCCCCTAAAGAGGGGACTAGTCTAGTCTAACATTCTCATTTTAAACATGAGGAAACAGAAATTCATCAATGTAAAAATTGCTTGTCCCAGTCACACAGGAACTATAGGGCAGAACTGAACTTAGATGTTCTAGTTCTAAATACAACGCCCTTTCTACTATTTGATTTCTCTGTTGTGTAGCCCAACCCCAGAGAGAGGGTGGGAAAAAGCAGAGGGAGTCAGGAAGAAAGTAGCTGATTTTACCAGTCCCATCATGCATCTTATAAATAAATGTTTAGCCAAGACATTGAGCCAGAATAAATCTTTCTTGGAATCTGGTCTTGAAAACTATTTCTATTGAATTCATATTGTTTATACTTATAAGACTTCAGCAGAAGCTGCTGACATGTGTTCTCAAAAGTTTGTATGAACTCCAAACAACAGGGCTTAGAATAGCTCTTGTTCAAAAGAATAGCAATTAGTCATACCAAAATTAGTCATTTTGATGCAGTAATTAGTATTGTCTTATGGTTTCTTTGTTCATTTTCATCTGGGCCTCAGTTTCCCCATCTGTAAAATGAAGAGATTGAATTAGATCATCTGTAAATCCCCTTCTGGTTCTGACAATCCACTTGGTTCACTATTTGGTATATGCTCTAAATAAAGCGTTTTTCTTACCACAGTCCCAGGAAGTGGATATTTAAGCACTTTCACCTTTGTTTTGCATAATTTTAAAAGGTTTTTCTTTTTGTAACCTGATACAGGGAATTTTCAGTGAAGAAAGGCACTTACTCCACAGACATTTTAGACAATTATCAAGAAGAGCATGGAGAAGCTAGGTGTCTTGCCTAGGGTCCCACAGCCTTTATATGTCAGAGGTTGAACCCTGACCTAGGTCTTCCTGACTCTGAATTTTAACTCTAACCATTATATTAAGGTGACCCAACCCACAGCTCTGACTCCCTAGCTTTGCTTTCCAACTATAACATTCTTTTGTCCTAAGGTATGACATTCTACTCCCCCTCTGGAGTAAAAGAATCTGGATTCAAATCCTATCTCAGAGACTTAAAACTGGTGCATCCTTGGGAGTCAATTAACACTCCTAACCTTCATTTCTTATCTATGAAGGGAAGGCTTTGGATTAGGCGGTCTAAGGTTCCCTATAGTTCTAGATTTATGATACTATGATTGATTCTTTTTTTCTGGTTATAAATAAGATTTTTCTTTTATTTTTTTATTAAAGCTTTTTATTTTCAAGACACATGCATAGATTATTTTTCAACACTTGTTTGCTTGTTGAAAACCTCGTTTTCCAAATTTCCTTTCCTTCCCTCCCACCTCCTTGTCTAGATGGCAAGTAATCCAATATATGTTAAACATATTAAAATATGTGTTAAATCCAATTATATACATATATACACATATATATACAATTATCTTGTTGCACAAGAAAAATCAGATCAAGAAGGAAAAAAATGATAAAGAAAACAAAATGCAAGTAAACAACAATAAAAAGAGTAAAAAGGCTATGCTGTGATCCCCACTCAGTTCTTACAGTTCTCTCTCTAAATATAGAGGGCTCTCTAAATCATTAGAATTGGCCTGATCATCTCATTGTTGAAAAGAGCCATGTCCATCAGAATTGATCATTGTATAGTCTTGCTGTTGCCACGTATAATGATCTCCTGGTTCTGCTCATTTCACTTAGCATCCAGTTCATGTAAGTCTCTCCAGACTTCTCTGAAATCAACCTGTTTGTCATTTATTACAGAACAATAATATTTCATAACATTCATAGCCCATAACTTATTCAACCATTCTCCAATTGATGGGCATCCACTCAGTTTCCTGTTTCTAGCCACTACAAAAAGGGCTGCCATGAACATTTTTGCACATCTAGGTCCTTTTCCTTCCTTTAAGATCTCTTTGGGATATAAGCCCAGTAGTAACAGTGCTATATTAAAGAGTATGCATATTTTGATAATCCTTTGGGCATAGTTCCAAATTGCTCTCCAGAATGGTTGGATCAGTTCACAACTCCACGAATGATGCATTACTGTCCCAGTTTTCCCACTTCTCCTCCAACGTTCATTATTATGTTCTCCTGTCATCTTAGCCATGATTGATTCTTTTTAAAAATGTTGTCTTTCAGAATCTGATGGAAAATGCCATCCCCACCCAGAGCTAAAACTATGGAGTCTGAATGCAGATCAAAGCATATGATTTTCACTTTTTAAAAAATTGTTTACTTTTTCATGATTTTTCCTTTTTATTCTGATTCTTCTTTCACAACATGACTAATCTAGAAATGTGATTAATATTATTGTACATGCATAACCTATATCAGATTGTTTGCTGCCTTGGGGAGAGGAGGAAAATTTGGAACTCAAAATATGACAGAATGAATGTTGAAAACTATCTTTATATGTAATTAGAAAAATAAAATACTATTAAGTGGGGGAAAAGATTTTTTTTATTTCTTGTCTTTGAGTAAAGAGAACATCCATTGGCTCAGACCCAAGCTTGGCTATGTGACTTACTAATTATATCAACTTAGGTACCAAATTTCATTTGTAAGGTGGGAATAATAATAATTAACCACTTTTATGAGGAAAATATTTTGTAAACCTGGAGAGTGCTGCAGAAATGGAAAATCTTATAAGTTCCAACATAGAGGGGCAAGGTCTGGGGGGAGGCCAGGAAAGGTAAGAAAAAAGAGGTTTCATAGTATAATTTATAAGCTTGGGGGCCAACATAGGGTCACAACACAAAGCAATGAATATTTGTTATAATATTATGCAAAAAATACTTAGGCCCTGTTTATCTGCAGAATGTTTTTCTAGAAGATGCAAAACTTAGACAAAATAGAGTTCTGCCCTTAAGGAGCTTATAATGTGGAGTATAGAATCACCAATATGGACGGTTGTAGTACAAATTTTGTTTTGTTCTGCCACACCCGTGATTTCAACAGGATAGGGAAATCCCAGTATAGAGATACCCTTCACTGCACTTCCTTTATAACTTATGATCTATGAGAGTTGTTTGGTGATACAGAAGATTTATTGTTTTACCTTTGGAAGCATAGTGATATATTCAATATCCCGTAAGTAATTTCAAAGAGTTATACAAGTGACTTAATCACTTATTCCCTAAGAGATTTGAGGAGTTACAAAATGGTATACCATGTGAGGGTGTTCCTAGTTTGCTATGGGAAGAATCAGAGAAATTTTTTTGAAACAGATAAAGGAAATTTTTAAATTGCCTCTTTAAAAGAGACAAAGTAATGGTGGATAAGTGTTTGACCTGCAACGAGAAAGAGTTCAAATTCCATTTCCAACACTTAAGAGCAAGTCACTTAACCAAAATGACAAAGATGGTAGAATATGAGGAGCTTCTAGGGCAGCAGGTCTGTTGATTTTCATGTGACCTTGGACTTTTTCAGGCTTTTGTTAGCTTTTCTGTTCAGCTCTAACTCTATATTATATATTTTGGTGAACTTTAATTTAGACAATTCCCCATGACTTATTTATTAAACTTATAGGAAGTTCTTCACAATGACAAAATCATAGAGCCTTCTCATAGACTCTTCCTTTAACCGATAAATAAATATTTAATAGGTCATGTGAGGGAGAGAAGGCATTTCAGGCATAATCCATGGTCTTGTTAATTTTCATTTGTGTTTGAGTATAAAAAGCGTGGAGATGGACTAATATATGAGATAAGACTAGAAATGGTGCCTCGTTTGGAGGGTCTTAATTGCTAATGATTGAATCCTTATGGCCTAGGTTGTTGATATTAATAAAAATGATAGCGTTTATTTAGTGCTTTAAGGTTTACAAAGTCTTTTGCAGATGTAACCTCATTTGAGCTTTACAACAATCCAGTCAGGTAGTTATAAGAGGTTTTATTATTCCCACTTTAGATATGAGAAAACTGAGGTTCAAGGAAGATGAGGAATTTGTCCATCGTTATACAGCTAATGTGAGAGATAGGATTTGACCTTAGATCTTTAGGATCAAGCCCAGAATGCCGTCTACTATAATAGCAGTTTTTAGGTTTTTGGGTTTCGTGATATCCCTTCACATTCTTGAAAATTATTAAGGCCTCAAAAAAGCATTTGTTTATGGGTTCTATCTATCTATATTTACTATATTAGGAATTGAAATTCCTAAATAAATAAATAAAGATAAAGTTTTAAAATGTTTATTAGTTCATTAAAAATAACAATTACATTTTAAATGAAGAACAACTATTTTCCAAAACAAAAATTTAGTGAGGATATCATTGTTTTACATATTTTTGCAAGTCTCTTTAATATCTGACTTAATAGAAGGCAGATGGTTTCTCATATATGCTTCTGCATTCAGTTTGTTGTGATGGCTGTTTTGGTTGAAGAAAATCCAGCCTCATATCTATAGAGACACATAAGTATCTCCCTTGGAAAAGGAAGGAATATTTTAATAGGTATATAAGGTTAGTATCAGTATGAAAATAATTTTGATCTCTGAAAGAATCTTTGGGACTCCTATAGATCATACTTTGAGAAGCATTGCACTATATCATATTGTCTCCATGTTTGATCTGAGAAGTTTCATCAGCATCTGTCTACAGTTGTTGGGATGCCAGGAACACATGTTCTGCATCTTGTGCAGTGAGAAGAGGGGGAAGGGTAGGGGTGGGGCAGAATTTGCTTTTTATCCCTTTCTTCTATAAAAGGAGGGAACCCCTAACTCCAAGCCTTTGGTATTGATTCTGCGGCTTGTATTACAGCTAGGTCCTTACAATCATAGGCACCAAACCAGAAGAGTCCTAAAACAAAATACAGTTCAACTCCCTCATTTTATGGATGAGAAAACCTCAGAGGGGAAAAGTGAGCTGCCCAAGCTAATAATAAAAGAATCTTAGATTTGAACCAAGTCCTCTTACTCAAGATCCATTGTTCCTTCAATTATTATTCAATGAGAGTAGGTAGACAGTGAATATATTAGCTTGACTGAAGAAAAATGGATATAGTGGGTAATAAATGTGTGATTTGAATAAAGAAGTTATTGAAAGCTTAGTTTTATTCTTTAGCTCTATTGGCTACTTAGAATTATTTGCTTATAATTTTATGATTTTCTTTATTCATATGGCCTGAAATATAGAGTTCCAAGGGATCTTAGCAGTCACTTTAGCAGTCAATTTCTTCCTATTTTATAGAGATAAGTCTTTCATAATCTAGCCCTGTTTTTGCTTTTCTAGTTTTCCTCCATATTGCTCCCCAGAACAGTCTTATATTCAATGACCCACATCTGGATGTTGTAGAATAAGACAGTTGACCAGATGTAGTGAAGGTCATTTACAAAATGGAGTTGGTTTGGTGTAGAAATCAAGAGAACAAATTAGAACCTATCTCATTCTCCATCTTGTGCCGCCATATGTAATCTCCCCCAATTTGTTGGGGTTTTTTTGTGAATAATCCATGGAAAATCAGATGACATAAAGCATCTATTGTTTCCTAAGTGCAGGGGGACACAATTAATGAACATCTCTCAGTTCTGGGAAAGGAAAGACCCTGAAACCTACTTGTCCCCCTCCCAATTTTACTGAAACTCATTCTTCTCCCTCCTGTAAAGGGCTAGAACTGACCAATGCACTTGGATAATGAAGCATGTGAGACTAATTGCCAATTGGACGGTTCTCTATTAACTTGTTTGAAGGTTGACCCTCCCCAGCTGTTCTGTGCTGACTTGATTGGTGGGACAAAGAGGGGGAAGTGACTTATGTGGGAGGAGTAAGAACTCACGCTCACTCGCACTTGTGACCTGGTGTTGGAGGCGACGGTAAAGATCTAGAATAAAGACGTTTAGTGATCCTGACTCCTGCTGATTTCTGGGAAGATAGAGTTCCAGCACCCTCCTAACCCTCCTCTAATTAGAAATCAGATTACCTAAATTTGTATCCTGTTTTGTATGATGGTTAGTTGTTTTCTTATAAATAATTGGTTTTGTTTGATGAATTTTTTAAAATAACTTTTTATTTACAGGATATATGCATGGGTAATTTTTCGGCATTGACAATAGCAAAACCTTTTGTTCCATTTTTTTCCCTTCTTCCCCCCACCCTCTCCCCCAGGTGGCAGGTTGACCAATATATGTTAAACATGTTAAAGTATAAATCAAATACAAGATATGTATACATGTCCATACAATTATTTTGCTGTACAAAAAGAATCGGACTTTGAAATAGTGTACAATTAGTCTGTGAAAGAATCAAAAATGCAGGTGGACAAAAACAGAGGGATTGGGAATTCTATGTAGTGGTTCATAGTCATCTCCCAGAGTTCTTTTGCTGGGTGTAGTTGGTTCAGTTCATTACTGCTCTATTGGAACTGATTTGGTTCATCTCATTGTCCATCAGAATTGATCATCATATGTAGTATTGTTGTTGAAGTATATAATGATCTCTTGGTCTTGCTCACTTACTCAGCATCAGTTCATGTAAGTCTCTCCAGGGCTCTCTGAAATCATCCTGTTGGTCATTTCTTACAGAACAATAATATTCCATAATATTCACATACCACAATTTATTCAGCCATTCTTTAATTGATGGACATCCATTCAGTTTCTAGTTTCTGGCCACTACGAGGAGGGCTGCCACAAACATTCTTGCACATACAGATGAATTATTTTAACACATAAAAATGTGTCTCATTCTCTATTCAAGGTCTTTGGACTGATAGAATATTTTGAAAATAAAAAAACTAACAAAAAGAAAAAAAAAGAAAAATCTTTGTCATGATGGATGGTTCTCTGAGGTAGGAGAATAAGGAATAATAGGGTTAATGACAATACTACCTAGATTGATCTACTTATTCAGTGCCATACCAATCAAACTTCCAAGAAATTATTTTACAAAGCTAGAAAAATAATAACAAAGTTCACCTGGAAGAACAAAAGATCAAGAATTACAAAGAAATTAATGAAAAAAATTCTATATCTAGCTATATCAGACCTAAAACTATATTCTAAAGCAGTGTTCCTCAAAACCATTTGGTACTGATTAAGAAATAGAGAAGTTGAGCAGTGGAATAGGTTAGGTTCATAGGACAAAATAGTCAATGACTATAGTAATCTAGTGTTTGACAAACCCAAAGACTCCAGTTTTTGAGATAAGAACTCACTATTTGACAAAAACTACTGGGAAAATTGGAAATTTGTATGGCAGAAATAAGGCATTGACCCACACCTAACACCCTACATATTCCAAGAAATGAGTTCATGATTTAGACATAAATTGATATTATAAGCAAATTAGAAGAACAAAGTTTACCTCTCAGATCTATGGATAAGGAAGGAAGTTGTGGCCAAAGAAGAACTGTAGCTCATTTTTGAACACAAAATAGATAATTTTGATTATATTAAGTTAAAAAGGTTTTGTACAAATAAAACCAATGTAATCAAGATTAGAAGGGAAGCAATAAACTAGGGGAAAATTTTATATTCAAGGATTCTGATAAAGGGTTCTAAATCATTATTGGTCAGAGAAATGTAAATTAAGACAACTGAGGTACCACTACCCACCTCACAGATTATCTAAGATGAAAGGAAAGATAATGGCAAAGGTTGAAGGGGATGTGGGAAAAGTGGGACACTAAAACATTGTTTGTAGAGTTGTGAATTGATTCAACCATTCTGGAGAATAATTTGGAACTATGCCCAAAGGGTTATCAAACTGGGCATATCTTTTGATCCAGCAGTGTTTCTACTGGGCCTGTATCCCAAAGAGATCTTAAAGAAGGGAAAAGGACCCATATGTGCAAAAATGTTTGTGGCAGCCCTTTTGTAGTGGCAAGAAACTGGAAACTGAATGGATGCCCATCAGTTGGAGAATGGCTGAATAAGTTATGGTACATGAATGTAATGGAATATAAGAAATGACCACCAAGATGATTTCAGAGAGGCTTAGAGAGACTTACATGAACTGATGCTAAATGAAATGGGAAGAACCAGGAGATCATTATACATGGCAACAGTAAAATTATATGATGATCAATTCTGATGGATGTGGCTCTCTTCAAGGATGAGATTATTCAGGTCACTTCCAATGGTTTGGTGATGAAGAGAGCCATCTGCAACCAGAGAGAGGACTGTGGGAACTGAGTGTAGATCACAAATAGTATTTTCACTATTTTTTGTTGTTGTTTGCTTGAATTTTATTTTTTTCTCATGTTTTCCTTTTTGATCTGATTTTTCTTGTACAACATGATATTTATGGAAACGTATAGAAGAATTGCACATGTTTTGCATATATTGGATTACTTGCTATCTAGGGAAGGGTTGAGGGGAAGAGAGGGAAAAAGGTTTTGAACCATTTGGTATTGGCTAAGAAATAGACTAGTTGATCAGTGGCATAGGTTAGGTGCACAGGGCAGGATAGTGAATAAAAATAGCAATCTAGCGTTTGACAAACCCAAAGATCCCAAATTTTGGGATAAGAATTCATTATTTGACAAAAACTGCTGGGAAAACTGGAAATTAGTATGGCAGAAACTAGGCATGGACCCACATTTAACACCACATACTAAGATTAGATCAAAATGGGTCCAAGATTTAGGCATAAAGAACGAAATCATAAATAAATTGGAGGAACATGGGATGGTTTACCTCTCAGACTTGTGGAGGAGGAAGGAGTTTGTGTCCAAGGGAGAACTAGAGACCATTATTGATCACAAAATAGAAAATTTTGATTACACCAAATTAAAAAGTTTCTGCACAAACAAAACTAATGCAAACAAGATTAGAAGGGAAGTAACAAATTGGGAAAACATTTTTTACAGTTAAAGGTTCTGATAAAGGCCTCATCTCCAAAATATACAGAGAATTAACTTTAATTTATAAGAAATCAAGCCATTCTCCAATTGATAAATGGTCAAAGGATATGAACAATTTTCAGATGATGAAATTAAAACTATTTCCACTCATATGAAAGAGTGTTCCAAATCACTATTGATCAGAGAAATGCAAATTAAGACAACTCTGAGATATCATTACACACCTGTCAGATTGGCTAAGATGACAGGAACAAATAACGATGAATGTTGGAGGGGATGTGGGAAAACTGGGACACTGATGCATTGTTGGTGGAGTTGTGAAAGAATCCAACCATTCTGGAGAGCAATCTGGAATTATGCCCAAAAAGTTATCAAAATGTGCATACCCTTTCATCCAGCCATACTACTACTGGGCTTATATCCCAAGGAAATACTAAAGAAGGGAAAAGGACCTGTATGTGCCAAAATGTTTGTGGCAGCCCTTTTCATAGTGGCTAGAAGCTGGAAGATGAATGGATGCCCATCAATTGGAGAATGGTTGGGTAAATTATGGTATATGAAAGTTATGAAATATTATTGTTCTATAAGAAATGACCAACAGGAGAAATACAGAGAGGCTTGGAGAGACTTACATGAACTGATGCTGAGTGAAACGAGCAGAACCAGAAGATCATTATACACTTCAACAATAATACTATATGAGGATGTATTCTGATGGAAGTGGATATCTTCAACATAGAGAAGAGCTAATCCAATTCCAGTTGATCAATGATGGACAGAATCAGCTACATCCAGAAAAGGAACACTGGGAAACGAGTGTAAACTGTTATTTTTACCTTCTGAATCCAATTCTTCCTGTGCAACAAGAAATTCGGTTCTACACACATATATTGTATCTAGAATATATTGTAATATATTTAACATGTATAAGACTGCCTGCCATCTGGGGGAGGGGGTTGGGGGATGAAGGGAAAAAATCTGAACAGAAGTAAGTGCAAGGGATAATGTTGTAAAAAATTACCCATGCATATGTACTGTTAAAAAAAGTTATAATTATAAAATAAAATAAAAATTAAATAAAGAAAAAAATAAAAAGGTTTTGAAAGAATTAATGTTGAAAATTATCCATACATGTTTTTTTAAAATAAAAAGCTTTAATAAAAAATAAAAATAAACTGAAAAATAGAATAGAGGTAATATAAAAACAAAAGTTATCAATAAAAATCTATTTAGAAAAGAAAAGAAAGTCACTTCATCTCTTCAGGCATTATTATTCTTATCTATAAAATGGGAGTTTAAATTGTGCTATTGCCAAGATCCCTTGTAGACCTGACAGTCTCATGGTTTGTGGAAACTCAACATAGATAAATCACATATGGGATAATCTGGAGTATGCTGTTTGAAAAATTTTCTGGCTGCATAATAGGGCTGTCCTGATAAGGCTCTTTCTCAAAAATTAAACATAAAGAATTTTATTTTTCCAAGGGGCTTGGGAAACAAATTCTTATGTCCTCCTCTAGACCACAGTTATCTCAAGATCTGGTAGATATTCAAAGCCAAGCATTCTCAAGTCTACCAGGACAATCCAGCTGTGATGAGACTCTGACTTCTTAAGTTTTACAATCCTTTTTTCCCCCTCCAAACTTGAAGACTCAGAAAGGAAGGGGGAAACAAGTATTTATTAAGCATCTACTATGTGCTAGACATTGTGCAAAGTGCCTTACAAATGTATCTTACAAATGATTTTTGACAGCTCTCCTAGGTGAGTGCTATTATTTTTCAATATAATTTGACAGATCAGGAAACATACAGACAGAATTTAAATGACTTGCCCAGAATCGCATAGCTACATGAGGCTGAATTTGAGCTCAGGGCTTTTTGATTCCAATGGATGAGTAGCAACTCCTCCCTTTTCCCCTTCTTACTTCTTTCAATCACCCATTCAGAACAGTTTCTAAGAAAGGATCTGACAGCTTCACACTGAGGTGGTAGTGATTATGCTGTATTCCACAATTCACTGCTTCTTTGGAGTGGAGTATGAAGGAGCTTAAAAGGCTTCAAGAATAGTTCATATTTGATGGAAGATGGGGAGAGGGTGTCTCACCCATTCTATGCTGAATTTTTTGTCTTTCCTTCAAATCACTAAGAAAAAAAAGCAAAACCAAAACAGCAAAATCTTTTTTGCTAACCTTAGTTTTTCCAAGCGGATTAATTTCCTTTTGAACCCTGGCATTCCTATTCTTACATGATTATAACATAATTTTAAACATTCATGTTGTTACTTGTTCTTGCTTCCATATTCTGTACATGTCTTTTAAAAAATCTAACTTGATGGGTAAATTCTTTGTGTATCTGTATCAGTCACATTAAACTGCTTTCATTTCATCAGAATTGTTTCTCTTTTTGTCTTCAGCATTTCATTCTTCTGTTTCCTGTTCCTTCAGTTCAGATTCTCTCCCATGGGATACTAGACAATGAGATATCACTTATCCTTCCTCTGGGCTTTTCCATCCTCAAATCTAGGAGGTATGCTAGACTATCCTGTTTTTTTCTCTTTCACAAACTCTTAAGATGGAGCAGTCACTTTCCCCAAAGACTCCTATAATCTTCCCCCCTCCCACTCCATTCATAAGAAATAGGATTTTTCTTTATTGGTTCCTCCACTTTTTGAAGGTCAAAATTATCATTAACATAAGTCAAGACATTTTTAGTTGTTCTACTTAGAGCTCTGGCAAGTTTATGAGGAATTTAAGTTTTCCACTGTGACTATATTATGTTTCTGTTCTTAGCTTACACTATAGTTTCTGAAATTCCTATCTATACTCCCTTTCTGTCAAAGTAATCTATAGCAGTAGTGTGAAACTCAAATAAAAAAGGGGCCATGATGGATCCCTAAAGGTAGCATATTAACTCAGAAAACCAAAGATTACCATTGTCTATGCTAATTGTTTCTTGTTTATTTTGTTGAATATTTCTCAATTGTACTGTAATCTGATGGTTAATATTTGGGAGAGCATTGCAGACTGTCTCTCATGCCTCTAGTCTATGGTATACTCTGAGGATAATATTGCTTCTGGTTTTTTCTCTATTGATTTTCATGTGCTTGTGGACTTCTTCACATGAGCTTATTTCCTTAACATACATTGCTACATTATCTATCCCAGTTTTATTTTTTTGTTCTGTTTTGTTTTGGGGTTTTTTTTTTTTTTTGATTATAGGATATCCTTCCAGAGCCACTTGCTAATTATAGGTTTCATCTCACCAAGACTCAGTGGGGTCAAATTTGCTTTCTTCTGTTAGAATCTCTAGTTCACCTTATTTTTTTAGCTATATATTATACTTTTAAAGTACCATAGATACAAACTACAGGGAGATAGATTATAAATTAAAAGGAACAACTTCCTAGTATAGCCAAAGCTATTTAATAACTAAATGAACTCTCTCCAAAGATAGAGAATTCTTTGTTACTGCAGCTGTTCAATGGAGTTTGGATGACTACTCTGAGGATATTTTCTATGTGAATTGTGCTTCAGGTGGAACTAAATCTAATCTAAGTCCTTTATGACCTTGGAGGTGACTTTAGCACTAAGATTTTATGTTTCTGATTCTATTCAATTTTGTATCTCCTCAAATGTAAGCTCCTTCATGTCAGGGATTCTTCTTATTTTGCTCTTTATCTGCCTAGCATCAAGCACTGATATCCTTGACCTCAGCAGGTACCGAATAAATACTTGAATCAATCCCTTTCAATACTGAGCACAGGATCCTTGTGGAAATTAGATTCTTAACAAATGTTGAATGAAGAAGTGAGTGAATAAAGGTCAAAGCCATGTCAAGTGCAGAGACCAACGTCAACTGTCAAGTGCAAATAATGATTAGCAGCTGTAGGTGTCTCCACACAGAATCTACATGCAGATGATACAGAAGTCTAAACAGTGCCTAGGACAAAATACTTGAAATTTCAGGTTTCTTTTTAAATTAAGGAATTTATTTTTCTAAAAAAACAAAACAAAACAAAATAAAACAGTGGTTTGATCTAGGTACAGCAGCACTGTGACGTTATTAGAATGTACAGAGAATTAGGGCAGCCAGGGAACACAAAAACCACTATCTCCACAACAACCTCAGAAACAAAGCTAGTTTTATCAAACAGTGTGAAAATCTTCCAGGAAAAAAAAAGAGAGGGAGAAATCTTAAGATGATGGAATGATGATTATTGTTATTATTATCATTATCATTATTATTAAAACAAGATCAAAAGCCATGAACTATTAACCAAGAACATTTGTTTTGGAGTGCATACAAAAATGACTGTTCAACTGACTCATAATAGTCACATTTAAATCCTCTGGAAAAGTCCTTTCCCGCTTGGAGAGAGCATGCCATTTCCAAATATGTACACATAGTGACCACAGGAGAGCAGGTTTTGAAAATCAAACTGGAAATATGTCTTTGGACATGAGTGTGAATCTGCAATGTTGGAGTTTAATTTAGGTGGGCTCACTGGTTGTTTAAGCAGGTGAAGAAAGCTTATTCATGATCTAACTTTGTGATGTGAAACTGCACAAAGAAATTTGAAAGCCCTTCATCTCCCCAGGCAAAGGACAAAATGATAAAAGTCATACCAGTATGTCCCAGATTAAAAATAGAATGGCAACTCAGACGGCACATTCAGTTGCTCATAGGACTCCTGAAGCCCCCTCAGGAGCCAAAAGTTAAGGAAGGATATGGAAGCACAAAAATTACCTGGATAGTATATATTATGCATTTATCATTAGTGGGTGAAGACTACTTGAGGGAATGCCTGATTGCCAAGACACCTGATGTTTCTCCTAAAATCCAGAGACGCTTAATTCTTCTGTTCTGTTTGCCAAGGGAGGTTGACTTGGCCCCATCTCAAGGCTGATGTACCTCCAAGAAAAATGGTCCAAGAGGTGTGCTCACTTTGTTGGTTTAGTCACGCTCTAGAAGAGTCCCAGCATTGGTGGAACATCTGGCTAACAGCCGGCAAAGGAAAAGATTTGAAATGATGTGACTTCTTCAGGAAAAGGAGGATTGGAATAGAAGAAGAGGAATTTCAACACTGTGGACATTTTTTTTAGCAAGGCATGGGAACTTCTGATCTCTTAAAAGGCTGTCTTGTCTTCAGAGGGGAGGCACTCAAGACAATCAGCCTTCCATACGGCATTTTGAGGACCTAAGAGCAAATTCTCCAAAGAAGCATCCACTTAAGCCAGTGGAGTCATCCATGTGCATGTATCCAGAACCCGAGGCAAAATCTACCCACATTATTGCCCTATGAGGTGTTGATTATAATTCAATCAAGCTACTGATTGCTCTAGTTTAAGTAGCGGTATAACTACCCCTCCCTCTGTCCGCTACCCCAGCCTGAAAAATAAAAACCAACAAGGATAGCTACTGGCAAAGAGCAATCATCTTAGAAGGAAGTTGTATCTTCTTGTTGCTTTTCAAAATGCAGCGGAAGATGGCATGAAGTCAAGGGAGCAGTTATGGAAATCTGTATAGAGTTCTGTAATTCCATATTATCAAATAAGATAATATTTGTAAAGCGCTTAGCACAGTGCCTGGAACATAGTAGGTGGTTAATATATGTATTTTCTTCCCTTAGTATTTTTCTTTGATCATTGACACAAGGAGGAAGAATATTCCTGTCTAGGATGTCAATTGCCTGAGGACTAGATGTGTCTGTGTGTGTTATGTATGTGAAGCTGTCTCTTCAATATCTTGGATGGTCCCTAGAACCACTGAGGAAACTCAATAATGGATCATGATAATAAGGATTTCAGGGACAACCACTGTCTTACTGAAGAAGGAAGCAGACAAAACAAAGAAGTTTCTGTACAATTCAGGGCCCACTTCTTGAGTCTCACTTCAAAGGCACTATGTCAATTAACTAATTGTGCACAAAACTACATTCTTAAAGAGGAGTTCTTCCTCAGAGTTCAGTTTTTTTTAAACCTTGGATTATCCAAAGATATCTGGACAAAAACTACTTTTGGGGGGAGGGAGTGTCTTAAACTTATAGAAGATGAAGTTTGGAGGGGAAGACTTTCTGATGATTGACTCAAGAGGTCGATGATATATAGATGGTCAGTCTCTTGGGCATTATTTTAATGAGGTACTTGTTTGTAATAGTTGGGTACTGAGCTTTTGGCTCAAATGATCTGGTAGCCTCAGCTGCAACTCTCATGAACATTTGTGGCAGTTACAACAAGGGAAGGAGAGCCTCAAGTCTTTCTAGGAATCATTGTGGAGACCTGTGCTTATGATACAGCCTAAGTGACCCAAGGAGTAGAAAAAGAAAAACAGTAGAAGCCCCAATTAAGGTTTTTTTGAATATTCCCCAGGAAGTTTAAAATCAGTGTAGGGTTTTGATACTGAAAACAGCTCTTACATTCTCCTTGCAGCATGAACATTTTCTCTCAATTCTAAACCACTTACAGAATTTTGAATCGCAATAAATAGACTAGGTAAATAGAGAGGAGCCCTTAATGTCAGGATGGGAGGATGGTCCTTTGAGTTGATGGTTTCTATAGAATGGTCTTCCATTCTGTTACTGAGAAGGGAAGATCAGCTGTTCAAAGGTATTTCCATGTCCTTAGCAAAAATGGCAAGGTTGGATGTTAGTATCTACCTCTAACCCAATCTAAGGAAATGGGAAGGTCAATTAGCCCAAGAAACTGGTCCAGGAAATATCTAAACTCAGAAATTAATACTGTAGATTAAAAACATATTAGGGAAAAGAAAATATTTCTACTCTTCCATTTATTTATAGAACCACCTCAAAATTATTCAGCCCAATTTTCTAATTCACTTTCTAGTACATTCAAACTTCCCAAAAGGCACATAACAAAAATCTAGGATTTAAGAGTGAGGTTCTCCATTGCTATTTTTGTAATGTAACTTTTTGTGCAAGTATTTTGGGTACAAGTAACTTTTCATTTCTGGGTCTCAATTTCCATATATATATATATATATATATATATATATATATATATATATATATATATATATATATGTATATAAAACGAAGGGATTGAACTAGATAATATTTAAAGTCCTTTGTAATTCAAATATTCCATGATTATGAAATTAAGTCTCACAAGATGATATATATATATATATATGTATATATATATATATATATATATAAACGAAGGGATTGAACTAGATAATATTTAAAGTCCTTTGTAATTCAAATATTCCATGATTATGAAATTAAATCTCACAAGATGCTTCTCCCTGAAAATTCATACCATTATTATCTGATTCACTGACACCTAGTAAGTTCTGAATGGTGTTCTCCTCAAATATTGGCAAACCACTAAACCATAGCCCAGAAGTGCAAAAGGTCATGGGAAATGGTGGCAGCAAATACCTGGCATGCCTTAAGGGGACTCAGGTTAATCCATTGCTCACTTTGTTTAAATGAGAGCCCTTGGGATCTAGTGTGAGAGTAGTATAATTTTTCAATGTCTCTGTAGTGAGATTGGGGAATTAAGGATGAAACTGTTTACGTGGAAGAATCTGCTTCCCCATAAGGGAATATAACTCTAGGCAAGTTACTTTAACATTTCTCGACCTCAGTTTCCTCATCTGTAAAATGAGATAGTGGAACAAAATGGCCTTTGAAGTTGCTTCCAGTTGTATCTATTATCCTATGATCCTTTGACACTGGGGTTATTTCCAGAGATCTTTCACCCCTTTGGGTTCTGTGAATCCTGACTGGATTTAGAAGGATTTTCTTTGTTTTAAAATTCTATTCTGACCTTTCAAGGGTGGAAGACATCCTTGCCTTTGTTTGTCTTCTCAAGTGCCCTGCCACCATTTTTGGTCACTGGTTTTCTCAGCCAACTTTGGACCAGAGAAAACTGAGGGAAGTCCATTCCTGCCTGATCTTTGGCTACTTACCAACCTACTATCCATATGCTGGGCTCTGAAACTAGAGACTTTTTCACTCACTATTCACAGAGGAACAAACAGGAATTTGCACAAGAGGCCTAATTTTATTTTATTTTTTTTTTTTTTGGTTTTGTACTATTGTGTTCCTTCTCTGTAGGATACCTCAGAAGGAATCCCTGCTAAATGCATAGGTACCAAATAGTTTCAGGAAATCTTTCTTCTTGTCTTTATTATTCTCAACTAAACATTAGAGCTAATACAGACTTCTATATCTAGGCTTCTTTTTGTCTGTAAAATTTTAAGACACTTGGGATTTTCTTTCATTGTTATCATTCCTATATTTCCCTCTTTAAAAAAAGCAAAACAAAAACTCCACAACCCAAACTTGAGGGAAATGCATGCAACAAGAGGTCAGGACACATTAGGTAGGAAGAACAATATTCTCTGCCCAGAGACCAATGGGCCAGAAAGTCTTAGGTCCTGACCATGCTTCCTCTCCCTGGAATCTATTTCTAATGTTTAAATGGGATGGAGAATTGAAAGAGGATCCCAAATCGCACCACAAATATTTTGATGATCTATGAAAAAAAAAACCTGGCACTAAACTCAGTGGTGCCAGCAGGTCCCAGCCTTAGGTGGAGGAAATTCTCAAATGGGTTAAGTCACAAGTGTGCCTTTTTTTCTATTTTTTTTTCTATTTTTTTTTAGCATTTAATACAAGATGTTACAAACTAACAGAGAAATTGTATGCAGTGTTGCTATAAATCAAATATACAAACAAATGTAAGTTAGTTAGGAATAAATTGTGCCATCAAATGCATGTATGGAAATATAACCCACTAGCTAATGTGAAATTGGAATAATTCTCTGCAGTTAATAAAAACAACAATTTTTCAATTGAGGCTCTGGAAGTCTTGAGTCACATTTTTAAAATCCCACCCCCCCTTCCCTCCCTTTCCCCTCAATGTCTTAAAACACATGGCTTTACAACGGCTGCACAAAAAATATACACCCTCAAAGTCTGACTTTCATTTAAATACAAATGTACAAAATGTAAACTGAGACAATAGAGAAATTTACAAAACTGTTCTTTAAAAATAATAAGGACAAAATTCAGTTCTAGGTATGATGCTATTTAAATACGTGCAAGTTGTCTTATCTGTTGGGTTTCTATTGCAATGTTCTACAGAGACCAAGTGCCATCACACCAGTTGTCCAAGGGTCCCCTCCAGAAAAAGACCTGAGTGGGAATTTCTTCAGGAAAATTGGAGGTTCCATTTCCAGGGTTTGGACAGAGCCCCTCTCTGGCTTTTGGAGGGGTGGAAGCATTGGTTTAACTCAGTGATGGTGGCGGCACTTGTTGGCAGGAGCTCTGTTTCTTAAGTGGAAGGACTAGGGAGTAGCCCCATTTAAAACTCCCAGATTTGAGCTGAAACTAGCTGCTTCCAGTAGAATTTGAACGTACATGGTTGGAGTTGATGTGGTGGTTAAAATTCGCCTTGGAATTAGTAGTACTCTTAGAATTGTTCTGGTGCTAAAAGAGAGAAAAACCATTAGACCTCTTACAATGATTTACAGAGACAGACATCTTATAGTCTAAGCAAGCATGAAACTCTTTGCCCTGCTTAAACTGGAAATTAAGTATATCCCTAAACTGTCTGTAAGGCAAGGGATCCTTGTGTATTATTTAAGCTTATGGAGAGAAAGGAAGGAAGGAAAGCACAGCCTGGGATCATCTCTTCATCTCTGCCTCTTACTTGCTCTTTATTATTTTATTTTATTTTAAGTTTTTATTCATTTTATTTTTAATTTATGGAATAAAAAAATTTCCACGACATAGTATACTAAAAAAGATGATTATACATGAAACTGCCAATCTATTATGTACAACTTGCTATTCCTTTTAAATATATAATAAGGTTATCATGTAAATTTCTTTTTTTTTTCTTTCCTTCCCCTCACTATAGAGATGGCTACCATTATTCATGAATATATATATGCATGTGTATATATGTGTGTGTGGGTGTGGGTGTGTGTGAAATCATTCTATACATACTCCTATTTATCAGTTCTTTCTCTGGATGCAGATGTCTTCCTTCATATGTTCTTCATAATTAATGGGTATTGATAAGTCAAAATTATTTTTTTTGTTCAAAGTTGTTCTTAAAACAATATCGCCGTTACTGTATACAACATTCTCTTGGTTCTGTTCATTTTGTACAAGTCTATCTATGTTTTTCTAAGACCACAAGCTTTCTCTATGAAGACAAGGCTTACATAAGCAATTAACTCTAGCTCAAGTGGGCTCTTGGGGAGCTTTATAGAATCTTGATAAATTCTTGTTATGTTGTACTTGTTAAATTCACAGCCTGATCCCTATAACATACAGATTGTTCCTCTTAAGGCTCAGTGAACTTCAGGGACTCCAAGTTTTGAAGGAGTTATTTGGGCAGTGACAATATCTTTAGTGTCCAGTCTGGAATCCACTTATTTATCAGATGATTTTATTTGTGAATTTCTTCCCAGTGACGTGTAGGTCTTCTTGGGTTTTGAACATCTTGATAATAATAATAATAATAATAATAATAATAATAATAGCTAATCTTTATACAAAATACTTATTACATGCTAGGCACTATGTTAAGTACTCTACAAGTATTATCTCATTTCATCCTCATGAAAAGTATGTGCTATTATAATTTTCATTTACAGACAAAGAAATAGGCAAATACAGATTTAGTGTATTGCTCAGGGTCACACAGTCAATAAGTATATGAGACCAGATTTGAACTCTCTTAACTCCAGGTCCAGTGTTCTATGCATATACCATTTAGGATTCAGAGCTACAAGGGCCTTAGAAATACAAATGGCCCAACTGCTTCATTTTGCCAATAAGGAAACATCTGGAGAGAGAAAGCAGCTTGTCCATTGTAGTAAAGAGGAGTAAGTTGGAGAGGTGGGACTTGACCTCATCTCCTGTGATTCCAAATCCAGTATTCTTTTAATTATACCCTGACATTGTAAAGAGAAAAAAAAATAGAACTCAGCTACTGCCTTAGAAGAACTTTTCTAATCTCCTTAAAGATTTCCACTAGCTCATATTCTCCTTGGAGAAATTCTAAGGGCTATGAAGGCATCTGCATATGATCTGCATCCATCTTTTTCTTTTTCTTTTTTTTTAGTGGAGAATAGTTGAGTGATATTAGGCAGAACCCTCTGGCTTCCAGATGCTTTGAATGGGAGGACCAGGGAAAACAAGCGGGAGCTGTGTTGTCCAGGTGGTGACAACTGGAACACTTTTAGCTATTAAAGTTTGCCTTTTATTCAGAATTACTAATCAAGTGTTCATAGCATTGCAAGCAGGGCTGTATTTTGCTTGATGGAAATTTCTGTTCCCTTTTCTTTGAAAGAAGCTGCAATTTTCCCTGAGACCTTCTGAGGGCCATCTGGTTTAGGCTGATAACTGGAGCCTCCTGGGTGTTCCTTACAACTGCTTCAAGGAGAAGGGAGTACCTGCCACTCCCACAGATATGACAAACTAGCTTTTCTTGGCTCTAGGAACAGCCTAATCTGAAGAGGGAATTGAGCTGGAAGTTTGGCTTCCTTTGGTAAGCTGGGGAAGAGAGGGAGAAGAAACATGTGAGCTAGGAAGGCAGCCTTCAGAGGGGTAGTGGGAAGGGAAATTTCAAGACCTGCTGCTCCTGTCTATTCCTTTCTTCTCCCAACTCAATTCAGAATTTGGTAAATGGCCAAAAAAGAATTACATTATCACCAGATTTGGGACAAAGAAATATCAAAGGCAATGAAGCTAAGAGCTGACCATATCCATGTCCTGGATCTCTATGGCCACTCCCATGCTCCAAAACTTTTCAGGGCTCCTTTGTCCCTCAGGGAACCTGAAACAGGCTGGAGATCTCTGGGCCCTCCCTTTCCACAGCATTCTCAAAGCATTCCCTCCCCCCCAAAGAGTCTTTTCCAAAACAGCACAGCATCTGCACTCCTTGCTAGGCTAGCAAAGTTAAGCCCTTTCCTCTCTGTCCTGGAGCCTACAGCAGAGATGAGCAGAAAGGAGAGCTGAGGAGTCAGTAGGAATTGCTTGAAGGGGCAAAAGTATACAAGATAGTTTAGTGCCCCGTCATCCTCATAACAAAAATAAACCCTTCCATCTGTAAAGTACTAAGAAATGCATCATCTCATCTGAGCCCTCCAGCATCTCTAGGAAGGGTAAGTAACTCATTTTCCCACAGTACATGTGGAAGCCTCAGCTTGGAAAGGTAACATGATCTTTTTCCCATTCCTTTCTCCTCCTTTCCATTCTCACCAGCATGCAGACCCTCATTAGTACCTTCTTGGATCATTCTTAAATGGGCTCTGCTTTCACTCTGTCTCAGTGCCTCCATTATGCAGCTTCTCCAAGAATCAGCTTCCTTTTCATGTCCTGATCTAAAAGGAATCTCTTCCTTCTCAAATATTCTTAAAGCACATGGTTCTGCTCTCTCCCTCACCCTGCTTACCTTCTATCTTGATTCCTACCCACTTACACAAACTGCACACTCTCCTTACCTTGTTACACTGTAAGCTTCAGCCAGCCCGGTATTGTGGGATTTTTCAATTTGTGCCTGTTATACAACATGGTCCATGGCACATAATACTTGCTTAATCAATGTCTTTTTGAGTCGAACAAATGCTGGGACAAGACTAATTTTTCTTAGGGCCAGATCTGATTGGCCCTCAAGAACTTCCTGATTGACTAGACAGGTTCTCAAAGAAGATGCAGCCCTCTTCCTTGACTGCTTTTGGGAATGCCTCAAATCATGTGGAGCTCACCCATTCTCTTCCTTTCTTCTCCCATCTCAAATCAAAAGTTGGTAAATGGCCAAATGTGTATGTATGAACATGAATGAATCTCCTGACCCTTTGGCAGTGTGTTGCAACTGGCTCCCCATAGCAAAGGCAATGCTGTGCTATCTTTCATTTTCCTTCCTTTCATGTATCATGTGCTCCTGAACTACATGCCATTGATCTGACCTCCCCAACACTTTCCAGTCTCTGGACTTTGGCTTACACTGTTCCCTATGGCCGAATGCTTGGTTAGCCTCCTATTTTGTTTGATGAAATTCCACTTATCCTCCTACTCCTGGTCAAAACCTTGAGGGAAAAAAAATGAGATTTTTGCTCTTTCATTTTCCAAAAAGATTGCTCAACTTAGAACTGATTCATTAAAAAAAATATATATATATACTTTTTTGCATTTCTTACTTTTTAAATGTCAGCTTAGCTCCTTCCAGCCAAGAAAGCCTCCTCAGACTTGGATCAACACTTTGCCAGATCCTTTTTTATGCGTTTCCTTGTACTATGCATGTGTATTTTCCCCTTACAAGCCTATAAGCTCCATGAGGGCAAGGAAAATGCTGCATCAAAACTTTGACTCTCCCCAGACTTTGAGCATCATATTCTACACACAGAAGTTACTTGATATTTTGGCTAAGGCTGAAATTGTCTTGCTCCCTTCCCATTTTCCTCCTACCCATCCATAAAGGAAATTGATGAGAGAGCTAGGATTAGAAGTATCCGTGCAGTATCTGACCCAGCATCCTAGCACCTAAATAGGTCTCTGAATGAATGTGTTGTAGGCTACTGCCAACACAGAGGCATAAAGTGCTGGGTCAGGAAGCTGAGAGTTCAAATCTGGTGTCACTAGCGGTGTGACCCTGGGCAAGACACTTAAACCCTCTTTGCTTTAATCCACTCAAGAGGAAAATGGAAAACTACTCCAGTACCTTTGCCCAAAAAAACTCCAGAGGGGTCATAGAGAGTTAGACATGGCTGAACAAGAAAGACAAAATTAGAAACCCATTTTTGAAATTATTTTTTCTATTTATTCTGATACTGGGCTCTCTTACAGAGCCTGGAGGATGTCCTTGACACTCACTGATCAGTATGAAGTCCTCTATGCCCCCTCTCTCTGCTTCTAAACACAACAGGAACCCACATTTAGGCTGCCCTACATATGTCATCTTCTTTGAATCTCACAAAAACTCTGTGAGCCAGACAGGGTGGGCATTATTAGCAGGTACAGGAGAAAAAAAATAGTGGATGACTTGAACAAGGCCCCCAGGACTGGGCTGAGATCTTGGCTTTGTCAATCCCTGTCTGTGTCTGAACTTGGGAAAGTCCTTCAGTCTCCCTGGCTTCAGTTTTCTCATCTGTAGGTTAGACTAGATGAATTTTAAGCCTCCTTCTGGTTCTGTTAGTAAGAAGCCTGTCTTAGAGATCAGAAAACTCACTCAAAGCTACACTGTCAGAGAATGGCAAAATAGAGCCTAAACTCAGGTCTTCTCATTCCACATCAACCACATTGCTGCTTCTCTCCACAAAATGCCACCTAAACCACACAATGGAGACATACCACCACCCAAGTAGTTCTCTCTCTCTCTCTCTCTCTCTCTCTCTCTCTCTCTCTCTCTCTCTCTCCTCTCTCTCTTTCTCTCTCTCTCTCTCTCTCTCTCTCTCTCTCTCTCTCTCTCTCTCCCTCTCTCCCTCCCCCCCTCTCTCTCCTCTCTCTTTCTCTCTGTCTCTCTCTCTCTCTCTCTCTCTCTCTCTCTCTCTCTCTCTCTCTCAATCTCTCTCTCTCTCTCAATCTCTCTCTCTCTCTTCTGTGTATCTTTCTCTCTGTGTCTCTCTATCTGTGTCTCTTTGTGTCTCTCTCTTTCTGTCTTTGTCTTTCTTGCTTCTCGATCCCTGTCTTTAGACTTTCTTTCTGGCTTTATCTCTCATCTCTGTCTCTGTCTCTTGCTTCTCTTTGTGTCTTTCTGTAGCTTTCTAATTTTCTCTTTGTCTCTCTGTCTTTCTCTGTGTCTCTATCTCTCTGTCTCTTTTGTCTCTTTGTCTTTCTGTCTCTGTTTCTCTCTCCCTCCCTCCTTCTATCTCTCTCCTTGTGTCTTTATCTGTCTCTCTGTCTTTCTCTCTCTATCTCTGTATCGCAGTCTTGGTTTCTGTCTTTCTGTCTTTCATTTTAGTCTGCCTCTGTCTCTTTTTTTGACTGTCTCTGTGTGTCTGAGTGTCTCTGTCTCTGTCTCTCTCCTATTTTAACCATTATCTCAGTTAATCCTTACAACTTCTGTATGAGACTGGTGTTACAGGTTAGACCTAATTTGCAGATGAGAAAACTGAGATTCAGAAGACACAAACTGTAGCACTAAAATTTGAACTCAGCTGTTTTAATTCCAAAGCCAGGGTTCTTTTACTCTGGCATGAGAACCAAAATCTTACTCTGCCTAAGACTCAAGGGTTCCATGGTTGGTCTCAGCCTGAGGTCTCACCTGACGCTTGAAAATTCGATGTAACAAGCCTTTCTTCGGCGGTTCGGGAGGGTAGCTCCGATTCAGGTCAGGTGAAAGAGTACCGTTTGGTCCAAACACATTCAACTCCTTGAAACATTCAGTTTCTATCATCTGGGGAAATGGAGGCAAAACCAGACATGCATTATAGAAGCCACATCCTGTTACTTTCTGCAGAAAGCAGAAAGGTAGAGCAGACAAAGAAACAAGGCCCCCAGCATTTGGAAGAACAAACTCTTGTGCAGCCCAGAAACTTCATTTTTTCTCTTTTTAACTGAGAGTTAAGCAATTAAACCAGAGTTCTCAATCTTTTTTCTAAGAAATGCTACTGGCAGAACTAAGGCATCAGCAGTGAGGTATGAGGTCTTTTAATGGAGAATGGGAAGTAGCTCCAAAGTGTCTCCCCAATCTTGCTTCATGCTGATAAGGCCAAATCCTGCTGGAGGTGCAAGACAGAAAGATGGACAAGATAGGAAACTATAATTGATGTCAGTTCCTAAGAAAGATTTTAAAAGGAAATTAAAGTAGAAAAATATTATGACAAAGCCATGGGGATTTTATTATGTATCAGAAAAATTCTACCTGGAAGAAGCTCAATAAAATAGACCTGAGTTTTGAGTTAAAGGATCTGGACTCAAATCCTAATTCTTCCATTTACTATCTGTGTATGTGTATTCAATAAAGAACTTGGGCTTTCTAAGTCTCAGTTTACTCATGTGTACTAGCTTCTAAAGTCTTTTACAATCTTAAGCCTATGATCTTGATGGCAGTTTTATGAACCCTGCAATATTTATTAGCCTAAACAGGCACAAGTAGTCCAGTTTCCTAGCCTCACTCAGGCTAGGTTCAAACAATGCAATAAAGTTTTCTCACAATTCCCATCACTGAATAAAATGTTCTCACAGGACAGAAATTGGACTAGACCCATAATTGAATAGAAAGGGAACTGAATTAGATTTAGATTTGAGTCACAAGATGGAGTCAGTGTGATTCAGTCAGTTCCCACTTTATTAGACACATCTCTGAGCTATCATTGTTCATCTTATTGCACGTTCAATCTGGTACTTCCCTTGTCCTTGTCTCTGTTTTTTTTTTAAGTGGCACCCAGATTTAAATTGTTTTACAAAAAGTTAATTGTACTATATAGTTAAAATCTGGGAATAGAGGAAAAAAATCACAATATAATTTCAAATTACTTGTAAAGAATATTTATTAGCCTAAATATTTTTGTAAACTTTAGCTGGGTTCTTCCCTAATGAGATGATACTACTAAAAATAATACCATTGAAAATAACATTTTAGGATGACTAAAAATAAGAAACATTGACATTAATAGAATAGCCTTACAAAGTATTTTCATACAATAATAACAACTGGTATAATGTTTTAATATATGCAAATATCTCACAGGGATCAGATCACTTGAGTTTTACAACAGTCCCATAAGGGTGACATTATAGGCACTATTAACCTCCCTTTACTAGGAAAGAAACTGAGTCTCAGAGACATTAAGTGGATTGCTCATATTCAGTTACAGCTAATAATAATTAGAGCTGAGGTTTGAGCCTGTATATTCCTGTCTTCAAGTCCAGCACTTTCTTTACTAATCTCATTTGACCTTCACAAGTTAGGTAGTGAGATAAAATGAGATATTTGAAAAACTCTTTGCAAACTTGAAGAAAGTGCTATGTAAATGCTAGCTATTATTATTATGGATATGCTGGGCTGACTCATGTTGAGGCAGCATGATTGCTATTAATAGTAGCTTGCCTGAAGATACAAAGCTCCTCTTTCACAGATTGAAAGCCTCATGTTACTCCATGCTCTTTATGAAGTTTTAGAATACTGCCAGTTAAGGCCTTTAAAGTCACGTTTCATTTTTATAAATGACAAGGATAAATTTTGCTCAGTGCGTGTTAAGTCATTTTTCAGTCATGTCCCAATTCTCTGTGACCTCACTTGGAGTTTTGTTGGCAGATACTAGAGTGGTTTGTCATTCCCTTCTCATTCATTTTACAGATGAGGAAACTGAGGCAAACAGAGTAAAGTGACTTGCCCAGGGTCACACAGCTAGATAGTATCTGAGACCAAATTTGAACTCAGGAAGATGAGATTTCCTGATTCCAGAGTATTTTATCCACTGTACTACCTAGCTTCTGAGAGATAAATTATTTTACTTTTATTATTGTTTGGGAATGGAAGGTAAGGGAAAAGCTGAGAAAAGTCAGGAGAGTGCTACCCTTTTGGCCTCAAAGGACTTGGGATCAAATCTCAGCTCTTTCATTTCCTATATGGGCCACCTTGAGCAAATCTATTATGCTCTCTGAACCTCAGTTCATCTGTTAAAAAAAAAAAGGGTGGGGTTGAGAGACAGAGCCAAGATGATGGAATAAAGGTAAGATCTTGAACCTATGAACACTGTTGCCTGAGAAACTATTCTTCCAACAGGGAGGAAGGATGAGAAGGAGCTAAGTGTCCATGAGCAAGAAGTCATGTTTCAGGTGAAAATTAAAATGGAAATTCATCTTCTTTTTTTGGAGCTGGTTAACACCTGTGACAGAATCTAGACCTTATGGTGAAAGGTGATGCTCAAGTATATCATTAGAGATTGACCCTATCCCTTTCTAGTCCCAGTGGAATGCCTGTTTTGCAAATGTAAGAGGCCACAAGGCTCCTCTGGCACCATGTTTGCTCTGTAGATGCTGGAAACTATGGGAGTGGAAGGTAGTTTGTGAACCATAGACTTATGAGGGGAAGGGGAAGAAGGGTCAGTGCCAGGACATGCAATCCATGCTTAAAAGACCAAAAACTTCCAAGAGACTAAAGCTTCTTAAACTGAGAGTTGCAGCACATGGGGTCACATAACCGAATGGGAGGGTAGCAAAAAATTTGGCAACAGTAAAAGGTATCACATATTCTATCAAAATTTAATTCTTTATGTAAAAATAAACAAGTAGCATCTTATTAGTGTGCAAATTTGCTTTTGTCTTTAATAAATGGCAAAATTATATACATACCAAAGAATTGTTTTAAAATAATTTTTTATCATTTATTATCAATAACTAATTACTGTATATACTTATTTTATATATCTATATACCTGTGGTTGTGTAAAAATTTCTTGGGTGAAAAGAGGTGAGGAGTGGGAAAAGTTTAAGAAGCCTTGCTGTAGACTCATAATTGAAGGGACTCTGATTCAGGCTAATCTGTTCATTTCAATGGACATCACAACACCATTGGGTAGTTAGAGATTGCCCTTTCTCAAATCAAATGCCATATGGCATTCTCAGTGAAGTTAGTTAGAGATGCCCTGATTACACACAGGGATTCTGAAAAGTCCTGTTATACTCTGCTACATTGTTTCCTAGTTACACTTCCTAGAGGAAGTCACCAGTGCAAGTTGAGCTTGCTTAGAAAGTTATATAGCACATTGCAGAGTACTCTCAAAAGGAATTCATCAGACCCTATCTCAACTCTGTGATTTGCTATTTGCTAGGTAGGTGACCAAATCTACACTCTGCAGATTTGGAGCCGGAAAGAATCTTTGCTGTTATCTAATCCAACTCCCTTATTTAAAAAAAAAATGAGGATTTGGAAACTAGAGACTTAAGAACTTGCTTAAGGTCATACAGGTTAATTAATCAATAAACATTTATTAAGCACTTACTAAGTGTTGGGACAGCTAGGCGGCGCCATAGTGCACAGAGTGCTCATCCTAGAGTCAGGAAGATTCATCTTCCAGAGTTCAAATGTGGGAGCAGAAACAATTTATTATGTGCAAGTGATTTAATCCTGTTTGCCTCAGTTTTCCCATACATGAAATAAAATGGAGAAGGAAATGGAAAACCACTCCAGGATCTTTGCTAACAGGAAATTCCATGGGGATTGCAAAGAGTGGGACAGGACTGAATAATAACAACATTCTATGTAAGTGTGTATGTTGTGTATATAAGTGTGTGTGTGTGTATGTATGTTTTGGGATATTTATAGGAATTAATCTTTTTTTTTTAAAGACCCATCTTTTTCTGTGGCATCCCAGTCTGCCCAGCAGCAAAACTGCAATATTCTTCACATAATAATCCCTAGAGTATAAGGCTTGGAGAAATTGTCACCAATTTGCGGTACAGTAGAAAAGGTTTGGATGGAGACTAGTACTTTTTATGCACAACTTTAGGAGAGAAGGAAAATGGGTTCTATTTCTTCTTGGTCCCCTTTCTTTCCTTGATTTTGATTCAGTAAGACATCCTCAAACTCTGGAAGCCTGACCTTAATAGTTTTGTCCAGCAGTTGAAACTCATGGCAATTTGTCCAGCCTTCTGGTGCTCCCCACCTCTGTAAAACAGGAGTAACACCCACAATCCTCTTTTTCTTCTCTTTTCCCTCCCAAATGGACTGGATCGACAAAGCCTATGCCCTCATTCCTGCTCACCTCATTTTGCCATGGAATTGATACGGATCCTGTGGAAAACTTGGAATAGAAATCATCATCTGTGTGGTCCAAGTTGACACCTTTCACCGTGGAGAACTGCTCGATATCCAACACATCCTTACAATACACAGCCCGGGGCTGTGGCCCAGAGAGAGACAGAAGGGAAGGGGTTAATCTTAATACCCATTGATGAGGCCCAGGCTGGATCCAGACCCCAGTAAAAAGCTGTTGCTTTAGTCTAGTCTGCTCCATCTTTGATATGCACTTAGAATTACAAAGCCACAGACTCTTAGAACTGGAAAACGACTCTGAGAAGTCCTTTAGTCTAACCTATCACTTAGAGCTGGTAGATATGTTTTCCTTCCTCAGAACTCTTAGCACTGGGCTTTGTAACAGGAACACAGACAGGATCTTTGAGGCCATTTGTCCAACTGCTCCATTTAATGAAAAAAAAAAAAACTGAGAGCCAGCAAGACTAAAGGTGCTGCTGAAAGCAGGATATAAACAGAGGGCTCTGAACCATGCTCTCCTTCCACTCTCCAGCCCCAGAATCACCTCCTTCCAATTGCTGGCTTCTACTGCTATTTGTGTATGTCTTGTTTCCCCTGTTAGACTTGGTTCTTTGAGTGAACAGAGGGATGAGACCCAGAGACGCTATGTCCCACAGGCGAACCAAGCTTTCTGACTTCTGCTATGCTGCTTCTTCCATGCTACCAGAGTGAGCTCCATAAACATTTATTGTAGGAATAATCTTTGAGAGGAGCAAAGACATATTCCATCAACCTTGGTCTAAAAGTGACTCTAGGAAAGCTGACCGAGAGGGGAAAGTTACTTACATCCGGTATAAAGGGAGGGTCCAACATCCCTGCTTCCAATCGCTTGAAATTCATGTTCCTGAAAAATGGGTGTCCCTTCACTTCCATAGCACCCTCCTCTCTGCAGCCCAGCCTCTGCTTTGCATCTTTGGCTAGTAGCTGTAATGAATAAGAGGAAAGCAGTGAAGCATTCTGGACCAGGAAGGAAGGAAGACACATACAGAAGACTTAAGGCATAAAGAGCCTCAGAAAGAAATCCCACCAGTTCTCCCCACACAATCACAGGCAGGGGATTCTCCTGTTTGTTTGGTTTTTACAGATGAGGAAACTGAGCATTAAGAGATAAAGTGACTTTTCCATAGTTATACTGCTGGTTAAGTGACAAAAGCTGGATCTTGAACACATCCTGTGCAAAGATTTCTTGCTCTAGGACCCCCCTTCTTTTTATTCAGTTATTTGAGTCATGTCTAACTATTCTTGACCCCATTTGCAGTTTTCTTGGTAATAATACTAGAGTGGTTTTCCATTTTCTTCTCCAGCCATTTCCATTCTTCACCTCCTCTCAGAAGAAAACTGAGGTTAATAGGATTAAGTAACTTTCCCAGGATCTCACAGCTAGTAAGTGTCTGAAGTCAGATTCGAATTTCTGACCAGGCCTGATATTCTATCTACTATGACATCTGGCTGTCCTGAAACACTTCCCCAAATTACCACTACAACAAAAGAAATAATCCCAAATCTCTGAAGTTCTAGAATACTAATAGTTTATATCATTCATTTAGTACTTAGACCAACATTTCTGGTATTGTTTGGAGACAGCTAATTGGCTCAGTGGATAGAGTGCTCTCTGGGCCTGGATCAGGAAGAGCTAAAGTACAATCCAGCCTCAGACAGGCAGTGGCTGTGTGATCCTAGGCAAGTCATTTAATCTTTGTTTACTTTAATCCACTGAAGGGGAAATGACAAACCACTCTAATGGCTTTGCCAAGAAAATCCCATACAGGGTCATGAAGAGTTGGATATGATTAAATGTCTGAACTACAACAACAAACTAGATGTCCTAGGATCCTTACCTGAGTATTATGAAGATAAGGAGGATGAATCTTAAGCATTCA
Source organism: Sminthopsis crassicaudata (assembly GCF_048593235.1). Taxonomy (NCBI): domain Eukaryota; kingdom Metazoa; phylum Chordata; class Mammalia; order Dasyuromorphia; family Dasyuridae; genus Sminthopsis; species Sminthopsis crassicaudata. Next base: position 95,980,503 of record NC_133618.1, read on the forward strand.
TTCACCAAACATTTATTTAAGTACTTACTGTGGATAAGACATTGGGCTATTTTTGGATCTTCCATAGTACCTGTAGTAATAATTAATTTTACTTCTTCTCTCTCTCCCTTTCCTTCCTTCTCCTCTCCTTCTTCCTCCTTCCCTTCCTCCCTCCCCCTTTCTCTCTCTCCCCTCCACATTAGCAAAAAAGATCCAGACTGGGGTAATTATCTCAATTATGTTGGAGCAAAGGGAATACAAGGAGGAAAAGTATGAAAGGAAATTAGCAAAATAAGCTGTATATAGTCAGATTGTAGGGGACCTTAAATATCAGGATAAAAAATTCAAACTTAATTCTATAGGAAATGAGAGGCAATGAATTCATTTGAGCAGGAGAGATCCATGATCAAAGGATCACTGGACATTAGAAAAGTTGGTTTGGCAGGAGTATTGAAAAAAGATTGTGAAGGGAAGAGACTGTTAGTAGGTAAACTGGTTAGGAGACTACTAAAAGTTTCCATGTGAGAGTTAATGAGAATTTATACTAGATTGGTGCCAATTATAAAAAGATAGAAGACTTAATCAAGAGATTGCTTGGCTAGGATTTGGCAACTAACACTTAGCCTAATGTGGGGTGAGATGGGTATAGGAACTAGTAAAAAAGGCATAGAGGGAATGGGAGGGTGGGAGAACTAGGAAAGTGCACTATTCAGGAGTGTGCTGCAGCCGGCTCTAACTCACCCAGAAGTCCATCATTAAATTTCCAGTGTGAGCATTTACATCTCAGAAATTGGCAAACTGCAAGTCAGAGCTTGATTTATTGTTTTGCTGATTATCAAGCCATAATAAAGTGATAGAGAAAAATGTTATTAATGCAAATTAAGCTTAGAAATGTGTCCTGTGTGCACTATGGGCAAAAGCAGGGTGAATGGAGAATTTGGAGGAAGAAAGGCTATATTAAAGACTGGAAAAAAAGGCTGTTGGGTAGGGTGGTCTTCAAAAAGCTCTTTTAGTTAAGTGGTGGGATGACCATTCAGACTTCATTGAATTGAGGTGAATGTAGATGAGTGAAAGGAGGCCCGGAATTCAAACAACTTTTGCAGAAAGTTTGGCTGTGAAGGGGAGGGGAAAGAAAGCAGCTGAATTCACTTTAAAAAAAAAAAAAACATTCCCTAAGAATCCACTATGTGCAAGGTACTATGAAACATTCTGTGTTTACATGGAGTTTAGGTGATTGTGGAGGGGATTCAGCAGATGTACGAGCAAGAAAATACCTGAAAAATTTGAGGGAGAAGGAGAGGGAGAGGGAGAAAGAGCATATGAAAAATGGAAAATGGGTAGAGGCAAGAAGACGGGGCAAAGCTTAGTGGACAACATAATATATGAGCTGAAAGAATTTAAGGGTTTTAAGGATGCAGCATGGGGGAAAATGAGGTGAGAAATGGAATGTTAAATTCAGGAACAGCTAAAAAAAAATCCATATTGGATGGAGCTTAGGATGCATAAAAGGGGCCAAGGGGAAAGTGCAAAGATATGTTGAAGTCAGACTGTAGAGGCAAGTGGAAGAGAACCTCTGAAATATTTTGAACAGGGTAATTACATGGATGAAATTCTTAGGATAAAACAAATTTAGTTTTTTTTTAAAGGCCTGAGGACTCATAAAAATGTTTATAGGTGGAAGGAAAAGATTAAGTAGAGAAGGAAAGGATGATGATGCATGAATTGGGATTTTGGGATTAATACTGTAGCAAGGACCAGGAGAAGGTAGGAAGAAATGGACACAAACAGAATGATTAGCCTTACTCTGGAGTAGGAATGCCTTTTCCTCTGAGAAAAGAGGAGAGGAAAGATTAGGTGGTAATGTTAAAAAGATCTGAGAAACAGAAGAAGAGAATTTAGGGGGATCTCACTAATGGCCTCAATCTCCTAAATCAATAAAGAAACCTATAATCTGTAAGTATGGTGGAACAGACTGTGGCTGGGGCTTAAGGAGATGGGAAAGGCTTTGAAACCGTTGCTGTGGGAAATAAAAGAGACAGAACTATCAGTTTTGAAAATCATGAATAAAAAAATATAATCATTATTCCCTCCCACTTAAAACTTTTATTACCTTGACAGTCGCTTTCAATAGCTTTTCTGACTTGATGCTTTCTTAATCAAAATGACATGAGCCTAAACCTATGCCTAATCCACAGTGTATCAGAGATTCAGCTCCTCTGTAGAATAATAAAGGATTTCTTTGATGATAACAATAACAATAATGATAATAATATAAATTTATATAGCACTTTGCACCACTTTATCTCATTTAATCTTATAATAATCTTGGAAGATGAGTGCTATTATTATCACAATTGCATGGATGAAGAAACTGAGGCAAATTTCCAATGATCTAGTGATGAAAAGAGCCATCTATCCCCAAAGAGAGGACTGTGGGAACTGAGTGTGGATCACAACATAGCATTCATTCTTTTTGTTGTTGTTTGCTTGCATTTTGTTTTCTTTCTCATTTTCTCCTTTTTTGATTTGCTTCTTATTGTGCAGCATAATTGTGTAAATATGTATACATATATTGGATTTAACATATACATATATATATATATATATATATATTTTTTATTTGCTGAGGCAATTAGGGCTAAGTGAGTTGCCTAGGTCACACAGCGAGAAAGTATTAAGCTTCTAAGGCCAGATTTGAACTCACATCCTTCTGACTTCAGGGGCAGTGCTCTATCCTTTAAGCAATCTAGCTGCCTCAACATAAATATTTTTAACATGTTTAACATATATTGAATTACTTGCTACTAAGGGAGGGAGTGGGAAAAAAGGGTAAAAATTTGGAACACAAGGTTTTGCAAGGGTCAATGTTGAAAAATCATCCATTCTTATGTTTTGAAAATAAAAAGAATTAAAAACAAAGAAACTGAGGCAAATAGAGGTCAAATGACTTACCCAGAGTCATACTTAGTAAGTGTTTTGGGCAAATTTTGAACGCAGATCTTCCTGACTCCATACTCAACACTCTAACCACTGTACCATCTGCCTTATTTGATGAGGTCAGATAAATACATTTAGTGAAAGCCCATGCCTTTCCAACAAAACTCACTGTTAGTTTGGTCCATCTTTCCTTTCTGTTGATTTAGATGAACTGACAATTTTTTCATTAAGACAGATCAGAGAAGAAAAACAGGGGAGGGGGCTATGCTGATCCACAAGGGATGCTCAGCAATTTGAGGAGAGAAGAAGCTTCTTAGTAAAATCTCTTCTTTCCAAAGTCTTGTTTTTTAGCTCCAAACTCCAGCTCTTTTTTCAGTGGAAGATTTAGCCGCGTTTCATGTTCACACAGGCCTCAGGAACCCAAACAAAGCCCCCCAAGAGGAGAGGAAGGAACAGAGGTTTGTTTTCCAGACGATGAGGGTGACGACTCAGATCCTATGGAGAAGTGAGGGTAGCAGCAGCCACTGAGAGCAGCCCATGATGCTTATTGCCTTCTGCTTCCCAAGAGTCCATAGTAGCCACCAGGGGGAGGCAGAAGACAGCTATGTTGCAGGTGCTCAGGGTTAGTGAACAGTTGTGCATCACACATCAGGCCCAGGGCTCCTGGGTCCACTTGTTGGGCCAGGGGACACTAAATAAACACGGATACCTCTGGGATTTGTCTAATGCGTGAGGGAAAAGACAGAGCCACGAGAGGAGCGGTGTTTTCAGAGTGGTTCTTGGCCAGATCTCAGAAACCAGACCTTGTCACCTAGAAACCTATAGAACTTCACAAGAGCCCTCAGAGATCACCCAGAGCCCCAGGGTTAGCACTGATTAAGAAAAAACTTAGCCGCAAGTCAACAGATGCCCAAGTCGCTCTGGGGCCAAGAGGAGTGAATGGCCGTCTGAGCAGTGTGACCTGACATGCCCTGAGCTACCACAAAACTCCCAGGCAGTGACTCAGGAGATCACTCAAGAAGGAGAAAGGAGGGGGCTTCTCCCATCGAATGTTAAAACTTCCTGAGACTTTGCTCTTCTCTCCCCCCCTCTTCCTCCCTCTCTCTCTCTCTAACTCTGTGGGTGTCTCTCTGTATCTCTCTCTTCCTTCTCTTTCCCTCTCTCCCTCCCCCTCTCTCTGTCTTTCCTCTCTCTGTGTCTCTGTGTCTCTCACTCTCTTTCTTTATCTCTCTGTCTGTCACTTGCTCTCTCTGTCTCTCTCCTCTGTCTCTCCCTCACTCCCTTTCCCTCTCTGCCTGCCTCTGTCTTTCAGTCTATCCACCCACCCATCCATCCATCCATCCATCCATCTCATCAACAAGTCAATTTATTTTTTTAAACATGTTTTATCCCAGTTTCATTTGGATATAAAGCAGGGGTTAGGGAACCATATAGGGTGATTCAACCTGTTAGGGAGTATCTTAAATGAAAACATCCCTTTTTCATCACCTTATAGAAGTCCCCTGAATCCCTCCCACTGGTCTCCTTAGAAAGGCTTTCTTAAACAAATAAAGTTTGGTTTTAGTTTGGTTTTCCACCCTGAATTAACACTAATTTCAAAGGAGCCCAGATTAGCAAACATTCGTTTATCTGTTTAACCTGATTGGAGAACAAGATAGAGATCGGGATGAGGGAGGTGCAAGTTTTAATAGAGAAGAAGTCAGGAGGGTGACATTCAATTTAAAAGCTTACTAGTACATACTACGTGTAAAGAAGGAATTAGGAATAGGAAATTTAGGTAAAACAGAACTTAGATGCTGTTGTCTGAGTGGTGATGCTACAGCAAGGGGCAGCCAGGGGGCAGTATGAGGACACTGGGAATTTGAGTAGATGGGTGCTAAAAGCACAGAAAACTCTCCCTCTCTGGGAGCTGGGGATGATGCCATTTTACCTTACTTAAAGGCAAAAGGAAAGAATCAGATGATCTCTGGAGGCCTCTTCTCATCCCCTGGCCACTGATCCCAAGAAAACAGGGATGAGATTCTTATCTTCAACAGGTGTTGGAAAGCAAACAAAAACCTCTCTGAACTGAGAATGTGGGGAGTGAGGAGTAGCAAGGAGAGCTTCTGTCTAGCTTTGGGACCCACATGCGATGCCATGAATCCAGAGAACTCTCTGAAGAAAGGTGAATGAGAATGAATGATCAAAGAAAGAATCCTGGCGGAGACAGGAGTGACAGAAAAGTTATGTTGTTCTAATGTTGAAATTCACTTCAATGTAAACTGTTTCTAAGCAAGTTTTATTAGTCATTATTGTTCTTTTTAAAGTTTATAATAAATCATTAAAATAAATAGTTGATACAATTGTTTTAAAGGAAATCTGGTTTTGATTACTCACATAAATAGATGGGTCATGCTGCTTTTTACATCTTTGAAGTTCTGAGCTCTAATTGAGAAGTACAATTGCTGTATGGAGGGGTTATGACCCAGTGAAGGGAAGGATGCTTTTTTTTGGATGAAGTAATTTACAAATTCTCTTAAGATCACCACCTTTAGACTCAATCATCATTGAAAACCAAAATTTCTGACCCATTATGGACTTCATCCAAATATCATCTGGGACCCAGTCTAGCTTGTGCTTTAAATAGATTGGCAGCTTCTTTTAATTATCAAATGTTTAGGATGGATTCTACATCTCTCTGAGTTGCATATAAAGCACTATAGAAATATAAGTTATGATTCTTTGGCAATCAGCCAAAAAGTGAGATGTGTGGGGAGTTTGATGGTTCAGAACCTAAACTTACAACAGTGGCTGATTCCATCTATCCTCTGGTACATCAAGCAAGAGTAACATTAGCCTTAACACAGTGCCTGGCACATAGTATGAATTTAATAAATATTTATCATTTAACATAAATTGGAGTCACTAAAGGTAGAATATCCATTTTTAAATCTCCCAAGATTAAGCCAATATAGTTGTGAATAACATAAAGCAACAATGTGTGGGGTTCTTTTCATGAGATAATATTTTGGTTTTCTTAATTGTACATTTGAGGATATAAAAAACTCCCAAATCGTTTTTATAGATGGTCAAAGGAAAAAAATCAGTCAATTGCATCTTCAACGATGACTTCAAAAGGAACTTAATGGAAGGGGTCTTCTAAAAACCTGGGTTCTGACTGAATCAGCTCCACTGACTGGGAGAAGTCATTCATGCTGAATTTTGCCCACCCTTCCCTCCCTATTGCTGACAAATGAGGAAGAGGGGTCTAGGGATTACATCAGCACAGACAACTCCTTAACATGGGAATCACCTCCACTGAATGCAAGTTAGCACCTTTCTAACTTGTAGACTTAGAAGTTGACTAGGACACATGATTAAGCTCAGTTATACTCTTGATCTGTGTCAAGGGCGTAACATGAATCTTCCTGACTCAGTCCAATATAGTATCCTGCTTTTCTCATCAGGAATAGTGGACCTGGAGGGCCACATAATCGAGCTCCTTGTCCATTAAAGATTTACATTGCTTTGATTTCCCCTAAGCTCTGATGAAGCCATTGAGTAACTGCAAATAATATTTGCCAACCTTATCTTACAACACTTATCAGGTGGCAATGTTGTATTAGATGTCTTGTAAATCAAAATAATGTATTGGTGACTATAAGGTATTAAAGGAACCAAAGGGAAGGCCTCCAAAATACTGTATAGATCTTTTATCAAAAGACATAAAAAGATAAGGATGAGCAGAAATAGTGGGATTATGATCTGTGTTGCAGGAGTACACTCCCTGATGAGGAGTCAGAAAAAGAAATCGTTACTCTCTCTGGATGGATGTTAGAACAAAGCTGTTAGTCGGGTGACTAAGTCTTTTAGATGAGTCTTAAGTTTCCTGATTTACTCAGGATTTCCACTTGCTTTAGATTTCAGAGTGACTGCCACCACCAGAAAGCTCTCTCCTCCCTCCCTCCCCTCATCCCACTTCCATGTGATTTCAGAGAGAAAGGCTGCCAGATATATTAAAGGAGACATCTTCTGCCCTCAATTTTCCTGCCCAGTTCCCACTAAAGGATCCGGTAGGCTCATTCCTGATTTGAACCTATGGTGGATTGTCATCTGGGATATCCATCAAAAGAAATAATATCAGTTCGGGTATAATAATTACATCTTGTCATCTGCTCTCCTCCCCCAAAAGAAAGTATCATTGGTAGATCAGAAGCTCTTACAGCCCACTCTCATGGTCTCGGTAAGCTGTAGCATAGGTGTAGTAATATCTCCAGGAAAAAAAAGGGTGTAATAGAAGAACAAAGGGGTTAGTGAGTCTGCCTCCTGAAAAATCCAGATGGAATTCTTAGCAAGAAATATTGGGAGTGCCCAGCTTTCTCTTCTCTTTGCAAAACTTAAAGCACTAAAGAAATGTTATTTATACTTAACAATTATTTCTAAGCTTATGGACAATTAAAGCAAATAATTAATTCTGAGTAAATTTTCATCTTCAAAAAGAGGACAGTGGCTTTTTCTATAATTGTAGAAATTAGATGTGGGAAGGGATTTCCAATAAGTCATCTGCTTCATCAGGCTCCTGCGTTCACTCAGACAATTATATAATAAATAATGTGATGAAAACATAATAGTTGATATTTATATGGTGTTTAAAGTTTGTGAAGAACCTTTCATGTTTTTCTTATTTCATAACCAGTCAATAAAAGTAGCATTAGAAATATTGTTGTCCCTATCTTAGAGATGTTGATGAGACAACTGAGATCAGAGAGGTTCTTCTCCATCATGCTAAACAAGAGGCACTGTGTGTCCCTTCCTTGAAAGCTCACCCCATTTAAAGCACCAAGCTTTAGGTCCTGCCTGATTTACAACCTTTCCTGGAGATTAGGTTTGTGATTACAAGGCCAACTAGAATAGCTCACATTCATATAGCTTGATTAACATCGAAGGTTTCTGTTTTTCTCCATTATGATCACAGATTTAGAGATGGAGCTGCCCCCCTCATGTTACAAATAAAAAAACCTGACACCCAGAGTGACAAAGGTACCACTAGTGGCAGAGGAAGGATTTGACCACATTTCTTGTGACTCCCAAGCCAGTATATTTTTCCACTGAACCACTGGTTCTCTCTCATCCTCTAGGACAAGTCCTCCTCTTTGTGTGTATCTTTGTCTATGCTTGTATGTCTGAATGTGTCAGCTTAAAAAAAAATCTTCTACCACTCTATTCTTGGTCTCCAAAACAGTTCTAGGGATCACTTTTAATTGTGAAAAGTGACCATTTTCTCCAGGGGTAATTGACATTAGTGGGATATAAGGGGTTACTACTGAATGAACCCATTGAATTAAGTTTTCCAGTTCTTGCATCTGAGACTTTCAAAAGATTTCCCTATCCAGACCCTCAAACTTAATTTTGATTATGGGTTAAAACTTGGACTGAAGACAACTAGATGGCGCAGTAGATAAGAGCCCTGGGTCCAGAGTCAAGAAGACCCGAATTTAAATCCAGCTTCAAGGCATTTATTAACTTTGGCCATCCATCTGTCAGCTTCGGTTTCCTCAACTGTAAAATAATATAATAGCACCTATTTTCCAGGGTTGTTGTGAAGACCAAATGAGATAATATTTATGAGCACTTAGCACAGGGTGGGGAACATAATAAGTGCTTAAAAAATTCTCATTCCCTTTTTTTTTTTTCCCCAAACCCTACCCCTTGCCCTTTCCTGCTTAAGATGCATTTCCTTAATGATGACAGCAAATACATTTCACTGTGAATGTGTGACTATGGGTGTCCACAGGTGTTTATATTATTTCTAACTTAGTTCTGAGAGAGCTCAGGATTTACAATAATCTGCTGCCAATACACATGAAGGCTTGGGAATCTTCTGAAATTTGTGATAGAAGAGTCACAGCATGAACTGATACCTTATTTCCTATTAACTCATGTGGCAACAAGAAGCTCTAAATTAGCTGCTGAGCTAGAATTCATACCAAAGACAAAATCAGAAAATGTATTGCTTTTTTCCATAGTACTGAGTGAAGCAAAAACTACTGTAAGTCTCTAGGCTGGGGGAGAGGCAGTATTAGCAGAAGCAGCAGCAGAAACAGCAGCAGTTTGCTGACTGCTGGCTGTTCTCCCCAGACAGCCCCTATGTGGTCATTAATGCATGATATCTGTTTCCTCTCTTCCTTTGTGTTCATTCTTTCCTGATCTGAGGTAGAGGAGAATCAGAGATGGAACAGGCCAGGTTTGACCTAATGAACTGTACAAAGTCAGAACAGACATCAGACATCCAGCATGGAGTCCATAGCAGAGCTTCTCCCCTTTTAGAACTCTGAGAGGGGGAAAGGGGAGGAGAAAAAGTAGTTTCACTCTGGAGATATGACTAGGCTTGGGAGTACAAGTCCCATTAATAGGATTATATTTCTATTGTCCACTCAGATAATTTGTCTAAACTGCTTGTGAATGAATGAATATTTATATTTCACAATTATGCAAATTCTATATTCCTGACAGTCCAGATCTTTCAAGAAAACATTTGTAATCCAGGTCTCAAGAAAGTAAATGATGAGTATGTCAGAAAGCAGAGCCATCAATAGGATCTTCTTCATCAGCTCACCTACAGAGGCAAGCCTCTAATAGGAAGTTCTTGCCATTCACTTATCTATTCATTTAATAAATATCTATTTAGTGACTATTTTGTGTATCAGATGCTAGGGGTATTATACACTTTGCATGAAGGATAATCCAAGCAATGAAGATTTTAAAAATTGACTTTGATAATCTTTCTTTTCTTAGCTTTACCTGAATCCATCAACTTTATCTGATTATGTTTCCCTCAGACTAACTTTAAACTGAAGATTCCTCATTGAACAATATACTAAGAGAGAGTGGCCCGAAGGTCTGTTGGTCGACAGTATGAAAGAGGCTAAACTGGAACAGAAGTCTATTATAGAGTGTCCCCAAAGTGGATAGGTATACAAAAGGCCAATAATTTCAAAAACCGGAATATTAAAAGTTTCTTAGCCACGGATGCTGTTACCACTCTCTGGTGAGGATTTGACGGATGCTCCAATGTCACATAAAGAAGAAAGGCTGCAGAAAAGTAGGAATGGTAATGGAAAGGACTTGGACTGTCTAGGCTAGGTAGTGATCAGAATGGTAAGGGAGTGGAGGCAAGATTTAAGGAGGATGTAAGGAGTTGGAGGTCAGAAATAGGTGAGAGTTCAAAATTCCATTCAGTCTAAGCAAAAGAACAAAGAACACACCATTATCTGTGGTTAGGAATGGGTAAGAACAGGTTGCATCCAGGTGGTCAACACAAATGATCAAGGAGCAACCAATTATGAATTGTCACAAAAAGAAGCTAAGAAATCAGGGGAATTTCAGAAAATCAAGCTGCAACACCAGCAATCAGTAATGTAAACTTAATTCTGAGGCCCCTCCTAGAAATCCCACCATTAAAGGAAGTGTTGTGGAGGTTTAGGAGGCTGCAGGTGTGAGGAGAGAAGAAATTACAACTCAATAGAGACCGAAAGCTGTATAAGTGCTTGGATGGACAGGAATGAAGGGAAAGAGCTTTCACATAGCATCTGTAGAGGACTTAGGAAGGGAGATGAGAGGAAGGTTCTGACAGCTTCTTCTTAGTATGGAACAATTGAATGCCATTCCCTTCGAATGACCACTTAGTTTGACCCACTACACTAATTTCCCAGCTGTGATCAGTGATTACATGATTGGTTGGGGTCCAGCAATTATGAACTATGCATTTTCCTCTCACTCTTCTTTATTTTTGCTTTACAGCATGAACACACTAGTCACAATACCTTATTTTCAGGCCTTTATATAAGGATAAATAAATACCTTAAGAATCTCTTACTGAATTCTCAAGTCTATATAAGGGAAAACTTAACAATGAGAGTTAAGAGTAACTGAGGAGATGAAAGGAATAATAATAATTATTATTATAATAAATAACAATTATAGGTATAAGGACAGGATCTCTGACTTCACTGACAAAGAAAATTTCTGGATGAGAAAACTTTCTCTAGTAGCATAGGTAAACATCTTTTCTGCAACTTAAAATCTTAGTGAACCTCTTAGAACACTGAGGGATTAGTCACTTACTTAAGGTCACCTAACTAATATATATCAAGATAGAGCGTGAAGCCAAGTTTTCCTGATTTTGAGGCTAGCTCTCTTCATTACACCACAGTTGTATCTTCATCATCACCATCATAAGCAGCAACTTGCATAAGTTACTTTAAATTTGTAAATCTCTCTCTCTAGATATATATATATTTAATAATGTATCTCTCTACAGTTAATCTTTATTTATAAAATACAGACAAGTTCTGGTTTTCAACTATTTCCTCTTACAGTGCATGACCTGACAACCCAGGCTTGTAAGAGAAAATATTGATGCAGGGACTGGATAGCCATTTATTAGGGATGTCGGCAAGGTCATTTCTGTGTGAGATGATCTGTGGCATCCTTTTCCATCTTGCGATTATATAATCTCATTAAACAAAAGCCTAATACTTAAATAAAATCAACCCAGATGGTTGCTTCTTTATAAACCTTTTAAAACCTAGAAGATCTGGAGGAGATGATCAATGCCAGGTACTAGCAAGAGAACCTTATTCTGGTCCCTTTATTTCACTGAGCTGTGGACTCAATGTCCTCATCTATAAAATGGGGTGGGGGTGAGGGCAAGATTCCGAAACTAAAAGGATTCTGCACTAGTTTAGACATTTTAGGAGTTGATGAAGGAAATTCAAAATTCTCCTTCTAAGTTCTCTCAGAATTTGGGGAAATTAGAATAAAAAGAATGAAAAAAAGGCAAGGGGCCCATTAAAAGATTTCAGCTTTTTCAACGTCATTCCTCTCCAGGTGCAGGCAGTGTGGAGGGAAAGGAAGTCCTCTAAGGCAACACAAACAGGACTCGGGGCTCTGGCCCTTCCTGCCTCCATGTGGCCCCAGTTAGAGAGCTGCCTGCTGTGGCCAGCTGCCAGCACAGCTGTTCCTGTCACTAGAAAGAGGAAGGCCCAGAGCCGGGCAGCAATGTAAAAATCCCAGGGAGCCGGAGAGCCAGGCGTGGGAAGGAAACGCTAAGCCATCTGAAGCCACTAACTGACCAGGGCAGGAAGGCAGGTCCTATTTTTGAAGTCACCCCCAAGGGGTCTACGGAACAAGGAACCTGTCCTTTCTGTGCAGCAGGGTTCTGCATTCTTGTTGTTCTGCTCCCCATTTAAAACATTTGGTGACTCCCTCTTTCCTTCTACGTGAAATCATAGCTCCTCAGCCTAGTACATTAACATGAACCTTGCTTTTTTTTTTTTTTTTTTTTTTTTTTTTTAGTGAGGTTAATTCCCATGTCTTTAACTAACTACTCTGGGAGCATTTAAGGACTCTTTGCTCAGTTGGGGGAAACTAATCTTTGCTCAGTTAGTGTCCAAACTGCTGCCATATTTAAAAGTGGCAGGGAGAATTCTGTGGGATCTGCTCTTGCTTTGGTAAATTTTTTTAAAGGATGAATCCTCTTATTACCACTTGGTACATTCTTTTAAAATTGGAACAGTGAGAAGAGAAAGAGGAAAAAGACCTCTATTCACCAGGATACCCAAGTCTCCTGTCACTGGCTGCCTGGGCTGTCAACAATATCAAGCCCCTGCTGTACTGTAACCACCAATTCAAACCACTGCTTGCTGGCCTGCTACTGCCCAACAGATCAGCCTACCAGAAAAAAGGGAAATGAGATGGAAGAGAAAAAGGCCTCAAGAGAGCTCTCCTCTGCCTTTAGTGAATTCTAATTTGGGGACAACTTGGATGGAAGAAAATTACATGAAAAGCAGGTTTTTAACAATCTCATCTCATGAACAAATAGCATGAGGACAATCAGCAATCATTGCAGGTTGCTCATGCTTTATGCTACGTGTTTTTTACTTCATCATTATTTGGGGGTCCTACTAATATAAAATTCTCACAGACTGTCTAGTAATTATTCCAGGATCCCATGAGTGTTCCTGTTTCTGTACCTTCCTTCTGCTTTTCTGCTCACCTGGGATGTCTTCTTAGGCTCCCTTCAAAACTTCCATTAGGGCCAGGAAGACTTTATAACTACCCCAGTCCTCATTAATGTCTCTTTCAATTCAATTTGATAAATAAAAACTTATTAAGTGCCTACTATGTGTCAGGCACTGTGCTAAGCCTTTATCACACAATTTAGCACTTAGATTTATTTTTATTTATTTATTTATTAATCTATTTATTTAATTAGATTATTTTTAATTTAGCTCTTATTTCAGGTGCATACAGTTTGTCTCTACAACAAAACTTAAGCGCAGGATATGTAATTTACCGGTGGAGAGACGTCCTATCATGGGAACTCCCTCTACCAAATCATAGGTCATACCCCATCTGGCTTTGTCAAGGAATCCAATGGAGTTGCCCAGATCAGAGACAACATTGGAAGCCAGGTTTTTATCTGCTAATCTAGGAATAAGGGAGCATATATGATGCCTTTTACTTTTTTGTCTCCAATAGTGCCCTACAGAGCACAGGTTTTTGATTTTGCTGTTGTCGGAATGATCATGGGACCGATCCAAGTCTGGATCTTCTCCGACTCACCTTGTTCCAGTGGACCTGGCAGACAGAGTGTGAGGAAGGAAGGCACTGGCCCTTACCATTTTACAGATTGACTTGGCTTCATCAGAAAATTTGTGAGAGTACACTTCTTCCGTCTCCAGGACTCTCCTGTCCACTTCTTCACGTTTCACTTTCTCTTTCCTCCCTCGGAAGGGTGACTGTCCCGCAATCATCTCAAAAATGAGGCAGCCCAGACCCCAGTAGTCCGGACTCAGACCATACCTCTGGTTGTTCAAGACTTCTGGAGCTGAAAGCAGAGGAAGAGGGAAAAAGGATTGGAAAGGGCCACCTGATGACCACGGCAATAATAGTGTATGCTGCCAAAGTGAGACCAGAAGCCTTTCTTAGTCCATTTGAACAGAGGAACAGGATGATACTCTTTCTAAACAAGTGCATCTTAGTATAGAAAAATTGTACATGTTTAACATTGTAACATAGTTAACATATTGGATTTTTGCTGTCTAGAGGAAGGGGTGAGGGAAGGGAGGGAGAAAAATTTGGAACACAAAGATTTTGCAAAAGTGAATATTGAAAACTATCTTTGCATGTATTTTGAAGATAAAAAACTATTATTTTTTAAAGTGCATCTTAAAGGACTACTTAGGAAAATAGCACCCTGAGTAGTCCAAGACTAAGATGAAAAGGGGGTCTCTTTTCATGAGAGCATGTAATTTTAGCCCTTTTCCTAATCTTAGCTTGGTCCCTCAAGTTAGCTTTATTTGTTCATGTATTTTTTTTCCTTTTCCATAGATGCATTATCAAGGTACAAAACAATGCAATTTTAGCATGTCATGTTATATATATACACATAAAAATCAAACACAGACTCATAGATGCATAAACATGCAAGAACACAAACTAGTATATAAAACACTTTCACTGGAGCACAAGTTCACTTGTGTGTGTACATGTGTGATCAGATATACATATAAGTTTGCACATGTGTGTTCACAAGCATGTATGTGTTTAAAGTATTATATAAATATATATGCAAATACACAAGAGAACAGAAACACTGTGATACTTGTGAATAAAGACACATGTATGTAGACATATGTGCATATACACACTTGTTAAAATAAATGCATTAACGTTGTATTCACATGCGTGTGTGTGTGTATATTATATATATATAGCCATGCTTATGTGTAAACTAAAATTCAGCTGCCAACACTATCCACATGTGTATACACACAGGAAAGGCACAGGTAATATACATATATATTAAAATGCAGATTCATTCAACCCCATACAGACATATGTGCACAAAGGCATAAAAAATATACACGCACACATATGAATGATCAATGATATGTGGCCATACAGACACGGGTATCAGTACATGTAAGCACAGGGATACCAGCACCTGGTTAATCTAGGTATATGTACAAATACATCTACATGTATACATGTAGGGGTGTGCTGGTCAATGTTTAACCACCACCTCTCCAGAAAAAAACACAGAAGAAACTTTTAAATTTGATCTGCATTATTAACATTTTCTCTAACCCTTTCTTAAGTCCACAAAATCAACAAAACAATAAGTCAAGCCCTAATTTGAAGCATTTGACAGACTTCAATGAATAAATGCTGACAACTCCAGTTCTTTTGAGACAGTTTGTGGTGATTCTAGCAATTCACTGCATATGTGCATAGGTTTACCTAGAACACATAAAGCACATGAATACATATGACATCCCCCAGTGGGCAGATGGAGGAATATAGACTCACATACAATAAAGTTTCCTAAGTCTAACAGAGCTTAGCATGTGGATTTTATGGCACCAGTATCTTTGAGTTCCTTAGTGAGAAGATACAAAGATTCTGGGGTCTAATGGGAAGAAACCTCTCATTCTATCACTGGTTGGGAAGAATGCTTTGTACTTTTCCTCCAATGGGATCAGTGCTCTCTAGGAGACCCAGAGTGAGCACATAGAGTTTGAACTTGTCCTACTATTGCTGCCCAGTCTCTTCCTCATGATCACTCAGGGCAGCAAGGAAGTGTGGCCAACAAGGGATGCTACTGAGTATCCGTAGGGTGGCCTTTTGCATGGTTAAGGTTTACAATGTGACTGAGTTAGTGATTTTGTTCTTAAAGCCAATCAATAATTGATTTTAGATATTAAATTAAAATAAAACAACAAAGCAATTCCTTCTGCTGTCTCATCCACAATAGTGCTGGGGTTTGTTTGTTTTTAAACAGCAAGGCTTTCCAGCCTGTGAGATTTGGGGGGCTTTCCACTTGTGTCCCGAGATGATTTAGAATTTCTGAAGCTGTTCACTTCTTGCATCTCCAAAGGCATGGGTTGGTTTAGAGCTTCTGGCTTGGGCATGCACACCCACAAAAGCCAAGTCTGTTTCTCCAAAGAGAGGGTACTTGGTACTACATGCTTCCAGGAAAATCTCCCTGATTTAATGATTCAAGGGCGATTCATCAGCAATCTCAGGGAAGAGGTAGGGCAAAGAGGGAGGGCATGGTGGGGGGAGATTGGCTTTCACCCCCAACTATATAAAATCCCCAGGGACCCTGATGACCAAATGCTCCCTTCTTACCCAATTGCTTCTTCAGAGTGGAGCTCACTGCCTTTCCCAGAAACAGGATGAAGAGAAGAAGCAGGTGGTCTGGTTACTTACCCATATATCCTACTGTTCCCACTCTGCCCCGGATCAAATCTCCTTCAGGAATCTTCACAGCTAGACCCAAATCAGATATTCTGATATGGCCTATGGAAAAGGAAAGGCATGTGAGAGATTTTACTCAGTATAGATAATTAAAGGGAAGAGGTGGTCACAGGTACCTTTTAAAGCAGCAGTTTAATGGAAAGTTGTCAGGTTGGAAGGAGATCAAACCATATTCCCTGCTCTCCCCTAATTGATGGCATATTTTGAGTGAATCACATAAAATCTCTGTGCCTTGGCCTTCTTATCTTTAAAATGGGTCCTAACAACCTCACAGGATGGTGGTTGTAAAAATTTAATGAGGAAAAGGACATGAGTGCTTTGAAACACTGAAGTATTATGTAAATGTAAAATTAGTCTTTGAGATTCAAAAGCCTATATATAGTTTGAATTATGCCACTTGCCTAAGGAAATATTTGGGCAAGCTAATTTGAAGACAGAAGGGGTGTTATGTGGTAAATATATATATATATGTATATATATATATGTAATGTCCTCAAATTTGAGAGATTTGATTTCTAGTCCCCATTCCCTAGTTGTGTGACCTTAAGTATCATCCCTTGAAGGGGGTCTCAATTTCTTTATTTGAAAAAGAAAGGGATGTTTTCTAGTTCTCACAAAAATTATAGCATCCCAAAGACACTCACTAGTCTCTAGTTTCCTCATCTGTCAAAGGAGGAGGCTGGCCTAATCCATCTCAGACTCTATCATTCCAAGTTATCTGAAAAGGATCGTTTCCTATAACATCCCTGAAAACTGCTTAAGTAGCCTGCACTTGAAGACTTTCAGCATCCCCACTTTGCTCAAATCAACCCCCCATTCCACGCTTGGATTGTTCAGATTGTTGTTTTTTACCTTTAGTGTACTTTACCTTTACTGTACTTCATACAGTGCTTTGTACATAGTATGCATTTAACAAATGTTTTTTGAATCTTTTGGACCTAAACAAAATCTGTCTCTCTGTAACTTCTGTCCACTGGCTAATAGCTGAATGTCCTTTGGGTCAAAGCAAAACAAGTCGCTCGTCTGCGTGAGGGAGCCTCAAACGTATGAAGCTGGGGGGCATGTCCCCCCCTTTAATGATCTATGATTTGAGGAAGTACTGAACTGAGAGGGCTTTGTCTGATTTTTGGTTTGGCAGATTCTTTCATGGGAAACATGTGAAATTTTCCTGACATTTTATAACAATTTGCTTAAGGGGAAAAATTATAAACTGATCTGAGTAACAACCACCACCCTTGCCCTTTTTGGAGCGGCTGTTTATTTTTTTCTCTTCAAGAAAGAAGAAAGGAAAATTTGCATCTGGGCTGGAAAAGTCTGGGAGATCCAATTAGAAGACCTCATAACCCAGGAATGACCAAAAAACATGGAAAAGACGTCGCTCCTGAGAAACCTCTTTCTCTAGCTCTCTTGCAACCCAGTGGGGCCCAGCTCGTGTCCTGGCAACAACTTGATCCCACAGAGACACCACCACAGTTAGGGAGAATTTCCCACATCACAGAAGTTTCCGCCTCACAGCACCGGGTCACCCTCATGCTTGATTCTGAGAATTCCAACCAAGGTGATATTTAACCCAGATAAGTCTCTCTTGAAAAGAGCTTCCTGAATTTTCAAATGCTCAGTCCTTCTCTCCTTCTTCCTCACAAAGGCAGGAAAGCTAAATTATATCCTCTCAGGCTAGGGGCAGGTAGACAATATCCAAATTAATAGGGGCCAAGAACAGAATGCTCTATGGCTTTTATTGGCAAGAGGAGACCATGTGACTTCAGATTCACTGGGATCTTGGTAAATGATAAAAAGGTAATGGTATTGTAGAAAGAACCTTGCATTTGGGAATAGAAGACCAGGGGATTTGAGTCTTAATTCTACTGTTTACTATCTAAGTGATCTTGAAAAAAAGTCATATAACTGATTTAGAGTCTCAGTTTCTCCATCTTTAAAATGAGGGTGATGGGCCAAATGACCATGAGAGTATGAAATAATGGCAGGATGGGGATAATCCTCAATAATGAAGTACTGAATAAGGCAAAAAAAAATCCTTCCTCATTCTACTACCAATGCTGAAATCTCAATGTTTACTGCTGATCTTTCTATTACTTTTCTCCTTCCTTTTGACCCTTCCTCCCCACTAAGGGCTGATCCTGGCATAGTTGAATTTGGTTTATCCCTGTTGATGGGCTATGGATTCTAGGGCTATCGTCAAGCAGATTCACTAGATGACTTCATGGAGGTCTCTTTGAGCTTCAGTTTCTTCCATTTACCAAATGAAGAGAATAACTAACTTATTCATTAAAGAGGGCTATTATTAGGATCTAAAGAGGTAATATACTTAAAAGAGTTTTGAAAATTACAGAGTAAAATTATCAACCATGACTCCACAAGTTGCTCACCCCAACAGGAAGGAGATGGATTTAAACTATAGAATGAAACAATACTGGACATGGCTAATGTTAGAACTTAGTTTGCTTGACTACAAATATTTGATTCAAGAGGTTTTTTTTCCCCTTTCTGAGTGGGTGGGGGTTAGGAGGCTATAAAGAAAGAAAATAAATGCTTTTTAAATTTTCTGAAGTTAATTTTTAAAAAGCACAACACATGATACAGACATAGGGCATTATTTGCCCCTCAGAGATAAAAAGTTTAAATTGTCCATGTCATCATTAATATTAAGGAACATTATGGTATAATGGATAAGTGCTATTGGAGTCAGAAAGAATTTAAATCTTCCTCTGATATTCACTAGCTATCACTAGCAGTCACCTTCTTTGAGCCTCGAGAACCCTCTGACACTATCAGATATATTCTAATTGGGATCTCAAAGACAGCAGAAGTTTCCTCCCAGTAATATCATTGATCCTTGACATATTGAGGTAATGATAGCCAGAGACAACAATAGTGAAATAAGAGCAGAACTTTATGCAAATAAGAATACCTGGGTGGAGGAAGGAATTGGGGAGAGGGGCTTTTTCCAGTATAGAAGTTAGAAGTTAGTACAAGGTACCTATAGAATTCTAGGATGACCACTCATCAGAGCCTCCCAATCAATATAAAGTCAAATTTGTGAAAGCTTTTCTCTGTGTCTCTTTGAGCCACAGAACCAGTACTACTTAAAATAGCAGAAAGGAACAGAATCTCAGAACCACTCCCCGACTTACCGTAATCGTCCAACAGGATATTTTCTGGTTTCAGATCCCTGAAAGGGAAAGATAAGAGACATTTGAGGGAGGGCATTTCGGAGGGCAGAAGCACGTCATAGTCCCAGGCAAGACTGGCTATGCAGGTATGATAACCCAGCTGTACCCTATTTGGATCAACCAGGACTTGGTGGAGACAAAAGAACTTTCTTTCCTGCTCCTTTGGCTCTGGCCTACTGGTCTCTCTATATAACTACCACACCCCAGGTTTATCTTGGTTTTTTGTATTAATTCAGTGAACAAACATTATCCTTTGCCAAAGGCGTCTTCCTGCCCTCAGGCTAGTGGCACAGGGTGGGAAAGAGACTGCTTAAGGACCAGCTTCTGGCTCTAGCCCAAGACCCTAGGATAAGGAGACATCAGCATCAGGTCTACATTGATAGAGATGGAACAGAGTCTACTGGGGTTGATAACATCTGTTTTTAATCAGTCAAGATCAGGCTAACAGAGGGATAAAGCATCAACTTTGAATTATGGGGTAAATGAGAATTTAGGTTGGGTAGGAAAAGAATGAATAAAGTCAAGAGAAAAAATCTTTTTGAGGAGTAAGGACTTAGATAAATAGAAGAGTAGAGTTTTCTAGGTTTAATCTGAAAGAAAGGAAGCCCAGAAAGGGAATAATGTAGATAGCATGACTTTTCCTATCTTGATCTTAAAGTTCATCTTTTCTTGATTATTGAAATAAACTTCACTGGCTAATGGAATAGGGGTAGGGGAGAAGAAATATATGCTTTCTAATAAAAAGGTTTTCATCTGCTGGTAAATGTTTATTTGAGAGACATTGTAAATGTGCGGAACTTGACTCAGGAGGCATGGGTTCTAGCACTCCCAAGTCTGCTGTTTAAACCATGGGACCTCCACGATATTGTCTTTTCTGATTCCCTAAGTCCTCACTTATGACATGATAAATAGCACTTGTTTTTAAAAGTAAGTGATTTTGATATCATTTCACAGAAGAGTCTGTGAACCTATTAACATCCTACAACAAGTTTAATATTCTATCTGCATTGAAACTTTTGTTTCTCAACCTAATGGACTATTTGTTAAAATTGAAACATCTGTCCTCAAAGGGAAGTGTTAGGATATATTTTAATACAATTTTATAATTAAAATGATCTTTTAATTTATTAAATAAATAAATGTAGATTTAAAATATATTTATACGTATGGAAGAATTGCACAACTTGCTGTCTAAGGGATAGGGTGAAGAGAAGGGAGGGAGACAAGTTTAGAACACAAGGTTTTACAAGGGTGAAAGTTGAAAACTATCTTTGCATATATTTTGAAAACAAAGTTATTATTTTTAAAATAAACTATACTTTAAAACAACATTTTAATTGTTTGTGGAGCCCAGCAAAGTGACCCTTTGGGCCCATGTTTAGGTTTGTTCTCAAAGGTTACATGATTTATTTAAGAAAAATAAAACAGCCCCTTTCTGGGCTAAAAAACCCTAACAGGGCCAACCACCATTATTTAAAGGTTAGAATGACAGAAGTACATTTTCCTAATTTTCTGATCCCAGGTGGATACCAGTTCTAATGTAAACATGTCAGAAGCACTTCCCCAGCCAATTGCCAGAGGGAGGATGTGGGTATCATTGTTCTGCCTCACCAGAGGGATCCGTAGGTGGGAATGAGGGTCCCTTCCAGATCCAATAGTCTGTGGTTTGGAGGAATGTTTATTTTAAAAGGACTAGGTAAGTGAGCAAGAGTTCTTCTTTCAACCCTCAGGGAAAATTTTCTGACTGGTTCTCTTTTCACCTCAGTGAAAACAAAGCAAAAACAGAAGGTGGTGCTGGGGGAAAGCTTATGCTTCTGAGAACATTCCTGCTTGTTTTCAGAACCTTCTTGACCCCACAAGATAAACTCCACTCCAGTATACTATTGTGCCCAGCCTCCTTGTTAAACAAATCCAGGGGAGTATACAGGCCTGTGGGCTGATGGTGGGCCTGGGGTGAGGATAAGAGAGATTGAGAGAGAATACACCAAGAAAATTGCAGAAATGACTTTGATTTGACCTTCTTACCTGCTTCTGCCTCCCCTGGAGAAACACCTCATAGGGTTTCAGCAACTTGTCATTACCATTGTTAGATACTGATAAGACATGGAGAGGCAGGGGAGAATGGCGGCAGGGCACTTGAATAGTAGGTATAACCAGTTACAGTTAATCCCCACAGAAAGAAGTTGGAGAGATACTGCTTAATGAATTGTACTTTCATTCTTCTCCCTACTTTCCTCTCCTCAATACAAACAATTTAAAAAAAAAAAAACTTCAGTGGGCAAGAACCCACATCAATTAGGGGATAGACTCATTCTTATGTTTGGGGTCAAACTTTTTATGAACCTACTGAGCAAATTTCCAGGAATTTGGAAGTACTCTTAGACACAGGGTCTACTGTTGTTGGTCCTCACCAATAAACTTACCCACATAACAATGACTTCTGGGCTAACTGAAGGGTCCTGGATTAACTTGGTTCTTGGGAGCACCCAGTTAAAATGGTGAAGAGGAATATGTCACCCAATGGAAGTGGGAGAGGAACGAATGAGAATTACACTTCGTCCTACAGTTTATGTTATAAGGAGAGAGTGGGGTAGAAAGATTATTGCACTGAGAATGAAAGATCTACTGCTAATTTTCTAGGTGACACTGCCTAAGACATTTTCCCTCTACCATTCTGCCCTCAACCCCCTATAAAATGAAGGGGTTGCATGGGAGACCTCTAAGAGTCTGTCCAGTTCAAAATTTCATTCTAGGTCCCTCTAGAATCTGGTAGTTCGTGTCCTTGCTTACCTGTATACGGTATTTTCTCTGTGAAGATCTTCCAAGCCACAAAGGATCTCTGCTGCATAAAACAAGGCTCTCTCCTCCTCAAAGCCTGGGTTTCCCATGTTGTAGATGTGGAACTTCAGGTCACCCCCATTCATGATGGTCAGAACTAAGCACAATGCATCCTTTGTTTCATAGGCATAGGCTAAGTTGACCTGGGAATACATCGGTAACACCATTGTGGCACAAGGAAGACAGAAAGTCCTGTTTCCTCTTTTCTTTAGAAAAAATGTAAATTTGAAGGGAAAAGGGGAAGCAGTGGGCAACAGCTAAATAATATTCCCTAGAAACCAACTGGCCTCCCATTGACCCCTGCCATATTGCTCTGTGGCTACAGTCAACTTCTAAGTCTCCAAAAGGGTGGAAGTCAGGCAGAATTCCTGGATTGACTAACTTCCTCTCATTCAGTGGATCTTCAAGTGCAAACCACAAGGGTATCCAGGGGATCTCCAGGCTAGGCCTTTGGCACATTTGCACTTATAACAGCACTATGGCTATACTTCCTGAAGGAAAAAGCCCAAGACAGTTAATCAAAATCAGGCATTGCTTCTCTGGAATGTCCTCAAAACTGTACCAGGCTTCTTTCTGTGCTTTCCCTTCTGGTCAGGATTTTTACTTATTTATTTTTGCTCTAGCAATTGCCAATGGGTGGGGTGGGGTCTTCAGGAACTTCTGGAGCAATCTATAAATTGGAGACATTTGAAAACCATTGCTCGAAATCAAAGCTTTTTAAACTGTGGGTTGTGACCCCATCTGGGATCTTGTAACTGAATGTGGGAGTCATGAAATTATGATTTATTAACAGTAAATGTTTGATTCTATTTTACATTCCTACATACCTGGGGTTGTACAAAAATTTCCTGGGCAAAAAGAAATCATGAGTGGAAAAAGTTTAAGAAGTCCTCCTCTAAATAAACAATTCAGGACTGATCAATTCAGGCTGAGCCTAGACATTGTGGTCAGCACAGATGCTAGGTGTGCTGTCTAGGGAGGTATAGCCTCTATCTAATTCATTTGTGTTTGGATATTTCATGGCCAGACCATTCCTTCATCATCAAGACCATCTGGAGCTGGGTTTAGGGCCTCGGGGCAGGTCACACCATGTGGGAACCTTCCTTTTTCCTACCCTTTCCTTTCCTCCTAAACATTCTGACATTGGCGAAACCTGGTTGCTATGAATATCAAAGCAAGCTTTGATCACAAAATATTATGTTAGAACATAAACAACAAAAATAGCATGCAGCCAAAGCCTGAGAGGAAGAAGGTATGTTTCGCTAAAGGGAAGTAAGAAGGTCAAGGGAAAGGGGTTTTACACGCTGATGCTAGTTGTATTTTAATGGCTACTTCTCATATGGATGTCCTCTCCTACCTCCAAGGAAGGGATGTCCAATAAATTACAGTAGATGACCTGATTTCTATCCCTCTATTCTGGTGTAACTCTATGACAGCAACACTGGAAAGAGATGGATGAGCTATTAAAAGCTCTTGGCCATGAACCTCTTAGAAATAAGCATGCTTCTGCCTAACATAAACCCCTTTCTCTACTTCTCCAACAAGACATCCAGAATAAAATCCCACCCTATGAAGGCAATCCCTAGGAAAGATGGCACCATGCTGGATATCACAAGCAATGATAAGTGTATATCTTTCAAAGGGAGATTTTATTCTATGGGCAAGAATCTCTGAGGCTAAAAATCCCATTGACATTATCAGAATTGTTACTGTGGAGTTATTCTAGCCAAAAATGTCTTCTTAATGTTCACCATACTTCAATGGCTTGGCTGAAGCTTGAAATGCCTGAAATGCAATCTCTCCTGACCTCTGCAAAATTCCTGAATGCTTTTAAGGTTTAGCTTAAATATCACATTATTTATGATGCCTTTCCACTCCTGCTTTTACACTCTACTTTGTATATATATATACATATATATATATATATATATATATATATATATATATATATATATATAAGTTTTGCATTGACTTATTGATGTATCTATGATCCACACCTGTTCCATCTCATGTAACAGAAGTTCTTTGAGAGCAAAGACATTTTTACTTTTGTCTTTGCATCTCCAACATCAAACACAGTGCCTGACATTCAGTAGATACCCAATAAGTGCTACTCAATAAAATGTTTCTTGAATGAACTTCAAGAGCCTTGATTTCTATATTGTCTTGTCAAATGTCTTTTGGGCTATGCTGGCCTTTTTAGAGTTTTAAGCTATCTTCCCTTCAAGTCTAATTCACTGCATGAGCTTCTTCAAAGAACAAGGGGACTGATGGAGGATGAAGTCATACTCTCTGACTCTATAATGGATCCTGGGCAGAATGCTATTCCTAGGTCTATGTTGTGGGACACTTTAAAATGAAATCTCTGGGAGATTTTAATAACCAACTTGCTTAGATGAGGTCAGGAAATACTGCAGGAAGAAACAGAAATAGTCTTAATAGTCAAACCCTCACTCACCCTTTTGGAAGTTTCCCCCTTTCTTTAATAACCCAGGAGAAAAATTCATGATTCTAACAAATTCTAGTTCTTTTTCTGGTTACCAACTTGTATCAATCAATCAGAAAGCATAGACTAAGTTCCTGATATTGCAAAGCACTATACCAGATTCTGGGAATACAAAGGCAAAAAAATGAAACATTTTCCATCCTCAAAAAGTATATATTCTTTTGGGGAGAGAGAAAAATATCATACACACACAATTATGAGAAGGATTGTTTTTATACCCAATTCCCTCTATTTTTGTCCTTCCAAAGGTTTTATTGGAAGAATAAAAATAGGGACATAGATTTCTAATACTATTGGACTATCCCTAAGTACTTAGAGAAATTTTTGGTTCTGTTCTCATTGTCTGACATAGAGTAAGAATCCATTTACATCTTCAGGTAATAAACTTTACCCAGAGGGAAGACTCTAAACTAAATTATCTCACCCTCTCTAGACATATTCCTATAGAAGTGTCCTTTCTTTTACCTATATTTATAACAAGACAACTTTAAATATACAGCAAAAAGACAGCTAATTTTTAGCAACAATGACAACAATGTCTTTTCATCATAAGATACTAAGTGAAAACCTAATACACCAAATTAGGATCTATAGAAACTAATGTTTCAATAAAGCCACGAGGAATAAGAACAAGAGTTAGCTTGTTAGGCAAATCTTGAGATGATTCAATAAAGAATATTTAGCAAGAATCTGATATGCAAAGAGCACTGGACTAAAGATTTCAAAGCTCCTCCTTGGGAACTGGAGTTGTTTCATTCATTGTATTTGGTGCTTATCACATAGTGAATGCTTAATGAATATTATTGATTACTTGACTGGTTGATTGAAAGGAAGAGGAGATAGTATTCCTGCCCTCCTGGAGCTTACTGGAAGGTCCAGTGTGATCTAGTGGAAAGCAAACTGGACTAGAAATCCACTCCCAAGTCTGCCATTTCCTAGCTCTATGTCTGGGGATAATAAGTGACTTGAAGCCTTTCTTCATCTCTAAAATATTAAGTTTATACTTGTTAATGTGTAAGGTCCCTTTTGGATCCATAACATACTTCTAGGGAGGGAGAATTAGTCTGGGTTTTATATTTTCTTAGTAGAGAGAGGGGCATAAATCTTCTATTCCACTTAGTGTTCTTTATTTATAGTTTGAGTTGGCGTTAC
This sequence comes from Sminthopsis crassicaudata, assembly GCF_048593235.1. Lineage (NCBI taxonomy): Eukaryota > Metazoa > Chordata > Mammalia > Dasyuromorphia > Dasyuridae > Sminthopsis > Sminthopsis crassicaudata. The sequence continues at coordinate 96,006,411 of NC_133618.1, forward strand.
TGTCAGTTGTTCTTGCACAATTTGGATTGTATTCAATACTCACAACAAACTGACTATTGACTTTTTCTAAAATCTGCTTCTCATTGAGTGCCATGGACTCTCCTTTCCTCTTCTTTATCCTCTTCTTCTCCAGCCGCTTACAGGCATACATTTTACCTGTAGCCCGCACCTGACAAGCACAGACCTAGAAGCAAAAGAGAAAAAATCAATTAATCAGACACTGGGGTTTTGAAGAAAGAGACCTTGAGCTAGACAACGAACCAACTGTTGAGCATGGTCAGATCCAAGATTATTGGAGTTGGACAGAATTCTCAATATCATCTTGTTTAGCTCTACCATTTGACAGAGGACTAAACTAAAACTCAGAGAGGCTGGATTGAAATCTGGGTTCTCCAGCTACATATTTAATGCTCTTTTCACTCTTTGGGAATTAAGCCATAACCCCCAGAAGACCAAGTATACACAATAGGACTCATGTTCGATTTGAGAAAATTTTCCAATTGGCTGAAATTCAAGGTTTCCTATCCTATGTTTTGGATTATTCCACATTGTTACCAATTCAATATCAGTTCAATAAGCAAATATGTATATATCTCAATATTATACTTCTTGATCGCACAGACTTTGGCTAAGGCCCACTGGGTCACATTGCTTACAATTAGTGAGATAGACAACATTTAACTTTGGTTCCCCTAGCCTACCTAGTTTACGATTTCCCACTTTGTAGGTGCCCTTCATGTCTTTTCTCCCCATTCTCTCAACTGCTGTTGGCATCTCATGTCCTTTTCATCCCTCCGACCCTTACCCCGCCCCAGCCAAACCTATTATCTGGAAAGAATTTGATTAGCTACAGCACAAATAACCGAGAAAAATCCCCAAGTGTTGTCTATGTGCCCAGGGAGCTATAAAGAAGGATCAAAGCCTGTAAGTGAAAGGACTAAAATTCTAAGTGAGGAATTTCAGGTTTTAGTCAACTTATGGAAAAAGCATTGAGGGAAGGTTTTTTTTTCCCAGAGCCACATAGCAGCAGCTACTTACCTGCTCTGCCTACTTGTAATACTAACTCGGCCTGATCATATGACTTGCATCCTTCTTTTTGTTCCTTTTCTTTCTTCCTTTCTTACTTTCCTTGCTTTCTCCAATCAATGTTTCCCCTTTCTATCATCTCAAATTGGAAACTCCTCTGGTGATCTGATTTATCTTGCTGTTTGTTTCATTCTGGTCCAATTCTTCAAGAGATGATTAGGGATTTTCTTGGCAAAGACACTGGATGGTTTGCCATTTCCTTCTGCTTATTTTACAGATGAGGAAGCTGAGGCAAACAGGAGTAAGTGACTTACCCAGGGTCACACAGCTAGTAAGTGTCTGATGAACTCAAAATGAGTCTTTTTGACTTTAGGACCAGCATTCTATTCGCTATGCCACTTAACTGCTCACCGATTTATCTACAGCTACTGAAAAGCCAGATTTCTTTGTCCTCACTTTCATCATTGATATAATCCTGTCTAGGGTTTCCAAAATCCTTTGCTCCTCTCCTACTCTCTTCTTCAGCAATACTCCCAACATGAGTCACAGCCAATGTGGAAACTGATAAGTGTGCCCTAAAAAAGAATGTTTGAGGAATCCTGTTTAAGAAGCCTAGTTCAGACACAACCCAAGGGAAGCAGGAAATCCTGCCAAGATTATAAGTGCTTTAAGTTACAAATACTCTTCATACAAAGTGTAAGAAATCACTCACCTCCCCGAAGCCTCCTTTGCCTAGCACTCGATATTGCCTGAAAGTGTTTTTGGTCACTGGTTGTCTGGAAGAAACCAAGAAGTCAACATTGACCTTATGGCATTAAGATATTTTTTTCCTCTTGTCTTTGAAGTAAAAAAGATGAGTCTTTAGATTGTAACCTTTGTTGATGATGGGTCAGCTCTGCTATAAACAAGTTGTGTGGGTTTGGGCAAAATTACTTTATCTCCATGGCTTTCAGTTTACTCTTCTATAAATGAGAGAGGTAAGCTTTAAGTGATTGCTTTGGTCCCTCCATTTATGATATGCTAGGGTTATATGGACTTCTGGATTGATCACTAATAAAATGAGAACCAGTGTTTCATATGGCAGTGGGGAATTATTCCTTTGGTTTCAGATAAAGGCCAAGAATGTGTGTGGGGGGGGAGTTGGGTTTTCCATTCTAATAAAGAGACACTTAGCTTTTCTCCTTGTGAGGAAGACAAATCACAAAAATAAAAATAAGTTTAAGAACTGGATCCAGAAGCTGACTTAAGCACAGTTTTTGTAATATATTCTCTCAAATGCAAAGGATAAAACCATAGCCACATATTAGTTGGATAACCTTGGACAGGCTGCTAAATTTCCCAGAACCTATTTTTTCTCACCTATAAAATAGACTTAAAAATGCCTATACCTCACAGGCTTATTGTGGGGACTAAATGAAATAACATACATCAATGTTTTTGTAACCTCAAAGCATCATATAAATGTGAACTATATAATGATGCTAGGAGTTGTATTAATGATGGCAGTGTCACAGGAAGGGGAAAAAGAAAAAAAGAAATGAAGTCCAAAGTAGAAATGGAAATAAAATAAAGATGACGTTCTGGGCTGAGTATGGTGTAGAGCGTAATGTCAAACTGAAGCAGAAATGGGGCCCACTGAATTGCATCTAAGATTCTTGCAAGTTGCATATTGACTTGGAAAATCATAAAATTAATATTTATGATATCTCTCCTAGACAATATTAGTATTATCTATGTTTTATCACATTTTATTTTGTTACATATTTACCAATTATATTTTAATCTGGTTTGGGTTGTACACAGTATTGTGGGTCACATGTGATCTGTGGACTATGTTTGAAACCTCTGGTACAGATGAAAATAATACTAGAGTTGGAATTTAGAGTGGCTCTGACTAGGTCACATGGGAAATTCATTTAACATCTTTGAATCTTCATTATCCCATCTGTAAAATGGGCTTAAACTGTCTTCTTCACAAGGTCATTGTAAGGAAAGTGCCTGGGAAATCCTAGTATTGAAGCCTTGAGTGGCATTTGTGAAAGTAAATGTTCTGAGAATACAGATCTGAAGATTTGAGAATTTATGGATTGTTCTTCATCAGTTGTGTCCCCATGGTTCAAACATTAGGTTTTCTTGTCAAGGATATTGGAATGGTTTGTCATTATCTTCTCTAGTAGATTAAAAAAAACCAGCTATTAAATGTCACACAGCTAATAGGTATATGAGGTTGAATTTGAATTCAGTTCTTCCAGACTCCAGGCACAGCATCATATACACTGAGCCATCTGGCTAACCTAAAATATAAATTATTGGTTACAATAATACCATCCCTGTCTTTTTGAAAAAGGCTAAATGCATAGCTTTATACCGAAACTACTTTCAAAATAAAGTTGAGTGCAGTTTGATTTTTACTAATTAACCTAATTAGATACTGTATGATGATCTGGTTAAAGAAATCAGACCAATATTAGAAAAGTCCATGATATTAATTTGAATATCGTGTACATAAAAAACTGGTCCACGGGGGTCAATTTCTCACTTGAATAAGTTAAAAATCATGCTGCCTGCTAATGTTTTGGTTTCACTGGAAGGTACTACATGCTGCAGGTACATTAGCCTATTCCCCTTATAGAGCCTCTCTGCAAAATTCAATTTAGTTTCTGGCAAGTCTATTCAGAATTTATCAAATCTTACTTAGATGTGATGTCACAGATGTTGAGAGGGGCATGTGGTATAATGAAAAGAATACTAGACAAACAAGGAGGAGACTTGGATTCCAGTTCTGGGTTAGCCACTAATGTATTCTGTGAGTCTTCATCTTCCCTCAACCACAGTTGCTTAAAAGAAAGGAATTAGAAGAGATGACCTCTTATGGTTATTCTAATGTTCTATGGTCTAAAGATCCTTCCAGCTGTTAGAGGATGTGTTTTGGTGATTTATTTGCTGAAGCACTCGAGCTTGATCCTGATTAGTACAAAATAATTGCCTACTCTGCAAGAATCCACACTTCTCTAAATCTTTCTTATGCAAATAGTCAGCCAGAAGGCCTATTTCATGATTTAGGAACATGCTATCAGCATGTATTCTACACTTTGGCCTTAGAAGCTTTTCCTACTGAGCTCAACTCCAAACCACATCAAGGCTTACCAGCCCTAACAGTTTACGATAGAAGAAGAACAAACAGTAACTCTACATTACCACAGAATTTAGCTGCTGGTGGAAGAGTGTAATACAATTTTAGAGGAATTTCTTGGTTAACCTTGGGGGGAGAAAAATCCCTTAAACACTGAAATGGAGAAACATTAACTGGGCAAGAACCTTTAAGTAAAATATCTTCTGAAGATACGTTAACTCTTTGGGAACTGTTCATTTATTTACAAACTTTAATTTAAGAGTGTTGAAAAGGACATTAGAGATTGTCTAATCCAGTGATTCTTAAATTTTGAAGGTTCCCAAAAACTGTTTTGGGAGTCTGTGAGGTCAAAACTATTTTCATAATAATAGTGACATGATTTTCCTTTTAAAATTCTCTTTTTTTCCAACTTCATATCTGTCTGAAGCCAGAATTTTTTTCATATACTTCAACCAAAACAACCAATCATAACAGACTGAATTCAGAATAAATCAAGCACTAATGAGATTTACAAAAATATGTAGCCCAATGCCACTCTAAGTAATTTTTTTTGTTCTGAAAAATATGGTTGTTCTTATAAAAATATTATATTTATGTAAAAATGCAATGTATTTTTAAATGAACTAACATTTTCAAATGTACCGGTTTTTAATTCTGATTATGGTAAATATCAATAGATATAACCTACATAAATATAATCCTCTGTGGGATTGTCAATTATTTTTAAGAAGGTAAAGGATACCTGAGACCAAAGAATTTGTAGTCTAATACCTGCATTTTATAGAAAAGGGAACCAAGAGATAGTTACTTGTAACAGAACCAGTGTTCAAATCCAGACCTTCTCTGATTCCATATCTAGGGCTATTTCTACACCTGTCACTGCCCCAATGTTGGTAGAACACTATGTTAATCACCAATCAGACACCCAAGCTTCTAGAGATTCAGGAAGACAGAAAAGATCTATGTGGAGAGCAATAATGCAAATTAGATAAGTGCAAAAGAGAAGTTGATACAAAGTGTCATGATAAATCTGAGCAGGGATCTTTCAAATATAATGGAGCAGTCTTCTCCCAACTCCCTTCATTTCCTGCCCCAATCCATACATACACTAAAAGAGAGTTCTTTTCGCTAAACAGTCCAATCCAAAGGAAAATCTTATTTTCACTAATACCAATGGATCTTTATGGTCTAAAATCATCAAGAAAAGATCAAGCTTTTCATATATATATATATATATATGTATATATATATATAATCCCCTCCTTTGCATATGGAAATGCTCATATCCTTTGATCACTTTCTAGTTCATATTTTTAAAAATTAGAAAGAAAACAATAAGCTACCCAGGAGAAAGAAGAACAATTGGGATCTGTTACAATAAGAACCCACTACAATAGAAGACCTGGTTGTTGTAGCACTCCCAGTTAAACTTAAATGATGACATTGTCACTTTATTAACCTTGTTACATTCTTTACTAACCTGTGTTACTGGGTTATTAAAGTCTTCCTCTCCCCCCCCACCTCCACCTCCTCCCTTCATCATGGCATTGAGATACTTGAAGGCTACAATAGCACAGCACAGGTTGTATCATATGGGTCCAATGCAAACTCTCAATCAAAATAACCAGCCTAAATTTGAAGTCTCATTCTCAGAAGACTGGCTACCAGGGAAATGATCTATCTGGCCACAGCTCCTTATAAAGGTTGTATAGACTATGGTCCTGGTGGAGTTGAGGTGGGGGGGTTACCTGTGTCAGTGGGGGACTACCCCATAGATAGTCCCTGGCCTTTTAAAGTATTAAACATGGATTATTAAAGGCTATATACAATAGGTGAGTATCAATCACGGAAGGCAGAAAATGAGCGTCAGAGTTGGGATGAGGATTCCAGACAGAGCTGAAAGGAACCTAAGAGTTCCTTCTTCTGGTCCAGCCTTCTCATTTTCAGATGAGGAAACTATAACCCTGAAGAGTTAAATGTTCTGTCCAGAGTTAACACTGACAATAAATTGCAAGGCCAGGATTTCAAACCCAGACCTTCTGATTGTGTTTTGAATCACTGACTCTAAAACCTAGGCCTCCTGATTCTGAGTCAGTCTTTTTCAGTTAAGAACAATAGTTTACATTTGTAAAGCAATTTATAGTTAGGAAGAATGTTGCTGACAAATTTTCTCACTGGATCCTCATAGAAGAGATATGTACTGCTAATATTATCATCCCTGTTCTATGAGGGAGAAAATGGTGTCTCAGAAAGCTTCAATGACCTTCCTCAAATCAGTGGAAGTCAAATCCAAGCTCCCCAATCCTAGGCTCCTCCCATTGCACCACACTGCCTTCTTGTACCCTGTGGCTTCTCTAAATATTTACTCAATACAAAGTGTTCTTTTACAGCTACAGACAAGACTCCACTGAGTCACTCTCTGTAGCATGTCTTCAATTGTTTTTCTAGTAGAGGGTCTGGATTTGGACTGACCCATTATCATACTTTCAGACTCTTCTGGGACACATTGGCAGGAATATTGGCTAAGGCTAGGGAATGGGAAAGCCAACTTGCCTGACAAGGGGTGGTGGAATCCTTGACCTTGGCCTTTTTGGAGTAAAGTCTTATTCACTGAACTAATCAGACAAAGGCTATATCCTTCAAGATGACACAGTAAGGAAGCTGCTCTCTCCAGCTCCCAACATGCTTTTTCAAGTTTGGAGAAAATGTAAAAACAGGAGCACTTAAAAAAAAAGAAAAGAAAAAAAAAGACAGAATATTGTCTCTACCACACTTGAGCAAAGGTAGAGACAAAAGGGAGAAGGGCTGAACTAAGATTTCACTAGGCAAGAGCTGTCAATCATAATAGCTTTAGAAGTGTCTCTTCGGAGGAAAGTGGCCAGCTTTGGTGTTTGCATAAACAAGGGAAGAAGGGGAGATGGAGACTGAACTGAGAACATTTGCATCCTCAGCCTTCTTTATTCCACAACTACAGCAAATTAAAGAGAGTGTCTCAGTGCCTCTCTTTATATATACTCCATATATGTGTGTATATGTGTATGTATGTATGTGATATATATATATATGTGATATATATATGTGATATATATATATATATATATATATATATATATATATATACAGTGTATGGCATAAAATATTTAGAATCTATATGTGTATACACACAGTATAGAGTATATATACATGTACAGTGTTAAGTATCTGGCTTTGTGCAATGAAACATGTGCATCTCAGGAAGCCTCCTTCTTGCCCTCTTGTCTTCTCTGACATAAGAAACTCTTGTCATTTTTTGTGTCTTTATTCTCTATGATCACTCTTGCTTAACCCATCAAGGAATTAGCCATATATTACATGAACACTACAGACAGGTTGGAAAGGCTATAGCATGTTAGAAGGGATGGGCCACTGGCCCGGGAGTTAGAAAGTCTAGGATCTTGCTCTAATTCTACCACTAACTGGTAATATTGGATCTTCCCTGGAACTCACTTCTCTATCAGTCAAAGAAAAATGCCATCTGTCACAATTTCGTGGAATCACATAACTTAAAACTGGAAAAGGCCATCTAGTCCAACCCCCTCACTTACAAATGAGAAGCCTGAGATCTAAGGATTTAAAGTGACTTGCCAAAGTCCTCGGGCTCCAGAGGCAGCCCATTGTACCACAAGTATGGTTCATATACAAAGTATTAAAATATTTGTGAAATTAAACACCCAGATTCAGAGATTTGAATTCTTATTGGATGCTCAAATGACCCCCATAAAATATGTGTGAGCATGTTTAAACACCCCCCCACACACACATACACACCACACAGTTCAAAGACTTACCTTTCCAACCACTTCCATTGGAGAAACCTGTCAAAATACATGCTCTCCAGGTATTCTTGGAATGGCTCTCCACTTAGGTAGTCAAGGACAGATCTATCTCATGAAAAAAGACACAGTTTTATTATCCAGAGCTTGCAATGGGTCGGGGATAATTTAAGTACCTTAACATTCAGGGGGCTTGTCTATTGACACATTTTTGGAGAAGGAACATACAGGGACAGTGATTTACAGGTGCAAGGGATCTTCAAGGTTATTTAGATCCACTGAATATGGAGGTTGTGATAATGCGATTTCTCATCAGGAAATGTTTGATTTGCATATTATTTTATTTATCTACATATCAGGGATCATATAAAAATTTCTTGGGTGAGAGAGGGTCATAGTACAAAAAAGTATAAAATACCCTAATCTAGGCACTCCTCATTTTGCAGATGAGAAAACTAAGGCCCAAAGAGGCTGAATGTTTTGTCCAAGCTAACATAGATAACAGGTGACAGAGCCAGGATTCAAATTCAATTAAACTGATTCCAAATCTAACACTCTCTCCACTATATCCTGCAGAAACCCTGGGAACAATATAAGAAGGAATGTACCCATGGCTGGTGGTGAGATTTGTCTGTAAATGTGTCAACACAGAAAGGAAATCAGAGGATCACAAACACTGGGAATGGGGAGAGTTCTCAGGGAACTCCAGCACTGCTTTGGGAGTAAATTGTTGCAGTCAGAATAAATACTAGTCCTGCAAACCAACCCTTAGTATTTCTCTACTGGGATTGTGGCTTTCTTTTTAATTGTTTTGCATTTAAAGGTATGCTTGGTGCTAGTATCTGTGGTGGGTTGAAGCAAAATACTCACAAAGCAGTCAAGAGAACACCTTGAAGTCCTTGAGGATACCCTGAAGCCCAACCTCAAACAACATGACCCAGTTGTGGGTAGACAGCTGGGAAAAAGCAGGTAGAACAAGAGGGTGCTCTGAGAAAACATGGGGGCTTATCCGAGTTGCAGAGGCATAACAGCAGCTTTGTACAAGGCAGCTGAAGGTGCTGACTCATAAGTCAGCAGTGTTCTACACTGACAATGTTCAGTGTAGAAATGACTTATACCAGTGCATGGAACTGTTGCCAGAAGACAATTGGCATCTTGAGATGGGGGAATGGAAATATAAATATATATGCATGTATATTTATATATAATGTAATTTATAAATATATAGAATTCTATAAATATATATTATATATACATATAATAAATATACAAATATATAAAAACAAATAACATTCAGAATTTATTGGGTAGAAGGCACTGTGCTAGGTATTGGGAGTGATACAAAATTTAGATATTGATTTATTCTTGTCATTATGGACTTTATGTAATAGAGGATCAAAGGCAATGTGAATCCTCTTTATTCCCACCTCTCGGTTGCTTTCTTATCTAAGAAAAATCCCTTCACCCCTGCATTTCCCTTCTCTCATCAGTGAGTTCTCCCTGGAATCTCCATGCTGAAGAAGAATGGAGGCTGGCCATCCTTCAGTCCTCTCACAGCTTCTCACTCTTCAAGTTTCACCATCATGATTCCACATGGGCATTACTTCTACATCACCAGATTTTCTAGCTTTTTTATGTATTGTCTTATCCCATTAGATTGTATTCTCCTTGAAGGCAGAATTTCTCTTTCCTTTTGCTTCTTTTTATGTCACCAGCACTTAGCACATAGTAAATACTTAATGACTGCTTGTTTTTGATTTGGCTTATTGATTTTGGAAATTTTAAAGTACTGTATAAAAGTCAACAATCATTATTTTGAAGGGAAAAGCACTAACAACCCTAATATACAATATTATGTTATAGCATAAGAGCATCAGTGAATTGTAAATTATTACAAAATAAAGGACTATGTGATATGAGGGAGATTACTACTAACAGAGGTATCAGGAAAGGCTTCATAAAAAGGTAACCTTGAGTTGGACTTGAAAAGATAGATGACAATGGGTGAAAAAGGGTAGAGAAAACATTCTAAGCAAAAGGAAACATAGAATCAAACACACAAAAAGAAGTTTTACAGGTTCAAGGGGTAAAGGGTAAGAAGTTCGATTTGGGTAATGATGTTAGGGGTTGGAAGTTGTGTCAAGAAAAGGTGAAAATAGTCTAGACTGAAGAATATAATTGAATATCTTTGACATAAAGGTCAGTTAGATGTGTCATACAAAAGGTGGGGTTTTCCCATACAAAGGCTAGGAGACAAATCTCTGTGCCATTTTACTTACAACTGTACACATGTACAAATCAAATAGCTGTGGAGGTTTCTAAGAAATTCAGAAGATGAATTTCTCTTAAGATGGGGGAGATAAGAACCTGAATTCTATTGTGAACTGGGTTCCTAAGTCTGCAGGAGATTTGGGTTAAGACATGCATTTATTGCATGCTTCTGTCACCCAACTGGAGTAAAGACAGAGTCCATCTGTCTTAACATCTTACAGGAAGATAATTTACATTGGAAAATACTAGTCTAGTGAATTCCAAAAGAGATGATTAGGTCCATACCTCAGATTGACAGTCCAAGACTGTTTCCCTACAAATAAATGCTGATGAAAACTATGTGAACCCAGGGAAGAAAGTGAATATTTATTGGAACGTCTCTTTATGCAATGTACATTGGATGAGTTGTTTAAATAATCCCTTTTAAACAAATTCAGCCTTAAATTAGGTCAACCCAGAATGGGCCACCAAGAAAAAGAAAGGCACAGTGTAGATAAATTTTACATATATGATACACAATCTATTATTTCTATGTCACAATGGTGAAGTCACAGTCACTTTATCACTCTGGGTCTCAATGTCTTCAGCTGCAAGATGGAATGATTGGATTAGATAGATGATCTTTTAGGTCACTTATAGCTCTAAATCTATAATCTGATATATATATATATATATGTATATATATATATGAGTGTGTGTATGAATAATCTTATATTCAAATGCCACAATTATTTAGTATTATTTATCTATATCCAGATGAAAGACTTGTATATCTGAAGACAAACATAACTTTACAAAATGTATACAAGTGCTTTTCTATATATTTGGTTTTTTTATCCCAATTACTGAATTAGCTTGTTTCAAGCTAGGTGTTCATAAACCAGATCTCTCTCTCTCTCTCTCTCTCTCTCTCTCTCACTCTCTCACACACACACACACACACACACACACACACACACACACACACACACACACAACTCTCCAAAGGCAGGATTGTTTCAAACAAACTGGAGGCCTCTGTTTGAGGACATTTTGTCCTGCCCTAGATGATGTAATGGAGATTAGGGAAATGGGTCTTGATGTCATTCTCCATTCTGGCTGCAACTCCACTCCTCTCCATGCATTCAGTTATTCTTAACCCGACGAGGTTGCAGCTTGTCCAGAGCTTTCATCAGTCCCTCCACCCCCAACTCTAGTCACAAGTTAGCTTTTTGTCACTCATTCATCCTTCCTATGTTCCCAGACACCCAGAGCTATCAGAGCTGACCTTGGCTGAGGCAGAAGGAGGGTAAAATGTGTTCATCTACATAAATATATGTACATATCTATGTGTGTGTGTGTAAACACATATATGTATGCATGTATATGCGTGTATATATATATATATATATAATTTATACACACATATACATACATATATGGAGAAAGAAGGTGAAGGAGAGAGGAAGACAGAAAGTTAGGATACTATGGCAGAGTATATAGATGCTTTTCCAATGGTGTATTTCAGTAACACTACCCATAATAAGTTTGTATCACCCTCATTACACACAGAATCCATATGGTTATGCTGTGGTGACGACTGCCCTTACCTGCCTGAGGATCTGATTGATTTCATCCCCCCTTCCACTGACCAATCTCTTTAAGAGCCCAGACAAAACTTTGACCCTTGGCTACCCAATAATTGCCATATTCCAAAGCTATGAAAGCTCTAATTGCTGCTTTCTCCAGTACCAGCACTTCACACACCTAACCTAATTCACACAAGTATGAGGGCCACACAATTGGATGATCCAAGCTCTCAGATCATGACACTGAGAACAGCTACAGGATTTTTCTCTTTCCTACCTAACCAGCCATTAAGCTCTCTCTACTTAGGGTCAACTCTAGAAAGCTGTCATTGTCCAGTGATCCTATCACATTGTTGTTGGTCAGTCATTCAATTGTTCAGTTATTCAATTGTTTCTGACTCTTTATGACCTTCTGGACCACAGTGTACCAATGTGATCCATGGAGCTTTGTGGGCAAAGTTATTGAAATAATATCCCATTTTCTTCTCTAGTGGATTCTGGCAAACTGAAGTGAAATAATTTGTCCAGGGTTATCCAGTTAGTAAATGTCTGAAACTAGATTTGAACTCTGTTCTTCCTAACTCCAGGAGCAGCCCTCTATCCACCCAGCTTCCTCTCCTTTTTACATTAGGGCCTCATAATACTGCACACAGAGGAAAGGAGAAGGGGAATGCCTGCGATAGGCTGCAGTCCCAACAGGGTGGAGAGTAGCTGGAAGCACTCTGGAGTGGGAGCCAGAGTGAAGAATGACATGAAAGCCTGTCTTCTCAAATCCCATTACATCATCTGAGACGGGACAAAATGTGCTCAGAATGAGGGCATGAGCCCAAAGGGGACAATCATGCCTTTGGGGGGTTTGAGGGAATGTATGTCTGGGTGTGCTCATGAGGGAGCACTCAAGTATGTGGGAACACACACGCACACACACACACATACACGCACAGAGTTTATGAACACCTGGCATCAAGCAAGCAAGTTCAGTGTTTGGAATGCAAAATGCGTCTTTGGCTCCTTCTGGGGAGCAGCCCAGTAGAGCTGCCCTCACTAAGGCAACATAAGACAAAGAGATGAAATAATGCAAAGAAAGAGCCCCTTCTCCTGTTCTAGGAAAGACTGATGGCTTTTGAAGTACTCAGGACAGGAGGAGACTGGGGGAAGGGGAAGGGAAAAAGAAACTCCATTCCATTAAAGGTTTTCTGGGAAAACCAGGCAGAGCAAACTTTGCACATTCCTCTGTCGAAATGGACTGTAGAGCCTCTTAATTTTTATTCACTCTGAAACAGAGATGTTTTCTTTGGACTTGCCACCTTTTGTATCTCTTTTCACATAGTATGGAGACTATGGCTTAGTTTGCTTGGCTGGGACCTTTGGTGAATACCTGAGACACCAAGGAATTGAATGTACACCTCATAGTATGGAATAGAAGTGCTTCTTCCTATTCATACCTCTGGAACAATCTTGATACCCACAATATATTTCAGGCAGCCTGAGCTTTATCTCATCTTATTTCCATTCTCAAAAGTCTCCATCTCCATCTCTATCTTTTTGCTACATGCATAATATTATACCAGGTTTTATATCTGAAAGTTGCTGGCAGTCTTTGATGTCCCTAGATTGGAAGAGGCACATATAAAGCAATTGGGAAGAGGGTGCAAAATTGGTGAAAGTGGAGCTCATAGGGAGTACTTACTTTGCACAGTGAGAAAAGAGTTCTTTGCAAGGTCTCAGTTCAAGTTTTTCCTTCGTTTGGTGGATCAGGTCTTGGCTGACTTCAGTGACATATGCTGGGGACTGTGATAAAGAGAAAATGGAGGAGAAAAGTTGGTGGAAGGAAATAACAGAGTGAACAAGCTTTCTGGAAACAAAAATTTCCCATGGAGATCCAAAGGCCAATTCTTAACAATGTCATGCTTTGAAAGTGGTACATTTTGGTACAAAGATAAGGAATTTTTTAAATCATTATTTTGGGATTGAATCATCTGATGTGGGTTTCAAAAAGAAAAATCCAGGTGCTACTCAGAAACTGAATATCATTTCAATTTTCAGATGCCATGGGTAATGCTTAAGGTACACTGGAAAGAGCCTAATGCTAAGGAGAATTGGACCCTTGTTTTTACTCTGCTGCTTATTAACAGTGGGACCCCAAGTAAGTCCCCACTTTGCCCTTTAAGTGATTCTCCTTGGATGCTGCCAATGGCCAATGGAGTCAGCTTGAGGGAGAAGAAGCAGGAGTCCCACTTATTCACTTTCATCCAGATGTTTGGGGAAGCTGACTCATGGACTATGACATAATCAGACTTTTTTTTAATAAATTAAAGTGATAATTGGGGTGGGTGGGTGAGGCAGAGACAAATCTCCATCCTCAAAGAATGTTGATTTCATCTAAACATTTTCCTTTCAGTTCCATGCTATTGAAATGTGAATATTGCACTGATTATAATGTTGAGGCTCACTTGGGGGTTTCATAGGAGAATTTTAATTTTTGTGTTCACAGGAATAGCCAATTGTGTGAACTCAGCATTTTCTCTGTAATTGAAATAAGGGCTCATCTTCCATTTCCCATAGTCCTGAACAAGTATCCAGCTTCCTTCCTTTCCTCCTGCCCTTCCTCCCTGGGGCCTTTCCATGGTGATGAGCTTTAGTAGCAACTTTCAGAGTCACAGCCTCCCTCACTGCTATCCCCACCTCAGATGATTAGGAGATTAAAATCTATAGGGTGAAGCTATTTGTCCAAGGTCACATAATGAGTTTGTGACTGAGACAAGAGTAGAACCCAAATTTCTTTCCACTTTTCCATATTCTATAGTTAGAAGTTCTATGGGCAATAGGGAAAGGTCATCAGAGAAAAGTTTAATAAGTCATCTGGAGTTTAAAGACTGGGGATGAAATTAGTAGACAGTCCTGAAAGAAATCTAAGAAAGGAGGAAAGGGTGTAGGTGAAGAGATCCCAATACCATTCCTTATTTAATTTCTTTTCTCACTTTATAGTTCCTTGTCCCTCATAGACTCCATTCAATCAAGCAAGAAATGATGCTGGTGGTTCAAGCCTCTTATGTCTTATTCACTTAGAAACTAGCCTGAAATTGAGCTTTCAATATTATTATTCCCTTTCAGACCTGTATTATGAAGGCAGAAAAAAAGTGTGTAGCATGCTGTTAGCTGGGTCCTTGGGTAGAAGGCTGGAGAATAGGAACTTTCTAGGAAAGTAATTGGTATTTAGCCCAGATTTTGGACTAGCTGAAAATAAAGTTTCTATAGCTGGATCACTGGTTGTCATCACAAATCCTAGCTTGCTATGCAGCAGAGAGCTCCACTTTGCCTCCCCAACCTGTCTTCAACCCATCTTCTTAGCATTCTTTCCATTGTAGTCACTTTCCCTCAGTCCATTCCTCTAGAGGAGGGATTCTTATCCTCAGATCTGTGAATTTATTCATGTTTAAATATTTTGATAACTCTATTTCAGAATAATTGTTTTCCTTTGTCATCCCATAATTTTATTTTATGCATTTAAAGGCATTATTATTAAAAGAATAAATCTACAGATTTCACCAGACTGCCTAAGGGATCCATCTAAGACTAAGAACTCCTTTTTCTAGATAAATTGGGCTACTTGTTTCATCTTGTCATCTCCCACCTCCAATCATTTGCATGTGTATCTACATGTCTAGATTAAACACTTGCTCTCAATCTCAGCCTTTGACAACTTTGACCTCCTTCAAGACTCAACTCAAGTTTACTTCTACGATAGCTTCCTTGACCTGCCCAGATCAAAAATAATCCCTATTTTCTTTGATATTTTTAAGTAACATTTGAAACTGTTGACCATCCATTTCTTCTGAATACTCCCTTCTCTCTAAGTTTTCGTGACTAATGACTTCTCTTGGTTCTCTATCTAATTCCTCAGTCTCTTTTGCTTGACTGTCATCTCTGATCTCATCTACTTCCAGATCATTCTTGGCTCATTCTCTGGTCTGCTCCACCTACACACTGACTGCTCAGTCCCCTTGGGGATGACTCCACCCTGATGCCTACTCAATGCTGAATACTTACCTGGAACCTCCATGTCATGAGAAGGTCCAGTCATGCTGTTTTCAATTTCAATAGGAACTACTCTACTTCCACCTTATTGCCTAGCCCCCTCATGAGTACCCTCCTTCCTTCCCCTCACTTCCATTTTCCAATATACCTTTATGTTCCATCTTCCCTATCAGAATGTGAAGTTCTTGGGAATAGAGGTTGTTTTAAATTTTTATTTTGATATCCTCAGACTTAGCACAGTGTGTGACACATAATAAATACTTAATAAATGCGCTATCCATCTATAACATGTCACCTATCTCTGGGTATATCCCAAGGCTTTGTTTGTCCTCAAGCCTTTTTCTCACTTCTTTTATCAGGGCCCATGAGTATTTATCAACATCTATAGATGACCTCTATAGAAATACAGTATGTCTCATAAATCTAAGTGCAATGTTAATATAAAGTTTAATATAATATTAATATATGGCATGTAATATAATCATTAATACAATAATTAAACTTTACTAGCTTAATTATCTCCTAAGACTTTTGAAGCACCTTTGTCATATAACCCTAGTGTGTTTTCTGAGCTCTAGTATCCCACCATCAATTTTCCAAGTGGAAGTCCCATGGCTAGCTCAAACTCCATTTATCCAAAACAGAATTCATTATCTTTTCCTTCTTTTTTTCTTATTTTCCATATTTTGGTCAAGGGCCTTATCTACTCATGTCATTTGGATTTATACCTTTATAGTCCTTTCTCCCCTCTTCACTCTTATTTCTATATTGGGTGCCAAGGTTTGCTGAATCAACCGCTCCTCCGTCTCTGGTGAGCATCCCCTCTCTCTACTCACATGGCCAATGTCTGAATTCTAACCCTAAACACCTCTCATCTGGGTTAGTGCAGAAACTGGGCCTTCCTACCTCACTTCTTTCTCCAGGTCAGGTACCTTATAGTTAACAAAGTCATTTTTCTAAAGCTTAGGTCTGGCTATGCCCTTCCCCCTCCCTCAGCAAAAAAGGAAGGTTTAATTTTTGCAGAAGAGCATTCTGGCTGAGCAGATGTTCAAGGAGGAGGGACATCTATCATCCTTCCTCTTGCCTCTTTCCCAGATTCCTTTGAGCTCTCTGCTTCCTTTCCTCTCTTAAGTGGTAGATTAGGATGAAGATCCAACTGGCTTCAAGTTTATCTTTCTCCAATTGTCCTGGCTTGACTTCTGATGAAGGCACACGAAGCAGCAAAAACCACTCAAAAAAAAGAGAAGAGAGTTCTCAGACCTGGATAACCTTTGAAATGAGTTATTAGGATCAGTTTTCCTTATTTTCTAGGGCATTACATTTATATCCTATAATTCTACCTAATCAGCTAAGTAGCACAATAGATAGAACCCTGGACCCAGACTCAGGAAGATCCAAATTGAAATTCAGTTTCAAACACCTACTAGTTGTATGATCCTTGCAAAGTCACAACTTTTCTATGCCTCAATTTCACTGTTGGTAAAATGGGGATAATAATAGCATCAAGTGCGCAGGATTGTTGTGAGAATCAAATGAGATAATAAGGTAATACACTTAGCACAGTGACTGGCACATAGTTCTATGTAAATGTTAGCTACTGTTAATGTTATTATTACACCCCCCCCAGAATTGTAGTAAGGATAAAATGAAATAATATTAGTAAAATGTTTTGCAAAATAAACAAACAAAGCACTATATAAACACTAGCTATTATAACTAATTATTATTGCTGAAAAATTCACCTTTAATCAATGGTAAAGAATGCTACCATCTATTGAAAGAGAGGGAAGGAACTCAAGACACAAATTAGATGCACATTTTTTGGTGTGGCCAATATGGGAATCTGTTTTGCCTGAATGTATATTTGACAAGGGTTTTCTTTCTTTCTTTTTCCTTCTTTTCTTCCTCCCTTTTTTCTTTTCCTCCCTTCATTTCCTCTCTTCCCTCCTCCCTTCATTCTTTCTTCCCTTCCTTCCACAGATTCATGCTAAATCCCACTTCAAACAAATAAGGGGGATACATGATTTCTGGAAAGGCACTTTGGGGGATGAATTGAATTAATTCTACTTAATAAAATGGACATAAGATTTGTTTATGCAAATATATTCTATAACAACTGATCTTTTATTGTTAACTCTTTCTCTCCAAGCTACTATATCATGCCTGAGCCCCTGAATAGGAAGCCCTCCAGAATCTCTCCTTCTTTCTTATATGGTATCATGTTCTGTCCTTGAGAATTCTTTCTTCTTCTAGCCTACCACCATTCTAGGCTATCTTATCTAAAGAACCTCTATCTTAACTTTAGTTGCAGAAGAATGAGGCATTATGGTATGAACTAGGCTTTGGGAATCAGGAAAACTGGATCCAAATTTCCATTCTGTCCCTTTATAGCAATATGCCTTCACAAATCATTTCATCTCTTCAAGGCTCATTCTCCTTAGCTAGATAATTGCAATAATAGACCTGCATGGCCTGCCTCACAAAATCATTTTGACGTGCAAATGAGAAAATGTGTGGAGGAAGGTTTTTGGAACTGTAAATGTAAGCTTTCATTATTAACAAGGTGGAAAAGTATAATATTCCTGAGGGAAAAAAGAACTAAAAGTAATAATTTATTTCATCTGCTATTTTTGCTTTTAGAGATGTAGAATTTTATTTAAATATATATAGTATATATATATATGTAGTATGTATATATTATATATTATATGTTTATATGTATATATCTATACATATGTATGTACATAAATGTATAGATAGATAGATAACCACACTATTATTTTTTAGCCAAAAATTGTTTTGATTGAAACTCATGATTTTTTTTTCTTTCAAAACTGTAAAAGAGCTTAGAAATCATTTGGTTTGACTTCCTCATGTTATAGGTGAAGCATACATATTTCTTGTTTTCATCAAATGGATTAGAAGAATAGAAAAGTAGAAGAAGATAGTACCCAAATATAACTTTAGAGGACTGACAGTGATGCATTTTTGCCTTCTGGCAGAAAGGTAGCAGCCTACAGGTGTAGAACGAGGTGTCAGACATGCCCAATGTGTTGATTTGTCTAACTTAGGGTCCCAGTGAAGAAATTACTCTTTCATTACTGGAAGTGGAAATTGAATGAATAATATTTATATGAGAGAAATAGTGAGATAGAGAGAGAGAGAGAGACAGAGAGAGAGAGAAAGAGTGAGAGAGAGAGAGAGAGAGAGAGAGAGAGAGAGAGAGAAGCCCATTATGATAGTTTTCAATGCAGTGTAGTACAGTACAAATGATACTATCCTAGTCATCCTGAGCCTGTATTTCCAGTTTAAGTTCACATACATAGTAGTTGGGGGAACTTGAGTACTTTGTTTTGCATCTGAGCCTGTTTTTTCATCAATGAATGAGGGAGTTAGACTAAATGATCTCTAGCATTCATTCCAGATCTGACATTGCATGTTTCTATATTACATCATTCTTATTTAAAAATTCATGAGAAATACAGTAGAATTTTTGGTTATATTAATTCAGAAAACATTCATTAAGCACCTACTATGTGCCATATACTGTTCTAAGTCTTGGTAAAAACAACAATAACAACAAAACCACAACAACACAAACATTCAGAGCACACTTTTTCTTTAATTCAGCCTTAGTCTTAAAAAAAAAAAATCAGACTTAGATTATATAAAGTGCTATACATTGTGTATTATCTCTCTCCCACATACACATATCCTGTAATGTAAACTGGTTATGTTTCCTTGGTTGGTGGAAAAGGACAATACATCTATCACTTAGGAGAAATGGATAGAACCATGTTGTGGTGTGATCTCTAGGAGCACTGGTTCCAGAAAACTGCAGAAGGGGTCAAAAATGGCATGAGATTTAACGAAAAGAACCACTAAAGAACTGATTTTTAGCTGTAACTTGTCACATAGTAGGCACTTAATTAATATTTATTAACTGACAATGTAGGAACTAGACTAGTTGCCAAGAATTGCAGGAGAACAAGTTTAGGTAGAAAGGCTAGCCATGCTTGAACCAGATTAGAGCTCTTTTAGACTAAGGGTAGATAGTATATTAGAATGTTCTCTAACTTGATGTGTCTATATTCTTTGTGAGCTTTAAGTTTTTTTTTTAAATCTGCTTTACCTTAATTACTATGAAAGCTTTTGAAAACTCACTTTTGTTTCTGAGTGAGTGGGTGGGATGAGGTGAGGGGGAAGCCAGGAGCATCTCAAATGGGATAATATACATCAAGTGCCTTACAAATCTTAAACAGCAATAGAAATGTCAGCTCTTTTAATTTTGTGGGATCAGATGTGATATGATGGCAGAAAGAGTAGATATTCAGAAGTGGATGTGTGGGAGTACAATCCACAAAACAGGTGGTTCACAAGTAAAAGCTGAGTTTAGAATGCCAGAAAATTTGGGTTTGAAGCTTATATCTAAAATTTCAGAGCTATGTGACCACAGATCAGTTTTTAACTTCTCTGAGCCTCAATCACTTCTGTAAAATGGAAAAATTGCTATCACAGGAATGCCATGTAGAATGCCCTCTGTAAGCTATAAAGAGCTAGTTTTATTACAAAGAAGGAAACAAGCTAAAAAAAGTCAATGTGACATTGGCTTTGGTTCTCTAATTGAAATAGTCTTATCAATTTTGTTCTTGCCTTATGAATCTTGTTTCTTTACTATTCTCCTCACTTCCAACTATGCAATTTCAGCACCTCAGCCAGTTTTTACTCTTCAGCATCACATTAATAACCAGTACTGCTTTCTGATTTTGGTTTCTGGTATGTAGACCTTAATGGACATTACTTGTAATGTGATTATTGAAAAAGGCCAGTGTTTTTTTTTTCCCACTCCTCCCCAGCCTCCCATTTATTTCTTCTAAACTAACATAGAGGGTGACCTAGAATTAAGGCAGGGAGCTGTGCTGTACAGATGAAGTCACCAAGATAGCAGCAGAATTGGTGAAACCATTCTTATAACCAAGGATCTGGCACATGGCTCTTAAAGGCTCTGCCCACATTAAAGACCTAATGAGCAGAATTAACAAGCATAGAAGAATGCATTTGGTTTAATAGCCATTGGGTTAAACTCAGCCTTTGGCATTACATGAAGTGATTAAACTGATGGAACCAAGCCCCCTTTCAAGTCAGTCCAGGAAATTACACCTTTGCCAATATCCTGGCTAGCTTGAATAAAAAAACTGCTGCCCAGTTTTACATCTGGAACTGAAAAAAAAAATGTCTCAAACACACGAGAAAGGGAAAAGACAGAGCTGAGACTCAAGAAATTCAAAAGGACATTTCCTTTCAAAAACGAATATAGCATTAATTGAACAAGAAAGCATCAGATTATTTTCCTCAAATACAGCAAAATCAGTTATATAAATAGACTAACATAAAAACCCTTCTACCACTGGAATGGATGATTCTGCTTGTACAGTGTGAAAGGGGAATGAATAGTCTCCTTTTGGGCTCACAGTCTTTGGGAAATAGCTTATACAAAGCATAAGATTTACTGTAGAGTTCAAAGAAATCTTATACAATTTGGCTCTTGATGGCCAGAAATGACCTAATAATATATATAATACAACCACATGAAAAAGTGCTCCACATCACTAATAATAGGAGAAATGAAGATCAAAACATTGAGGTTCCCCCTCACAACTTGAAAATTGGCAAAAATCAACATAAAATGGCAACAGTTAATATGGGAGACATTGTAGAAAGAAAGAGAAAATAATATACATTGTTGGTAAAGCTATAAATGGCACAGCTACTTTGTAAATACATTTTAAATTATGTAAATGAAGTAAATAGACTAGAGATTCCATTACTTCCCAAATTTTGGCTTCCCAAAGAAGCTATAGATAAGAAAAATAGTTCCCATCTAGTACAAAATATCTTTTGAAGATAGCTAAGAATTGAAACAAAAGTAGATGGCCATTATTCAGGGAATATCTAAACAAACCGAGGTATATGAAGATTAAAGAATACTATTGTGCAATAAGCACAGAAAAATAAATATGAATTGATGAAGAGTGATGTAAGCAGAGCCAAGAAAACAATATATACAGTAACTATAAGAAGATAAATGGAAAAAACAACAACACACACCCTCCAATCAAAAATAAATGTAACAATATTATAAAGATCAAACAAAGCTCAGAATGAAAAGATACATGAAGACATTCTCAACTGACTCCTTTGTAGAGGTGGGAGATTCATAAGTGTTATATATTACACATGTTTTTGAACTTTGTCAATATATAGATCAGTTGTACTTTTTCCCCTCTCTCTCCCCAAAAAATATTTTTTATCACATGAGATAAGTTTAGCAAAGACAAAGTGATATGTAAGGGATAATCATTAGTACTAGAAAACCCCTACAAGACAGTTTCTACAAGACAAGATCCAAAAGGCCAGTTTGAGAAGGAATCTAGCAGTTCAACATACATCCCTAATTATTCTTTTAAGGCAAACCTGATGTTGAGAGAAATGGGAAGGCAATATATCTGCCGGGCTTGGGAAATAGGGACTGACTGCCTGGTCATCCCTAAGGTCATACCTAGGGCTCCACTATGAGAGAAAGAAAAGAGGCAGCTAAAGTAAAATAAGGTAAATAACAATTACTACTGCCATGTAAAATACAATTAGTATTCCCAGACAACTTCCCTTTAAGAAAAAATTTTTCTCAATGTCTTCTGTGCATGGCTCTTGCCTCTTGAGCTATTCTCAGTATTTAGGTGTTAAAATACATTATCATTTCTTTTAACTCGATCCTATCTTTTTTAATTTTCCCCCATTCCTGCAAACATTTATGGACATATTCAGTGCAGAACACCCTTCTAGATGCTGAGATTGAAAGTGTTATTGAAATAAAGTATTCTAAATGGATACAAAATCTTGATATTAAAGATCATGCTATAAGAAAATTAGAAGAGAAGCAGATTATATACCTCTCCCAGATATGGGTAGGAGTTGCATTCATAACCAAACAAGAGATAAAAACAATTACAAAAGATAAAATAGAAATTGTTTTCATGAATCTGAAAAATTTTTGCACAGGCAAAATTAACATACCTAGATAGCAAAAGATGTCATCAAATAGGAAAAAAAAATCTTTGCATCTAAGTATCTAAAGTATCTAAACAATACCATATATAAAACTAACAGCCATTCCCCAATAGGTAAGTGATCGAAAGACATGAACAAATACTTCTCAAAGGGAGGATTGCAATGTATTCACAACTACCACAAAGAATATTCCAAATCACTAACATAAAGAAATTCAAACCAAAACAAAGCTGAAATTCTTTTACTTCACACCCTAAAAATTGGCAAAGATGATAAAAATGGCCATCATCAATGTTGGAAGAATTGTGGAATAACAGACAAAATAATATATTGTTGGTGGAACTCTGAGATGATACAATTACTCAGAAAAACAATTTGGAATTATGCAAACTAAAATGTTCATTCCTTTTGACAAGAGACTCCATTGCTGGGGTTCTATCCTCAGGAAGATGCTGACAAGAAGAATGTCCCATATACACCAAAATATTTACAGCAGCACTTTTAATGATAACAAAGAATTAGAAACAAATCAAATGGCTTTGATTTGGGAATGGCTAAAAAAATTGTGGTACGTGAATATAATAGAATAGTATTGTGCTATAAAAATGTGTATGATGAATGCAGAGAAGCATGGAAATATATTATAAACTTATGCAGAGTGAAGTAAGCAGAGCCAAGAAAATAGTCTACACGAAAACTGTAAGAGAATAAATGGAAAGAACAGCCACACGCCAAGAAATCATCAAGGAAAGCAACATAATTATAAGGACCAAGCAGGATTTGAATGAGTAGATATGAGAAAACCTGCAACCTTCCTTTTTGTGAAGGTGAGAGGGCCACAGGGAGTATACATTGCACACCTTTTTGGACTTTTCCAGCATATTCATCAATTGTGCTAATAATTTTTCCTCTTTCAAAAATACTATTTGTTCATCATAGAGACATATCAGCTCCATGAGGATAAGATTGGTTTCAATGTTGATGAAGTAAAAGAATGTAAAGTTGCTACTTTGGGTGATATGGATTATAATCAGAATGTCAACTAATGGACTGGAGTTATAGAGGAACGATCCATAACATATTTGGTAAAGTAATGCATTGTTATTTGTAAGAGTGCTGCAGAAGAATAGATCTGGTTTGCACATAGCCAGATCATATTGTGAGGATACTACATCTGATGGAACTTGTCCTATAAGACAGCAGAATCAAATTACAAACTGTATTATCAATATTTTTGCTGTTGATGTTATCTTATAGCTAAAAGGAAATACTATACCAGTGCCTTTAATATAAGAAATTCTCAAAATGTTCTTGAATAAAACTATTCATAGTATTATTTAATTACCAAATTACTACACTACAATTGAAAGTTTGCAATTGGCTTTAAAATAGTAAACTAACATCTTATAGTTGATAGCAAACTTGAAATATATGAATAGTGAGAAAAATGGTAAACCCAGAAAAAAAAGATGTTATGTCTAAATACTGTATTTTTATTTGCACCAGTTTTTCATTAATACTCTATGCCCAGAGAGATGAAAGAATTAAGTTTGGGATAATAAAATTCTCTCAAATTGGAAAAATAAAATTTTATTTGCATAAGTCTGAATAAATTAAGCCAGGTTCTTTGTTCAATAATTATCAGTGCCTCATCTGGTTATACGTGTGAGATAGTGTACGCATTATATGTTTGTTTTATCAAGAACTGTTGTATAGTAACTAGAATTAACTTTTTAAGAAAGTAATTATTTTATTATTTGTTGCCTTTTATTTCAAAATGCCAAATTAACAATTGAACAATAATGATGGATTGATTTCCAGTCCAAGAAATTTCACTGTAGAATAACAAATTCTATGTTCAATAAATATTTGTAGATCACATACTATGTATAGTATTTTTACTGTTTGGCTGCCTTCCAAACAGTTGGGAAACTGTAGCATTTGTAATTTGGGTTGTGGATATGGGGGTAAAAGCATTTAGTCTGTAATTAATTTTAAGGAAAATAAAATGAGCAGAAGCCAAACAGAAATTAGTGTTAAAAAAAAGTTCTTATTCTAAGTATATTTTATTTACTACTGTAAAACTTTGAGAAATACTTTTTTAAAGTTGGACAGGATAAATATGCACATTTAATTTTTTTCTTAGCTTCATAGCTAGCATGTTGCATTTATTGTTTTGGTTATTCACTTTCATTTGTAAATTACCTATATGAAATTTAAGATTTTCACAGTAAGTCATAAGAAGGAAGTGTACATTCAACAGCAGGTTATTTAACTCAGGGTTTATGAAATGTAGAAAAATATTCTGAGAAGTAAAGACTTTAAACTGGCATACATATAGCTGGACTACCAAAGGCAGAAAGTCTTTCTTTTCAATCCCACCAGATCTTTTCCTCCCCTCCCGCTCCTATAGGATCACAGATTCAAAGGACTTTACAGGCTATCTTGTCCAACCTTCTCATTTTACAGGAGGGAAACACAAACCCAACAAGGTTAAATGATGAAATGCTTGGTACATATTAAATGCTAAATAAATGCTTGTTGACTGACTTCCCAAGGTCATATTAAATGAAGATATCAGAGATGGTATTTCAACCACTGACTTGTCAGCCAATGTGCTTTCTATTCAGAGTCTGCCTGACTTGTGTCCCTGTCTTCCTCACAAGCAATGTAGTGTTAGGATAGGAAAACTGGACTAGACGGCAAGTGACTTGAGATTTAGTCCTGGACCTTCTGTGTGACTCTTTAAAATGAGGAGATGAGGTCCCTTTTGACTTTAGAGTGTTAATATTCTTCTGCAGACTCAAATGTAAATAGCTAATAACAGCTCTATGTATTTACCCTCTTGAACAATACTTACATTTTAAACAGGGGTTCAATGCCTATAAACCCAAACAGGAATGGAGATGAGTATGTGGGGGGGGATGATGGTGATGAGGTGTAAATGGGGAGTGTAACAAATGTCAGACATTGCAGATCCTAAGGAAGGTTCCTGGAAGTTATTAGATATGTTTTTGGAGAGAAGATGTTTTCTTAGTATTCCAAATAGGTGATAAGTAGATGATTTTCAACCATACATGCATTTTTGCCTACAGAAAAGTCTGGTTTGTCTTTAATCAAAAGCAATCTGTGTTTTATTCTGACTCAGATGTCACAGAGTAGAATTGAATCCCATTTTTGGGTGTGAAAAAGTTTGAGACTTCAAATTAGATTCTGAGTTTCAGTCTTAAATCCAATCTGTATTAGACCTAACTAAGCCAGTAAATTGTCCACACCTCAGTATCCTGAACTGGTAAATGGAGATATCTTAGAGAATACTGAGAGGCTAGAATGGGATAATAGATTTGAAGCCCAATGAAACTGTGAAGGTTTTGTTCAAATATGACCTATTATCAATAGAGTCTAAGATAACCTGATTGGAGAAAGAAATCACAAATCACTCCAATATCTTTGTCAAGAAAACCTCATGGACAATACTTGACTTGCTATGGTACATGGGGTTATAATGATTTGGACATGACTGATGACTGAATACCAACAAATGGTGACCTGTATACAAAATAAATTCACATGAAGTGACTGCAGAACAACAAAAGGCTAAATGCTCTTAGCAAGTGCAGGATACCGCTAATCTTAGACCAGGAGTTTTAGAAAGGAAGGAATCAGTGTAGTCAGAGAAGGCTTGGTGGAGAAAATGGGGCTTGCAATAGGTTTTGAAGGATGGAGATAATATGTGGAGATTTGAGGGATAGCAAACAACCATTCTAGTTAGAAAACCAGCAGTCTACATAGAGTATGATGCACACCTCGACAAGGGAAACTACCCACCATTCCCATCAGCTGTAGTCTTGAACAGCCGAAAGGATGCTTTCTGCTGCCTTATTGATAGAACAAGACCAACCCACAGCTGAAATAATGTATTGCTAAACCATCAATCAGGAACACAGCTCTCAAACAACGAATCAATGGTGCTGTAGCCTCTGGGGCAGCATTTGTGTGCACACTGGCTGGCTCCTTTCTCTCAGCATGATACATTACTGGCAAGAGGAAAAAGTAAATAATTTCCTGAATTAGCTAGAATCACTAAGAAGCTTCCTGAGCTTCTGTCTCTGTGGAATCTCCTTGCATCTAATTACCAGTTCAGCCCACTATCAAAGGAACCACACAGCATGGTGACCACCTAAGCAAAGGAAAGCATCTTCAGTGATTCCTCATTGTTTTTAGGATAAAATGCAAATTTTTAAAATTTGGCATTTAAGGTTCTTTACAATCTGGCTCCAATTTCAACCCTCCCCCTTTCATACATTCTACATTCCAATGCATCTACTTATTCCTCCCCAAATTCAGCATCCATCTGCCTCTTTGTGCCTCCATGTCCACCAAGATTTTCTGAATCCCTGGGACATGGTCCCTCTTGCTACTCTAAATCCTTAACTTTTTTCAAAGTTCAATTCAGATTCCACTTACCCCATGATAATTTCCTCAATTCTCTTTAATTGTTTTATCTCTCTTTTTTTCAATGATCATGAATAGTCATTTGTTTATGTGCTGTATCTACATAGTAGAACATAGGCTCCTTAAGGGCATGGGCTGTTTCATTTTTAATTTCAAATCCCCAGTGCTTGGTATATCACAGGTGATAGAAAAAGTGCTTGATGAATGAAAAAAAAATGGAAGAATTTCAGTCAGGTCAACAAGCCTTATCAGGGGCTTATTGAGTGATAGGCATTGTGCTAAGCACTGGAAATATTTTTTTTAAGTAATAACAAGTCCTTGCTCTTCAAAAGCAAACAACTATATATAAACAAGACAGAGAAGGATAAATTAGAGATGACCTCAAGGGAAGGAACAAAGGAAGACCAGGAAAGGCTTCCAGAAGAAGGTAGAATTTTAGCTGACAAAGAAGCCAAGGAAGCTAGATGGTGGAGATCAGAAAGGAGAGAATTCCAGGTACACAGGTCAGCCAGTAAAAATGGATGAAATGGGGAGAAAAGAATACTGGATGCCAGGAACAAAATGAAGGCTACTGTTAGTGGATTGTTGAGTATGTGGAAGAGAGTAGAGAATAAGAATATTGGAGATAAGAAGGGGCCAAATCATGAAGAGCTTTAAAAGCCCAACAGAGCTTTTATTTGATCCTGGAGGTAAGAGTGGAGGGATTTTTGATGGCTTATCTTAGACTCAGAGCATGTTTCTAATATTACTGGTACCCATTATTCTCCCTTCCTCCATTAAATTCTAAACAGACACAAGCCATAAAGTGAACACATTTTGCTAATTGAAATCTAGGCTATTATTGAATGTACCTATCAATCTCTGTTTAGCTTGCTCAGAATTAAGGAGAGGACCAAAAGCACCCAATGACCAATTAACACGAAGGTGCATCCCCAGGCCATCTTTCAGTCCAACTGTGAAATGAGCAAAGTTTATCTTTAGGCCATCTCGCCCCCCAGCCTCTAGTTTCTGCACCCATTCCTTCCCAGTATCAGTTGAGAAATCAATATCTCTACTGCTTCTTTCAAGCATCCAGTGCAATCCTGCTCTCTTTTTCCTTTTTCTTGTGGAATTCACCTCTCAGGAAATGACACAGACCAGTAGTTTATATGTTTTCAATTAAACTTAACAAGTTTTTACTGAGAATCAACTAACTGCAAGGTCTTGTACTCCATTTGGGAGCCTTGCTCCATGAGAGCAAGGATAACCTTTCAGCTGCTAGAGTTGGGCTGGATGGCTTCTGAGATCCCTTCCACCTCTGCAAAGCAAGTGTCCTCATCTCACCTTCCTTTAGAGTTTAAGCAACCAAATAACCCAGAGCTGTGCTGGAATTTCTGGAAATAAGTCTTTTCCATTCCCATAATTTTTATAAACTGAGGCTCAGAGAGAGCAAGTGACCTGTGCAGGGTCACACAGATGGCTAGTGTCAGAGTCAGGAGCGGAATCTAGATCTTCTGAATCACCAGCAGAGTTTTACATGTTACGCTCGGTCCTCATGATGCTCAGTTCTGCCTTGTTGCTGGCTTGTGGAGACATGGAGGTGATTTTGACTCATTGTGTATCATTTCCAGTGTTGTTTGGGTAATACACACTCTCACGATCAGCATGTGCTATATTTCAGTTTGCAAAAACATTCCATCCACTAGCCAGCTCCACACTAATTAAAAGTAGTTTGGTCGATGGACAAAAGGTCAGGCCCCCAAACTTTTTCCCTTTCTCTATCTCCAGACGCAAGCACTTATGGCTTAATGATGTGTATATTTTCAGATGTGGGCAGCTAACATTCCCTGTATAAACTATTTGCAATTTCTCAATGTGGATTCAGCTTTCAGGAAAAAGTGAGGAGACACCCAAGGGTTTTTTGAGAACCAAGAGACTCCCAGGGGGCCAATGCGGGGCCCCCCATCACTGCTGCTGGTTTCACCCCATTTGACCAGCACTAGGAAATCATTTGATTACATTCAGAAATTCACTGCAGACACCAGGAAAAAAAGGGCTGTCCTGCTGGAAGCCTCTTCCTGGGGGAGGGAGGGGATCACGGGAGGGAAGAAAGAAAGGAGGAAAGGAGAGAGGAAGGGAGGACTTGTTCCACAGCTGCACACTCACTACCCTTGACCCTTCCAATACACAGCAAAAGGGAATCTGCGTCAGCCCTGGGAAAACTCTGCACGCAATGTCTCTACAGAAGACATTCCATTCCAGCCCCAGAATTCCATTCCTTAGCTGGGGTTTGGGGGCCATGAAGGGGAGGCCCAGAACTGGAAGCTACTGATACCCTTTAACGCGGGGGCTGTTAACCTTTATTGTGTCATAGACCCCTTTGGCAGTCTGGTGAAGTCTATGAACACCTCAGAATAATATTTTTAAATGCATAAGAAAATACACAGGATTATCCAGGAAAACAATTATATTGTAATAGTTCTCAAAAATATATAAACAAGAAACTTTGCTCTAAATGTTGAAGTTAGGCTTGTAAGAGATGCCTGTTTTCTTCTTCTTCCTCTAATAAGGTAGTGCTTTTTATCGGGCAAAAAGGAAGATGGATGGGTGGTACATAATTTTTTTTTACCATTTTTGCTATATTTTTTATAATATGATTATGATAACTCATGCAGCTATAGTACCTTAAAAAGTACTACCATATCCATTACCTAATTTCATAAGATCACAGATATAGAAGCAAAATGGACCTTGGGGGTCATTAAGCCCAGCCCCGTCATTTTATAGTTGAGGAAAATGAGGTTCAGACAGAAATGACTTACACAGGAACACATGTTTGGTAAGGTGTCCTACACTATATCAACTATACCATGTGACCTCTTGATTTCATCCCTGCCCGCCTCCCTTCTCCTAACAATCTTGGGAGTTAGGTAATACAAACATTTTTATCTCTGTTTGACAGCTAAAGAAACTGAGGCTCTGAATAGGGATAAATCATGTCTCTTGAGTTCTAATCCTGGTTCTTCCACTTACAACCCATGTGACCTTAGGTTAGTACCTCCATTTCCTCATATGTAAAATGAGATTGGATTAGATGATGTTTAATGTCCTTTCCAGCTTGAAATTTTATGAATCTTTGATCCTGTGGTTTGCCTACAGTGTTACAGCAAGTCAGTAATGGAGACTGCCTTCAAATCGGGTTTAACTTCCAAAACGCTGCTGGTGTCATTATTGACTTTCAATGTTGGATATGGGAGGTGAGAAATAGTGAGGAGACCAGAATGACTTCTAGGTCAAAAAGGAGGATGAGAAGTTAAGGGTCATGTGGTGTTGTGGACATATTGAATGTAAGATGTCTACTGGACATGTCTGAAAGGCAGCTGGAGATGTGAGATGAGATCAGAGGAGAAATTGGGGCAAGATGAGTAGATTTGCGAATCAGCACAATGACAGTAATTAAATCTATGGGAAGTGATGAGATCACTAAGGGAAGAATATAGAGAAATCATAGGACAGACACATATGAGGGGTAGCTACTTAGACAGTATGACTTGGAGAGAGTCAATAAGTAGAAGCCTGGCTTTCAATAAGTAGAAGAGGAAGATTAATCTGTCCTGATTTGCTCAAATGGAGTGTAATACATCATTCTGAAGGAGTGGAATAATGCCCTACTTCATTCCATTTCACTTCAAGCAAGTGAACAGGTGTGTATGTGTGTGTGTGTGTGTGTGTGTGTGTGTGTGTGTGTGTGTGTGTGTATGGTGTGGTGTGGTGCTATGTGGTATGTGTGTGTAGGTGTTTGTGATGTGGTGTGTGGATATGGTGTATGGTATGTTTGTAATGTGGTGTGTGTGTGTTGTGTGGTATGTTTGTGGCATGGTATTATATGTGTATGTGGTATGTGGGGTGTGTATGTGGTATATGGTATGTTTGTGATGTGATGTGTATGTTGTATGGTATGTTTGTGGTATGATATGTGTGTGTGGTATGTGTGGAGTATGTATCGTGTGGTGTGTTTGTGTATAGCACATTTGTGGTGTGGTGTTTGTATATATGGTGTTTGTGTGTTTATAGTATAGGGTATGTGTGTATTGTGTGGTGTGTCTGTGATATAGGGTATGTGTGTGTGTGTATTGGTATATGGTGTGTTTGTGATGTGTGTGTGTGTGTGTGTATGTGTGTGTTCTGAAAAGTCATGGATCCCATTCCATCCTGTGTCCTCTAAGAGCTGGCCCCTCTGTCATCCCCACTTCCCCACTGTCTCACTTATTTTCCATCCCTTCTTGTCTACTAACTTATTTTCTACTGCCTGCAAACATGTCTTCCTCTCCCCATCTTTAAAAAACCCCACAACTCTTACTTGATCTTTCCATTTCTATTATCTTCCTCCTTTTTGTTTGCAGTCTACTATAGGTGCCTTCACTTTCTCCCTTCTTCATCTCTTCCTAATCCCTTAGATATGGTTTCTGATCTTAAAATTCCACAGTTTTTGTTTTCGTCAAAATTACTAATGATCTTTACTGCCAAATCCAGGGGTCTTTTCTCAATCCTCATTCTCCTTGACCTCTCTACAGCCTTTGCCACTGTTGAGCACTCTCCACATATGATACTTTCTCCTCACTAAGTTTTTTTGGGGACAGCTCTCTCTTCCTTCTGCCTACCTGGTCACTCCTCTGTCTCTTTTGCTGCAGCTCTCCCCAAGTCATACTCTCTAAGTAGATACCCCTCATATGTGTCTGTCCTGTGATTTCTCTATATTCTTCCCTTAGTGATCTCATCACTTCCCATAGATTTAATTACTGTCATTGTGCTGAATCGCAAATCTACTCATCTTGCCCCAATTTCTCCTCTGATCTCATCTCACATCTCCAGCTGCCTTTCAGACATGTCCAGTAGACATCTTATATTCAATATGTCCACAACACCACATGACCCTTAACTTCTCATCCTCCTTTTTGACCTAGAAGTCATTCTGGACTCCTCACTATTTCTCACCTCCCATATCCAATGTTGCCAAGCCTTGTCAGCTTCATATTTGCAATGTGTCCTGAATATACCTCCTTCTCTCCTCTGACACTGCCGTCACTTTGGTGCAGTTCCTCACACATCTTATGCCTTGACCTAAAGTACCCTAATATTATTTATTACTAAGAACTGATGGATATATCTGCCTCAAGTCTCTCCCTATTCCCGCCACTAGATATTCCTAAAATGAAGGTCTGATCATGTTAGTATTCCCCTTCCTCAATAAACCCCAGTCCTCAATAGACTGTAAGTTCTTTGAAGTCAGGGACTCTCTTTTTCCTCTTCTGGTATCCTCAGTGTTTAGCACAGTGTCTGGCACATAGTAAGTAAACACTTAATATTTATTGAATTGAATTATTTAGTGAAAGAGCTAGGACTAGAACACAAGCATCCTAACACTCAATCCAGTTCTTATTGCATTGCATTACACTGTCTCTAAAGGAGGAAGGAACTGTCTGTCACTTGGAGGATGAGAGGAAAACAGTTGCCTACCTAAAAATCAGTAGGGATGAAAAAGACCCAGAATAAGAATGGGGGTGAGGGGAAGAAAGCCAAGTATTGAACTGAGGGAGTGGGGAACCCCCCATAGAGAAGGACAAATTAAAATGAAAATTAGTCCTGTGGGGCTGAGTGAAGAGCAGGAGCAAGATGGCACTGGGTAAGAAGGAAGGGGACAACATAAATGGCAATATTATGACAGGAAATAAGTAGGTTTTCTAAGGATAAGAAAGCAAGTTCTTAAAAACAAACAAAAAAAATTCCATATGCTTAAAAATGGAATTAGACTCTGGTATGGGGCAGAGGTGTGGGGAAAAGAAGGGAAGGAAGCATAAATGGCTATTTGTCTCCTGACTGCTAATTGCAGACTCTGCTCAGTGCAGACACTTCTCAATTCTAGATACATACCAACTGAGGCTCTTGATGCCTTCTAACTTTACTGATTAATCTAACATTAATGCTGCATGCAAAGAGCACTTCTGCTGTTAGTTGTCAAAGTGTAGCTTTGTTTCATCTGAATTGGGGTTTGAGGGCAATCTCAGCTACATAACAAGGCAGTAGAGTTTACTAGGAAAAAGATGAAATGGGGAGATAGGTGCCATGGTTATTAGGGCTGGCTTCCATACTAACAATCTTCAGGATTTCTGCGGATATCAAGTTTCCTCATTTACAAAATGAAGAGTTTGAATTCTATGTTTCTA
The DNA here is from genome assembly GCF_048593235.1 of Sminthopsis crassicaudata. Taxonomy (NCBI): domain Eukaryota; kingdom Metazoa; phylum Chordata; class Mammalia; order Dasyuromorphia; family Dasyuridae; genus Sminthopsis; species Sminthopsis crassicaudata. The sequence continues at coordinate 96,039,985 of NC_133618.1, forward strand.
ATGGACTTTTGCTACTCTAAAACATGATTCTAATGGACTAACAATGGTTTTCTTTTTCCTTTCCACTCTTAAGAAATGTAAGTGGATAGCACACTTAATTTAAAGTCATTTATCACCTTTGTGACCTCTCACAAGGACTTTAACCTCTTTGGGTCTCTGCTTTCCTATCTGGAAAAGGAAGAAGTTGGACCTTCTGTCGTCCTTGTACAGGAGAAAGCAGCAATTTTGGAATCAATAACTGTTCAAGTCACCTTATCTCAGTTTCCCTATTTGTGAAATGAGGTGGTTGAAGAGAGAACCTCTAAGATTCCATATTTTTAATATGCAAACTTTCTCAATTCCCTCAGTTGACTCTTCCTTATTATTGGAAGGCTGAAGATGGAACAATAAAGTCTCAAAGCCTTCCTTTCCAGTTAACTCTCCATATTCCATCAATAGTGTAACGTGCTATTGTTTCCAGAAGCTGCCGATCACTCTCTGGGAGGAGATCTGCTGTGTCGATTCAAATCTCTCAGACAGATTCTTCTTCCTGTAGAGAACGGACTTCCCTTTCTGCAGAGAGCAGCCTCAAGTCTCGTCCAGACAAAAACTCCCTGTTTCTCCAGAGCTGCCCTCTTTTATCCTCCCAGAGAATGGGCATGGGATAATGCAAGGGCTTCTGGGAAAAATTACTTCAACCAATGAACTTGCTCCTCCTAAGCATGCAAGCTCTTCCCCAGGAGTTCACAAGTAAAAACTCCCAGTAAAGGCTGGAACTAGAGAATTGTCAAGTACCGACTTAGCACTTAGTAAGAACCTAATATCTCATTATCTCATTAGCACTTAGTAAGAACCTAACACAATAGCTCCACTTAGTTTTGATTCCATGGAACATACCATGCCCTGGTGCCATCCCTTTGCAGCTCCCTTTCATATGTGCTTGTTTCCTTTTCACCAGCCTTTAACACAGTGTCTTGGGCATTAGTAGGTGCTTTATAAATGTTTATTGAATTGAATTTTGTAAATCTTTCCATTTACTTTCTAGATCTGAATCTCTAACCCTCCAAGAGTCAGCTGACTCCAACTGAAGTGACTCTGCCAAGCATACATTTATCTGAAGCCACTGAAACAAGAATCAGGGAGCAGAGAGGAAACTGTGTGATCTCCAACAAGTCCTATAATCACCAAATTTCAATTTTTTCATCTTCAAAGTAAAAATGATTACACTTAAAGTATAGTCTACAAAGCACACTACAAAGTGAAAAGTACTCTCGAAATCTGAGTTATTATCCTTGTTACTTCCAAGCTCTGGTTTACTACTGACCATACTTCTAATACTGTAACCAAACAGGACAATGGGACCTTCGGCAAAGGCCAAGTGCTAAGAGAATTGTTTCCTAACTTGAGGGTTGATTTAAGCTCTAGCTGACAGGGGAGAAAAGCTCCATTCTTCCACATTCTTAATCAAAACCTTCAGGACCATGTGGAAAAAAAAATCAAACAAATCTTCTGTCAAAGTGTCAGGGCCAGTTACACTGACTGACCGTAAATAGCTATGTCAGGAGACATAATACATGGCTTCCAAACAAAAACAGGACAAAGGGGTGGGGGGAATGAATGGATTTTTTTTGTTATTGTTGGAAAAAAATCCAGGCCAAATTTTCACCAACATAGTATATCAGTGTCTGCATCTCTCCATCTGTTTTGGGGTTTCTTGTGTCAATATTCTATAATTCTCTTCAGAAACACCAGTCATTTCTCCTATGCACATTTTCCTTCCCTCCCTGTGGAAAGGCTCTTGCCAATGGCAACATGTCCAGACCAACCTAGGACCATGATTCCAAAAACCCTAGGTGTGGGGAGGACAAAGTGTCAATATATGTCCAATGCCATGGTGATTTAGAGCTGTAATTAAACCATTTGGAGACACTTGAGGACACCTTCAGAGTTAGCACCAGTGGGTGGAAAAGCACTGACCAATCAATCCTGAGCCCTCTTCATAGCCCACACATAGGCAAATGTGTGACCACTGGCGAAATCAAGTTATCCTTCTGGAAACAGGGTTACCACCTACCCCCATTTCCAGAGAGCTAGTACTATCATTTTCAGTCATTAAGAGCCCACCCCCAGGGTAAACATGGTTTCCAAGAGATTAAAGACTCATCCTCAAAGGGTTTTCCTGTTGTAAAGGGTAATGAGATAATGGTTAGAAAGTGCTTTTAGATCCTGGGAGAAACATGCTCTAAAAAAGTCTATTTCCTGCCCTTCACAACCATTATCCTCATTAGGAAGATGGACACTGATTCCAAATCTGTTCCATCTTTGTTTCTCTTAAGGAAAAGTCAGGAGGGACTAAAGTGAATAGTGAAAATCAAAGGGAATAGTCAAAGAGCCGCAACTAGGAATCTTTACACCTGAGGCAAATACCACTAGGCCATGGCTGGGCCAAGCACACAAAGTCATGCTTATTTGGGGGGAGGAGAGAGAGAAGGGGGCAGAATGGATCAGGAACTCCTTATGGCTATTGCCATCTAGGCAACTCCCCATTTTAACTAATTACTCTTGCTAATTAAGTTTTAATTTCGGGTTTTTCCTATGTTGCTGAAGGATGGCAAATGCTTTCAGTCTCCTCAAAATTCATTGTCCTCAGACAGAGCCTTAATTGCCTTACTTTAGTTTTGGGGACCAGCCTTAGGGACACATAGAGCTATTCAGAAGTTTCTATGTCGCCCCTGAAACAGGCTTAAAGAAAAGAAAACTAATTATATTGATCCTGTGATAGGATAACATTTTCTGAAAGACTGGAAATATTCCAATGTAGAGACTTGTGAGGAAATTCTAACCACCTGAAAATAGAGAAAAGCATTTTTAAGACAAGTGTCACAATTTGATTTTGGGGAAAAAAAAAATTGGTGCCCGTTCGTTAATGATGCTAGTAAATCTTGACTCTTCTTCTCAGCCAAGTGCTTTGAAAACCACAGCAGGAAAAGACATTGGACTTGGGATTTGTCATTGTTTAGGAAGTGGCACTGACTCCATGGTGTGGGTTTTGCCACAGACTAAAGCCCTTGAATGCAATGGGTACAGTTTGCTTTCCTGTTTTGAATATTTTTCAGCCCCAACTTTGCCAGTTGTGGGCTCAGCTTGTTCAATGGAGCAACCAGCAATATTTTTGAGTGTCTTCTATGTGCCCAGATCTGTGCTAGATCCTGTAGGATATATTGGGGGTAAAGAAGTGAATAGGCTTTCTTGAGAGAACTGCTACAAATTCTTGTTTTGTGCCCTCTGGGGGGCAGTGTTATTATCATGTTAATGAACACATCTGAAACAATTATCCAAAGCTATAAGAGTTAAACTGTAAGTAAGAGGAAGAAAGGAAGATCATTAAGGGTTAGAAGGATAGGGAAGATTTCATAAAAGAGGTGAGATTTAAACTTGACCTTGAAGAATGACTAGGATTTAAAGAGACCGACAGAGCTTCCTCTTCCAAGTTCAGGCTTTTTCACACCTAGTAATCTTTTGAGAACATCACTTTTGATGATTCTTTGGAAGAAAGGGATGATGTACAGGCTGGCAATCAAGCCTATAGGATAACAACTTTCTCTGCAAATTCATCCAGTAGTCTCTTGGAAAAAGTCCACCACAGCAACTAACATTTAAATGGTGCTTTAAGGGGGCAGCTAGGTGGCGCAGTGGGTAGAGCACCAGCCCTGAATTCAGGAGGCCCTGAGTTCAAATCTAGTCTCAGACACTTAAGATGTCCTAGCTGTGTGACCCTGGGCAAGTCACTTAACCCCAGCCTCAGAAAAATAAAAAAATAAAAAAAATAAATAAATGGTGCTTTAAGATTTGCAAAGCACTTGATGTACTACCTCATTGATTCTCACAATGCCACTATGAAATGGGCGCTTTTATTATTTTCATCTTACTATTTCACCTAGCTGCTTCATTTTGCAGAATACAAATGGTGATTTGTTGTTTTCTCTTATTAGGGCTTAAGAGAGAGACAGAGACAAAGACAGATAGAGACAGATAGACAGACACAGAGAAAGACAGAGAGACAGAGAGACAGAGAGAGACAGAGACAGAGACAGAAAAAGAGAGAGACATAGAGAGAGAGAGACAGAGAGACAGAGAGAGAGACAGAGACAGAGAGAGAGACACACACACAGAGAGAGAGAGAGAGAGAGAGAGAGAGACAAAGAGAGAGACAGAAAGAGACAGAGAGAGACAAAGAGAGAGAGAGAGAGAGAGAGAGAGAGAGAGAGAGAGAGAGAGAGACAGAGAGAGAGAGAGAGACAGAGAGAGAGAGACAGAGAGAGACTGAGAGGGAGAGAGACAGAGAGAGAGAGACAGAGAGAGAGAGAGAGAGAGAGAGAGAGAGAGAGAGACAGAGAGAGACAGAGACAGAGACAGAGACAGAGACAGAGACAGAGAAGAAAAACTTTTTCTATCCCAACTCTACCTGCTGTTAGCTGAAACTCTCAGTGTCTGAGACCCAGAAGTGGGGAGGTATGTGTGCGTTCTCTGCATAGCTTGGTGAAAATGAAAGCTTCCAATAGAGAAAAGAAGTGTGCAAAAAATAACAAAGAAGAACCGTTTGCAATCTTTTGATCAAGAGAAAAAGTCAGATTTCAATTTAGATGTATCTCGAGTTAAAAGTTTTGAGGAAATCAGAATTAAGGAGAGGCCAGTAGGTCTTTGAGTTGAGAGAATATTTCAAACATCCAGCAAAAGTAAATGAACAGCCTCCGGGACTGGGTGAGTTTTAATGAGAAGGAAAGGGGGAGAGAGAAGTGACTCTGACTCCAACTGTTGCTTTCTCATGGCCTTAAAGGACAAAAGAGAGAGAGCTATGTATCCCCATGAACAAGTAGCCTATCATTTTAATGATCTCTCGGCATGGCCTTCCAGACACGATAGAGAAGGGAGAAGTCCCACTGTTTACATAGGCACATGCTGCTCTTTTTCTGCTTTATTTGTTGGATAAACAACAGCTGCAAGGGAGTCAAATTTTGATGCCATAGGTTGCTGAACAAAGCCCAGTTGGGGCCAAATAAATGGTGCTCAGGTAATTTATAATCTGATTTAGTTCCAAAGGTTAAGCCTTTCTCAGTGTTGATTCTCCTTCATTGACATCTTCTCAATTTAAATAGGTGAAGTTCTTCCAAATCAGGTGGGAATTGGAATAGTTATTAGGTGCAAAGCACTGTGCACACAAACAAAAATAACACAACAGTTCAAGCCCCAACTTCCCTCAGAGTCTACTGGGGAATGGGAGAAGGATGGGAGAGTTATGACATGTTCCCAAATAAGTATAATAAAAGCTAAACTGTGATGGGGTAAAGAAGGGTTCCAAATAAAATGCTCTAAGAAAATTCAAGGGCAGAGTGACTACTCTTTTCTAGTAAGATTTTATGGAGGAGATAGTCTCTGAACTAGGCTTCAAAGAAAGATAAATATTTCTAAGGGGAAAAATAAGGAAGAAATATGTTCCAAGCATGAGGGATGGCCTGAGCCAATGTACAGAGGTGAGATAAGGTAGGATCAGACTGTAGAATAGCTGATGGTCAGGCTTGGTTGAATAATAATTAGTATAAAAGATGAAAACATAGACTTGAGATAGACTATGGGATAGCAGGATTGAGGAGCCTTAAATTCTTGACTAAAGAATTTGTATTTCAAACAATAAGGCATTAAAGACTTTTAATCTGGAAAGTAGACCTATGCCTTAAGATGATTTTCCTACCTGTGTGAAGGATGAGGAATGGAGAAAATGGGGGAAGGAAAGCAGTTAGCACACTATTAGTCTAGGTGAGAGATGAAGAGGACCTTAACTTAGGTAGTGGCAATGGGCTTAGATAGCCAATGACAAATATAAGAACTATTGCATAGATAGAATCAACAGAACTTGGAAACTAATTGGATAAATGAATAAATAAACTGTGGATCTTCACAAGTTGCTCTTATTTTGACATAGGGCTATTACGATGAACACATGGAGAGAACTGCTATTCCTCTTCTGTAAAGTACTACTGGGATTCATTCCCAAAGCTGTGTCCTCGATTACACTATCCTATGACCTACACATAGTCATAAAATTATATTTTCTTAGGAAATGGCACTATGGATGAACACTTCAGTGTTGTGGAAGTGGGAGTCTCTTCTACTATACCAGAACTCTTCCCTCCCTACTCTGTTAAAGCCTTTCCTGATCCTCCCCAAATGTTGCTTTTCACAGCAAAAGAAGGCTAACTATTGTATTTTTATTTTGTTTTATTCTGATTACATTTATTCCTTATATATTTATATATGTACATGTTGCCTCCCTCAAGACAATGTAAAACCTCAAAGAACTGACTACAAAAGAGATATCCATCAATTTGCAAATAGCTGAAAAAATGGTGATGTGTGAATATAATAGAGCATTACTATTGTTTAAAAATGATATGAATGATGCAGACTGAGAAATATGAAAAAATGTATATGAACTGAAATATGAACTGATAAAGTAAGGAGAACTAAGAAAATAATATAAACAACAAAATAACAATGTAAGTGAAAGGAGCAATAACTACAAAATGAATACTGAAGAATTATAAAGAACAGGCATGACCCCCAAAGAGATGGAAGAAACTCTCCCTCACTCTTTTGTTGAGATGGGAGGTCCATAAGTAGAGAGTATCTCATATATTTTCAGATTTTTTTTCCTATGTCTTGATCAGTTTGGATTCTTTTCTCTTGTTCCTCCTATTTCTCTCAAAGAAATATTCATTGTGATATGTGATACTCCCTGGGAAAGAGCAGGAGAAGATAACATATTTAGGCAATATTAAAAACAAAAGATATCAATAAAACTTTATTTTTAAAATAGAATGTTTCTTTAAGGAAGGGATTGTTGCCTTCTTAGTACTGATATCCCTATCACTTGGCACAGAATCTGGCATATAGTAGGTAATTAATAAATGCTTGTTGGTTGATTGAGATACAAGCTAAGGAAACACTTGAGGGAAAGGGACTTATTTCTTTCCTGTCCCTGGCAGAATCCCAAATCCGGACAATTGCCAAAGGTTCAAGAGTATACCAGGGGGATTCCTTACATAGTGCACTCATCCTGCCTGGTCCAAACATTTGAAAACCTGGGGGATTCCACCAAGGTTGGGGTGAGGATATATTGAATTTCACTAGTGTGCCTCAGAGGAGCTGCCAGCTGAACAAAATAGTTCTATACCCTTCTCCATCCCATTTCCTCCTTCTTGCAGAGACACTAGGATAGGTGGGTAGAGAAAAATCTCTAAAAACAAAAGATAATAGAAAGACAGACAACAATACAGACCCTTAGCCAAGAGCATAAGAATACTATCCTGCTTCTCTGTATAATAAACAATTCTTCCTAAACAGAAGTACTATTTACTCGTCTTCAATAATGCAGAGTGAAAAATTTTTTTAAATTCAGGATTAAGGATGAACTTGGATTGAATCATGCATGTTTTCTTCCTCGATATTTCCTTTGTGTCTGAAGTTTTCTCAAGATAGTTGGTATATCAAAAATGAGGAGTTCAATTTGTGGTTGAGGAACAGAGTAAAAAAAAAAATAAATTGACAGGCAAAATATTAGAATGGAAAGCTTTGGACTGGGAATACAAAGATGTGGATTCCACTACTGGTTCGGCTTCTTTCCAGCTATGTGACTTTGGGACTATCATTCTACTGTTCAGTGCCTTGGGTTTCTTATTTACAAGATGAAAATTCTTACATCTATCCAATAGGATCACTGAATCTCAGAGTTAGATATGACCATAGAGGCCATTTAATCTTCTCAATGCCTAAAAAAAAATCTTCCTGACAACATATCCTTGGCCACTTGGTTTTTGCCAAAAGACTTCTAGGGAGGACACATTCTATTACTAAGATAGCTTATTCCATTTGAAGGAATTCTAATTGAATTCTCTAATTGAAAGCTCTTCCATACATGAAGATTAAATTTACTTTTTTGCAACTTCATCTCATTTTTATTCTTACTGGCCTACAGGTTTTAGGCTTCTCTCTCTCTCTCTCTCTCTCTCTCTCTCTCTCTCTCTCTCTCTCTCTCTCTCTCTCTCTCTGTCACTTCCTCTCTCTTTCTGTCTTTGTCTGCCTATGTATCTCTGAAAATCAGGGTGTTTATCTCTGATCCTGTGATTTATCACCAGTTCTCTTTGTCCTTTCAAAGTTCACTGCAAAGTGTAGCACAATCACATACATATGCCAGGTCTTTTCATAGCCAAGGATGTAATTCATTTGAGCAAGGTGACTTGAACTCATGGAATATTTATTTTTAGCACCACCTTCCATTAGCCATTTCTGAACTGTCCTTCCTAGATCAAAGGTCATTCTCTTGGGCAGAGAAAACAAAAGCAAATTAAGAGTCAAACTGCTCTGCCTATTCTCTGTCATCAGGTATCCCCATCCCATTCTCTCTGGTCTCCTTCTGTTATTCTTAGCTTTCCTTGTCAGGCTCAACTCATTCCAAGCTTGAGCACCTCTGTCATCCTTCTTTCAGGATGATCTTATGTTTTTAACATTCATTTCTTGCTACCTACCTCTGCACCCATTTTTTGGACATGTTTTTTAAAAATATAATCTGGTTGTTGAGAACATCTTCCTTCATTCCTCAGAATTGTCTTTACTGACAGACTTGTGAAGATCATGTGAAAAAAATGATTGTAACACAACTCAAAATCTAAGACCATTATAAACAAAGTTGTCCACTGGAGGCTCCCCTACATTTCTTTCTCCCTTTTAGAACCCAGTAGAGTCAATTCTCAGAACTTTTCCGTTTGAACTTGCCCACTGAAATCATTTAGGACACTGGTTAGGTGACTGTGAGAAGAGGAAAGGAAGGGATAAGGAAGGGGTAGGGAATGAGTGAACTTGCATTTATTATTTCCTTTCATTCAAGCTTTTTTTTTTCTTTTTTTCTTTTTTTTTTTTTCTTAAAGGTGGATATTTCTCAAAGAGCCAAATAAGAACTTGGAACAGATTTCTTTTGTGCATAAACAGAAGGCCCCAGACATGGGCTGATCAGCAATTTCCCCTTTTTCAAGAATAAACTTCCCTGCCTTATCCTATCATTGTTTATAAAAACAAAGGGAAAATCTGAATTTCTAAAGGGAGCTACTGCTCCCCTCTCAGTTCTGTACTGAGAACAATATTCAGGCCTGCATATCTTTGAGAAGAAAATAAACTGAAAGAATACTTCCCAGGCAGCTGTCTTCACTTGGTCTATTTCCTAACAACTGAGAGAATGAATGCAGATGAAACCATTTTATTGGAGAAAATTGTTTTAAACAGGCTTTCCATCTTTGTTGGTTTTTGAATGATGCTAACATAAAGCTCATTCATCATCTCAGTCCTATCTTCATACTGTCCATCTATAAGCCCTAAAGTACCTTGGACAATATCTTTAAATTATGTTAAAAATCAATGCATTTCATGTCCTGAGACACTTTGGATATTACTGATGTTAGCAGTGGTAGGCATATGAAGTGTGTGTGTGTGTGTGTGTGTGCTAGTCAGGATCTGAGCACAATACATGTTGATTGTTAACACTGGCAGGTTGCAAGAAATTCTATATAAAGTCAGAACAAAATGGACAGAGAAAGATCCAGGCTGTAAGAGAACCTAAATCCTTCTTTGGGACCACTTTTCAGACTACTTTGGGCTATGGGAACCTCTCTTTCATTTGAATTCCTATAGCACAAAATCACAGCACTACAAAAGAGTCTTAAAGTTTTGAATATTAGAATACATGTTAGAGATGGAAGGGACCTTAGAACTTCAGAATACAGAATGTTAGAGCTAGAAAGGATTTGAGAAAACATTAGAACAGAATATTAGAGGAAAATAACATAGTTTAAAAAACTTCAAGATCTAATATTTAGTTAGAATCTAGTCCAACCTACTCATTTTAAAGAAGAACTTATTTTCTGAACCAGTCATTTGTGAAGTAATTACTCCCTTCTTATAGCTCTCGCATCACTTGACTGACCTGCTAAGGGTCTACAATATACAAGACTTAGATGCTGGACATAAAGAGACAATAACAAAATAGTTCTGACCTCAGGAAGCTTATATTTTACCCTTTGAACCAATGGGTACTGAAAAATATGATACAAAATAATTACTGGAGGGATAATTTTAAAAGCCTTCATAGAGGAATTAGAGCTAACTCTTATAAGAAAACAAATGGAACAGAACCAAGATGGTGAAGAGTTGACAGGACACTGTCTCTCTCTGAGAGCTCTCCCCAGATTCCCTCAGAATCAACACTAAATCAAGGCTCTGGATAGATTTTTGGAGCAATAGTATTTTCCAGCTTAAGATATGTTGGAAGGACTTCATGAGGGGTAGGGGTAATCACAGTCCATCGAAGGATATAGGGAGACCAGGCCTGGCACAGGGAATCTAGCTGGAGGCTCTTAGCCAAAGTACAGCAGCACTGGCTACTCTGTCCTACTTCAGAAAACCCAAGAGTCAGCAGCCAGAACTCCATGCAACCACAAAAAGCAAATGATGAGCCCTCAAATCCCATCATAACAGGTGGGACATGGCCAGGCTCATCAATAACAATGGGAAAACCTGCAGCATCACCTGCCCAAGTGGAATTAGTCTGAGCCCTCTGGCCCCTGCAAAAGAAGCTTGGGACAATCTTCCATATGAGTAATGCTCAATTTTTTAAAATGAGCAAAAAAGCAAAAAGAGCTCTTACCATGAAAGCTATTAGGGAGACAGAGAAGATTGGAACACAAACCCAGAAGAGAACAGGAAAGGTAAAATGCCTTCAGGGGAAGCTTCAAAATGAAACTATGAACTAGTCTCAGCTCAAAAGGCTCTTTTGGAAGAGTTTAAAAAGGATCTTAAAAGAAAGATACAGGAAAATAGGGGAAAGAAATGAGAGCTCTGCAGGAGAGTTATGAAAGTTTGGGGAAAAAATCCAACAACTTGGAAAGGAAGCACAGGAATTGACTGAAGAAAACAACTTCTTAAAAATAAATTTGGTGAAATGGAAAAAGAAAACAACACCATAAAAATAGGATTGGCAAAATAGAAAAAGAAAATAACTCTTAAAAAAATAGAATTGATGAAATGGAAAAAAAAATCCATTGAAGAAAACAACTCCTTTAAAAGTACAATTGGCTAAATGCAAAAGGAGGTAAAAGAGCTAACTGAAGAAAACAATTTACTAAAAATTAGAATTGGACAAATGGAAATGAATGACTCAATCAATGAGACATCAAGAATCAGTCAAATAAAACCAAAGGGAAAAAAATTTAAAAAATAGAAGAAAATACCTCATTGGAAAAACAACTGACATGGAAAATAGAGTCCAGAGAGACAATCTAAGAATTAGTGGACTACTTAAAAGCTATGATTAAAAAAAAAAAAAAAAAAAAAAAGAGCCTGTACAAGATCTTTCAAGAAATCATTAAGGAAAACTGCCCTGATATCCTAGAACTAGAGGGTAAAATATTCATTGAAAGAATCCACCAATCACCTCCTAAAAGAGACTCTAAAATAAAAACTCCAAGGAATATTGTAACTAAATTTCAGAATTGAAAGAAGACAGATTCTGCCAGGGAGAGATGAAACAAGTATGTTCCACAGTTTTCTATTGGCCTTTAATTTCTTACATATTTATAGCTCCTTTCTGCAACTAGACCATAAGCTCTCTGAAGCCACAGACCATGTTCATACAGTCCCTTGAGTCTTCCATAATTACTGCCTTTGTGGGGATATGGCAGATGATCTCTGTAGACAAATTGATTGGATAAAAGGGTGGGAAAGTGAAAATTTTTCTAACTGGATCCAGATTGAGAGTGACATGTTTCCATATTAACATAATGAAGACAGAAAGACTGACCCAGGGGTGATATTATTTTAGCTCAATATTATTTTAAGCCTCTAGTATTATCAAGCTATTAAATCCTCATCTGATGCCTCATCATCATGTAGAGATGATCCTGGGTTCTCAAATGCTTTGCCAGCAGAGCAGAAGTTTGGACAGGTTCTGCCAAATTCTAAAGATTTTGAGCATCACCCTGAAAACAGATGTCATCCAGTGTCCAAAGATCAGCTTGGCTAAAGATACAGAGAGGTTCCTTGCCAGCAAAGTGGCCACTAGGTGATGCATTCTTTGTCCATAGTGACTCATTAAAGAAAAAAATAAAACTATTTGTGTCCGCATCTTGCATGCAAAGAGTTGCTAAGGGAGTTCTGATATTACCTGGTCCAATCTCATTTAACAGATGAGGGAACTAAGGTCCTGGAAGAATTGACATATTGAAGAGTACATGACTCATTAGTGACTTTTTGAAGGGGGAAAGGGAATGGCAGTTGGGGGTAAATGAATTGCCCAGAGTCACATAACTAATAAATATTCAGCATCAATGGACTTGAGTTCAGGTCCTCCTGACACCAGAGCCAGTGCTCCATTCGCTGCATCTAGCTAAAACCCCATTTTTTTCTTTTTTCCTTTTTTTTTTTTTTTCATTAGTGACTGAATCCAGCTTGAACTCAGGTTTTTTGATCCCAATTCCATACACTTGCAAAATGGAAAAATCCAATCAGTGACAATATATGCAAAAGAACTTTGACAAAATATGATACACTATACAAATAGAGATGGGACTATCATCATCATTGTTCTAATAGTAGATTCCAGCTTAGGGACCTACTCTATATCTTATTTTATGTCATCACTCAGGGCACAGAAATAAGAAGTCGTGTCCTCAGACACTCACTAACCAGAAAGGGTTTAAGTCAGCAATCTTTCTTAGCCTAGCTATGTTTAAAGTCTAGTACCCCAGACTAGTTAAATAAAAAAAGCTCCTAAGCCATGCTCAGAAAGGCTTGAAACTGTAGGAAGAAATTTATTATGGGAACAAGATTAATTAATGAAAAGGCTCAGGCCTCCACCCTACTCCTTCAATCTGGCTTGGCCAAAATGTACTACTATATCACTTCAGCAGGAAAACTAGAGAAGACACTTGGGAAAAATGTATCTGGGCTCCCAGGAGGATGACATACCACACTTGTAAAATCTTCTAAAGCAGAGGTCTTGGGGCTCGGTTACTATTATGAGGTTTTAAGCGGCTTTAAGCTGAAGATAATTCATGTGTTTAAAGCCCCACATTTATTGCTTCTTGGCAGTAGCTTCTGCACAGAGGTTAACCCCGGTCAGTGAAGGAAGGAAGGATGCAAATAAAAGAAGGGTCCCAATGGCAGTCCCCATCTAGCTTCTGCCATCAACTCCAACTACTCTGTTGGTTGGAATGGGGCCATTTTGAACTCTTCTATGTCCCGCACACTAAGCAACAATGGTAACACAGGAAAGACTTTAACAACATGTCATTCCACCACTCCCCCATCCCTATTTTTACATATCAGGAAGAACCACTGAGAGATTAACTGATTTATCTAAGATCATAAAGTTAATAACAGAAAAGGGACTAAAACCCAAGTTAGTAGAAAGGAGACTAGTCAAAAGACTTGAATTCAAATCCTAGCCCTGCAATTTATTACTACATCACTTTGGGCAAATAATTTGTCCTTTATGGACCTCAGTTTCTCCCATTTTCACAATGAGTAAATTAGAGAAGGTGAGCTTTAAAGTCTCTTTTAGCTTTAAATCTACAGTCCCTTTCTCCATCTCCTACTCCCTAAGTTCTCAGTTCAGAGATTTTTTTTTTCCTTCTATATTGTATTCTTCTTTTTATTATTATTTTTTATTTCTGGAGATGAATGGAATGGAATAGCAGAGGTTGGTGGAGAGACTGTGCATGGGGAAGGTCACATTTGGATTCCCTTACCCCACATCTCAACCCAGGAATTGGGGAATACCTCAGACAACCATTCTTTCAATCTACCCCTCCATGCTTTCCACCCCCAGATTTCCATGAGCCTTCCCTCAGTCACTGAGCTGGTACTTCCTGAATCACACCCAGCATATGCTCTTGGAAGATTTAGTTTATGGGTCCTCTGGGGTAACAAACTCAGTCATATCATGATCCATAGGGGATCTCCTGTCTCCAAAGAGGTGTGACCAGACTCCTAGGCTAACTTCTGGCCAAAGAATTGGCCTCAAGGAGCTGATGACCTCACACTTCTGAAGTCCTTCAGGCCCTCTGAATTCTTTGGGTGAAAAATGATATTTCTGGAGTCTGACTTGCAGCCATGATTCCAGGCTGTTTTCATCCCTGGGTTTTGTTCCCTGGGGGTCATTATCTCAGCCTTTCCGAGCACGGGCTGTCGGATATTTTTGTGTTCTCTGCTTAGTGGAATAAGAGCTCACTTTCTTATAGTTATGTTTTTTTGGCTGCCCCTTACCTCTGGGGTGAGGTATTTCATCACGATTTCCTTCCCTTTCTCTCCCAGTTTTTCATCTGGTGTAATTTCATACTCTGCCTAGAACAGAAAAAGAAAAGAAAATATCAATACTTTTGGCTTGCATATTTTATTAAAAACATAGGATGTTAGATCTGGAAGGGACCTCAGAGATCATCTCCAATTTATAGATAAGGAAACTGAGGCATGTGGGGGACTCAGCTTTCCCAAGGTCATACAGCTAAGTAATGGCAAAACCACGCTTAGCAGGAGCCAACTCATCTCAGCTGTGAGCGTTTGCATCACAGAAATCAGTAAATACTTATTTGATCATTGTCTATACTTAAGAAAATGTTAATGATTTTTTTTTTTTTTTTTAGAAAGCTGGTTATAAAAGATTTAGCAATATACTACTGCTTAAAATCCAGGTCTTCTGGCTCCTAGACATTGATATCATGGATATTTAAAACTTTTTCAAAAGGGAAAAAGAGATCCTAACATTGGGGGTGGGGGGAATAAGATAGTGCTCTATTTAAAGAAAATTACATAATTTAGATATTCCAGGTTCACAAGAAGGGGACTCAGTCTCTTCTGAGGCTTATGCTTCTTGATCCAAGACAGTCTTATTCCCTCATACCTTAGATGTTTGCCAAGGCAAAAAAAAAAAAAGTTCAAGAAAATGAGAAGCTTCAGCTGAGCTGAGCTTTTGCAGTGACTTCTTTGCTGTGTGCTGGATGAGGGAATTACAAATTGTTTATAGCTATTAAAAGAAATCCTACCACCCAAGGCCATGTACTTATTCTGTTAGACATAGTCCAAAAGCATAGCTATTTAAAAGAAGGTAGGAGGAAATGATCTCAGCAGCAAAGATGGACTGAAGTGCCTTCTCCAAGCATTTCCCTGTGGACTTTTTAGCCCTTCCTCCACTCCTTAATTCCTCCTTCAAGATAACCTCCCACCTCTATTCCCTTCTTATTTAATTTTTTCCCACTTTAGTTCAGTATGCCCTCTTGGAAAACAGATAATTTGGGAATCTTGTGGATTTTCTTACACACACTGGTCAACAACATCAAGAAGTGTATTTCCCCATATTTGGAGATTTTATCCACTAAAATTAGTCAAGATTAAACATGGGCAAAGGACATGAAAAAGGAGGAGGGAAAGAACTTGACATCATGAATATTCAAAATCAGGGTAAAAATGGTGAGAAGAATATTAGATTTGAAATCAAGAAACCTAGGATTGGATCCCACTTTCTCTGGGTCTCTCTCTTTTTTTTTTTTTTTTTTTTCTTCTTTGCAAAGTTAAGAGAATTGAGTAGATGATTGGACTCGGATTCTATCTCTGCCCAGAAACCAAACAAGTACTTATGGCTAATGAACTGGTCATTTACTAGGTGGAGCTTATAGAATTGGTACTTTTAATTGTTTCCAGAGGGCAAAAGTTGGTCTGTTTTCCCTTGATACTTTATTCTCCTTTTGATTCCTCTCTACTTGATTTCCTTTTCTTCCCTACCAAATGAATAGGTCACACACACACACACACACACACACACACACACACACACACACACATGCACACACACACACACACACACACACACACACACACACACCAATAAAATGGGAGGTGCTGGAGCCATTGACCTGAAGGGTCCTTTGCCTTTTTTTGCATTTTTCCAGAATAAAAGAAGGTAAAACAGTGAAACTGTGAAACTAGTGAAATTTGGTAGTGAATTGTTTATTGGATTGAATAATTTTGATTTTTGAGATAATGGGAAGACCATCTGAATATCCTGGTTTTCATTTGATTGCAGGTCTTGTGAGGGAGAATAATATCTAATTCTTAATTGATTGAAAGTAGTCTAAGGATATTTAGTAGAATGAGCTTCCACTTGTGTGTCCAAGTGGGTGAATTTCTCAAATAGTGTGGGGGTGTTCTGTAAGCAAAGAGAACATTCTCATCTGAAGGCCAAAAAAGAACAAGTTATTCTAGACAAATCACAAATTATAGCCAAGCTAAGTTGGGCAACAATGGCAGAGTTCACTAATTTAGTTATTTTGATATTCCCTAGCCTTTTAAATGTACTTCAAATTATCTTCTTCTGATATAGTCAATCTTAATTTCTATGTTCTCTTTTCTTTTTGAAAAGAAGATTTAGGAAATACACTGTTATGGTCTGAACTATATAAAGAAGGGGAATGGGAAGGAAAGAAGGAAGTTCATGCTGGAAATGGACTAAGATATCATGTTGCAATGGCAGAAAAAAAGAGGACAGATAGTTAGGAAATTATTGCAGATTTATGAATGAAGGGACTGGTATAGACTTAGGGATCCAGAAGCCCAGTGATTTTAGTTCAACAGAGAAGTCTGGGAAAACAAACAAACAAACAAACAAACAAAAACAAAACAAAAAAACAGCAGAAGGTAAAAGCCTTGAGGTCAATATAGATTGTATGCACCTAGAAGTTTACTTATGGTCTTCCTTCATCAGAATGTGAACCTTTTAAGGGATGAAAAAATTTTGCCTTTTCTTTGTTTTTTGGTATCCCTAATACTTAACATAGTGGATCAGCTTCTCAATTAATTCTTGAAAGGAAGAACTGGTACTCCACAAAATTAAGGTTCAGCTAGGCTTAAGGTGCTTGGCTGGATTCTTCATTCATTCCCTAGCTTGTGATATGGCACCATGGGAACCTCCCCAGCCTGTTTTTAAATGCTTAGTGAAACTTGGCTCCAGCATAACTGTTTGAATATCATCTAGGCTAACTCAGCCCTACTTGGAACGTTTGATGTTCACTGTTCAAAAATATCTTTCAGGACCCTTCAACTAAATATAAGTGTGAGAATCACTAATCAATTGCAATAACTGGCTAAAAATGTTAGTCCTTGCTGTATGAAACCAAAACCAAATATTTCTTTCAGGCTAGCTACCTCCCAGAGAAAGATCGGCTGAGTAAACCAGTCCTAGTTCCACAGGAGAAGGAACTGGGAGCACATTGGGACACAGAACACTAGTTCTAACATCAAAAGCCCTTTCTTTTCTTTTCATTCAGAGTCCACATCAGGTCAACAACACTGGAAGAACATTTGCGTTGTAAGTGTAAAAACAAGCCAATGTTTTCCAGCTCCATTTTGTAAGTTACTAATGACAGAACCGGTCTCCAAAAGGAAGAATAGAAAGATGATAAACAGAAAGAAGAAGAAAAAAAAAAGATGGAAGACTAGATCTGAAATAGGAACCGTAAAGATGCAGAATAGGCTCTGGAAACAAGTAAAAAATAAATGAAAGTAAAAATAAAAATGAAATAAAGCAATATACTCCTCTCTTCTCAGGTAAGGGGCTGAAGTTTTTGCCTCATACTTCAAGACTCATATTTAAACAAAAAGTAGTAGAATCTTCTAGTAGCCTAGAATTGCAATTAGAGTTAGCCATGATAAACAGTTACAAGACAATGATCTCAATTAAAGAGACACAAACTGTATACATGAAATGTTCCCATATTATATATTCTGTTATACTTTTCAGCAAGCAGAGTGGGAAGAAATTTCACCAGCTCTTTCAAAACATAAAGGGAGAGGCTAAGAAACACAACAAATAAACAGCTGGCTTTGGAGTCGGAAAGTTCTGGGTTCAAGTGCTTCCACTCATATAAGCTGTGTGGCTTTGGGTAAGTAACCTCTAAATGTCTTCCAGACAACTCTAAAAACAATCTTTTGCAAAGGAAAAGTAAGTTCCTCACCTGGAACTCTTAACTTATAGGACTTGTCTTGATGAAGTATATATATATATATATATATATATATATATATATATATATATATATATATATATATATATATATATATATATATGGTAGATAGCACAAAGGAATCACAGTTGGAGTATTTATTCATTAAGAAAGTGTGGGTTACCAGCTTTGGGGATAAAAATTCACTGTTTGACAAAAACTGCTGGGAAAATTGGAAATTGGTATGGCAGAAACTAGGCATTGACCCACACTTAACACTCTACACCAAGATAAGGTCAAAATTGGTTCATGATCTAAAGAATGACATTATAAATAAATTAGAAGAACATAGGATAGTTTACCTCTCAGGCCTGTGGAGGAGGAAGGAACTTGTGACCAAAGAAGAACTAGAGATTATTATTGATCACAAAATAGAAAAATTTGATTACATCAAATTTTGCACAAACAAAACTAATGCAGACAAAATTAGAAGGGAAGCAATAAATTGGGAAAACATTTTTATAGTCAAAGGTTCTGATAAAAGCCTCATTTCCAAAATATAGAGAGAATTGACTCTAATTATAAGAAATCAAGCCATTCTCCAATTGATAAATGGTCAAAGGATATGAATAGACAATTTTCAGATGATGAAATTGAAACTATTTCCACTCATATGAAAGAGTGTTCCAAATCACTATTGATCAAAGAAATGCAAAGTAAGACAACTCTGAGATACCATTACACACCTCACAGATTGGCTAGGATGACAGGAAAAGATAATGGTGAATATTGCAGGGGATGTGGGAAAACTGGGACACCTGATACATTGTTTGTGAAATTGTGAATACATCCAGCCATTCTGGAGAGCAATTTGGAACTATGCTCAAAAAGTTATCAAACTGTGCATACCCTTTGATCCAGCAGTGTTACTACTGGGCTTATATACCAAAGAGATCTAAAGGAGGGAAAGGACCCACATGTGCAAAAATGTTTG
This sequence comes from Sminthopsis crassicaudata, assembly GCF_048593235.1. NCBI lineage: Eukaryota > Metazoa > Chordata > Mammalia > Dasyuromorphia > Dasyuridae > Sminthopsis > Sminthopsis crassicaudata. The sequence goes on from NC_133618.1 coordinate 96,059,053, forward strand.
TGAAAGCCCTTTTTGTAGTGGCTGGAAACTGGAAACTGAGTGGATGCCCATCAGTTAGAGAATGGCTGAATAAAGTGTGGTATGTGAATATTATGGAATATTATTGTTCTGTGAGAAATGACCAGCAGGAAGATTTCAGAAAGGCCTGGAGAGACTTACATGAACTGATTCTAAGTTAAATAAACAGAACCAGGATATCATTATACACTTCAACAATAGTACTATATGAGGATGTATTCTGATGGATGTGGCTCTCTTCAACAATGAGATGATCCAAATCAGTTCCAATTGTTTAGTAATGAAAAGAACCATAGGAAATGAATGTGGACCACAACATAGCATTTCCACTCTTTCTGTTATTGTCTGCTTGCATTTTTCTTTTCCTTCTCAGGTTATTTTTACCTTCTTTCTAAAACTGATTTTTCTTGTGAGCAAGATAACTGTATAAATATGTATACGTATATTGTATTTAACATCTGCTTTAACATATTTAACATGTATTTGGACTTTCTGCCATCTAGGGGAGGGGGTGGGGGGAAGGAGGGGAAAAGTTGGAACAGAAGGTTTTGCAAGGTTCAATGTTGAAAAATTACCCATGCATATGTTTTGTAAATAAAAACCTATTAAAAAAAAAAAGAAGAAGAAATAGTGGGTTGGCAGGAGAGCATTGTACACAGCAACAAAGAGATTAAGTGATGATCAGCTGTGATAGACTTGGCTGTTCTGAAAAATGCAATGATTTGAGGCAATGCAATGATTTGAAACTCCTAATGGAAAGAACCAATCCCAAATGAGAGAGAGCTATAGAGGCTGAATGTGGATCAAAGCATAATATTCTCTCACCTTTTGTTGTTGCTATTATTATTTGTTTGCTTGCTTTTTTTTATTTTCTCATATTTTTTCCCCTTTGATCTCTCTCTCTCTCTCTCTTTTTTTTTTTTTTTGCACAGTATGATGAAAATGGAAATATATTTAGAAGAATTAAACATATTTAACCTATATTGGATTGCTTGCTGTCTAGGAGAGGAAGGAGGAAGATAAAGGGAGAAAAAAAAATTCCCAATACAAGGTTTTGCAGGAGTAAATGTTGAAAACTATCTTTGCATGTATTTGGAAAAATAAAATAGGTTTTTAAATGAATTAATTAATTAAAATAATATGTTTTTAAAAAAATAGTGGGTTGAGAATGAAGGTTTTAAAGTAATTTCTCTACCTAATTTACTTTGAAAATCCTATTTCTTGGGAAGATCTTTAACTCTTAACAAGCCTAAGGCATTGTACTTTTTAAACTGAGTCACAACCCCATATAGGGTCATGAAATTATGATTTATGATCAATAAATGTTTGATTTGTATGCCTATTTTATATACCTAAATATCTAGACTTGCATAAAAATTTCTCAGGTGAAAAGAGTTCTCAAGGAGAAAACGTTTAAGATGCCCTGCTTTAGAATACAAAGTCTTTGGTTCTTAATATGTGTTATTTTGGACAAGTCACTTCCCCTCTTTAAGCTTCAGTTTCCTCATGACACATATTTTTCTCAAAAAATTATCTACTGAACATTCAGTTTGACCTGGGAAGTTACTTCAGAATGATAACTCTTGCAGAGCTTACCTCATAGAGTGGCTGCAGGGAAAGACTTTGTAAACTTCAAAGTGCAATATTAATAGCACTATATAAATATTTTTAAATGACAATAGCTAGCATTTATATTAATATGTTAAGGTTTGCAAAGAACTTTATAAATATTATCTCAGTTTATCCTCACAACAACCCTGGGAGATACTACTTGCTATTATCATTTTTACAGTTGATAAAACTGAGGCTGACATATTAAGGGAGTTGCCTGGGGTCACACAGCTAGTAAGTATCTGAGGCAGAATTTGAACTCTGGTATCCTGACTTCAGAGTCTTTGCTTTGATTACTACTATTAAGTTTAAGTTCTTGTGTGAAGATTGGAATGAGATACAAAGATGAATTCAATCTCTGCCTTCGAGATTGGAGAATAAGATAGGCACAGAAATAACTTGAATTATCACTAATTAATTACCTGGAAATAGGTAGTTGGGAATTTCTTTTCCTCTTCTCCGTCCACTCCCTCTCTGTTCCCACCTCCCCACTAGAAAATAAAGCTGTGAATGAAATGAGTTATCTTAAAACTGTTCCAGGCTCTCTTATCTTGGCCTTCAACAACTTATAGTCTTCCCAAGAATAGCCTTAGGGTGGGAAGGGAGGAGGGGGTAGGAGATGATGCTTTTCTAAGATAAGAAGTGAAATACAAAAGAGCTAGAGAGGGAGAAAAGCCTTTTAAAATTATTTATGTATACACAGCTGTCAAAGATGAATTTCTGTGTTATGTCTCTATGGAACAGGCTGTGTGACTAGACATGTATACTAGAGCCAACATCCTTCATAAACCTAATATTTCATTCTTGAGCTCTCTCTCAGCAGATTCTAAACAAATATTGTCATCATATGGCACCATATAAGATGTTTCTCCATTTAAAAAAAAAATTCTTTGAAAGATTTTAGCAAATGCAAATGTCCTAAATTGGTAAAAGAAAAAAAAAAAATTACCTGCCAAGTCTCGCCTACCCTGGTGATGATTGAAAAGGGCACAAAACACTGGGTGGAATTCTTCTTGGCCTTTGACTAATTTTTTATGTCACCTCCTTACCCAGGAGACTTCTTCATGCCCTGACAGGAAGATGAAGTCAATCATGTAATGAGGTCTCTGGCTTTTGTAATCATCAAGCCAGTTAGTTTTTCCTAAGCTCCCACTCAGTGGAGATTCTTAAATCTATAGATTTTGCTCATTACCATCCCTCAACTCAGAAGAACCCAAATATTTTTATCTACATTGGCTCTGGCTTCCATCCCTAGCCAGACATTCTCAGAGGGAGGTTTATAGATTTAGAGGAGGGAAAGACTTTATAGCCCAACTAGTTCAATGTCCTAATTTTACAATGGAGGAAGCTGAGTTCCCAAGAGGTGTCCCTTTCTTGGATGCAGTTTTCTATTCTGTAAAATGAAAGGTTCACTTGTAAGTTTTCTTTCAGATCTAAAATCCTTGGAGAAATTTTTATGAAAAATCTCTAATACCCAAATCTATAATGTACTTAAAATAACCAAATGTTCTCTCCAAGCTATTAGACAAAGCTATGCTTCAGCCCTCAAAAGCCTATAAATACTTTTCCGGCATGCCAGGAGGCACCTAATACATATCCAGAGAAGGGTAAAACCTGAGAAAGGAGGGCCTGTCCTACCTGTGTTTGTGCTAGCTGGCTGCTGTAATGGAGTCGGTGAAAGCATGAAAATTTTGGAATAATTCATCATAGTACAAAAGGAATTCAGACAGAAGACTTGGGCTCAAAGCTTATCTACTGTCTGCATGCCAGAGGGCAAATTGGATGACTTACTTCATGGCAGCAGCTAGGTGGTATAATGGATAGAGTATTGGGACTAAAGTTGGGAAGACTTGAATTCAAATACAGTTTCATAATTACTAGTTATGTGAACTGAGCAAGTCATTTAATCTCAATTACCATTTGCTCAACTACAAAATGAACATAATAATAGAACAAGATGGTTGTAAAGATGATTATTTATAAGATACATTATAACATTGGGCAGATAGAAGAGGCTTAAAAAATGCTGGTTCCCTTCCTTGTCCCTTCTTGGACTTTGAACCTTAGTTTTTTCATCTGTAAAATAGATAGATTCTAGAATCATAGATAAAATGATGGAAGAAACTTTACTGGTTACCCAGTCCAACTCATATTCATATAGGCAGCTGAAACCCAAGAAAGTTATTGGATTTGCCCAAAGTCGGACTGGCAGTATTAGAGGTAAACATAGTGGAAGATGTATTGGACCAGGAACCAGAGAACCTTTTTTACATCAGTAGTATGGCTTTGAGCAAAGCACCTCATTGTTCAGCTTTGGTTTCCTCAAAGATAAAACTAAAGAATTGAACTAAAGTCACTTCTAGTTCCATGACTTCCATTTCATTTCATTCTTTTTAATGGAATTACAATTTCTAGTTTCAGATAAGTGAAAGTTCTGAAGAAAGGAAAGGGATCATTTACTCTCACTCTGCCAAAAGAAGAGTCCTCAAGCAATAAGAAGGGAGTCAGTTCTAAGGAATACTCATGTATTCATGTATGTTTATTGTCCTGTTTTTGCATCCCTCTAGTTCACCCAGCTTTTGTATTCCTTTAGAAATTCATGGCTACATCTGGCTCTTTTTCCTCTTGTTGCTTTCCTAAAGACCATCACAAACAGAAGCCATTTTGTCTCATTTTGTAGTCCCACAACTGTTTGAAAAGAAACATTTTTGAATCAGCTCTATTCCCCAAGATCTGATATCCCAATATTGCTAGTATAGTTTCAATGTGACTTTTATACCTTCAGATAATGAGTTCTAGGCTCTTCTCATCTGCTGAAGCAAGAGATGAGACTGAGATGAAATAATAACATTCAGTAAAGATAAACTAGGTTTATTTCATAAATCTTCAGAGAAAAGGTAGCACTGCTGCTCTAAGAAAAATTTTACTCTAAACAAGGCTTTCCTATGCTTAGGTTAATGGCCCTTTGATTTCAAACAAGAAAACAATATTGATAAACAGAGATAATGCTATGGGCATGGCATCATGGGATCTACCAGGTGGCAGTTTATATAGTGACTATCTACCATGAAAGGTGCTCTCTTACCATCAGAGAGATGCTCATATTCCCTGAGTCCCAAACTTTGAGGGGGGCAATGAGGAACAAATAAAGGAGAGCTATAGTCCAGAATTTCCTGTGAGAGCCTTTTAGCTCCACATCTGTTCTAGAGATTCTCCACTACACTTTGTGAATATCCAAGAGAACCGCCCAAGAAAAGTGGGTAAAAAATATCTTGATTTGAAATTTCTCTAACATTTGCCTGATTAATCATATGCCAAATCAAAATATAGTTCCATGTAGATCTTCTGTTATACCATAAAGAAAAACCTAATATGTCATTTCTTATCTGTCCTACTGTTATTTCACAGTTCTCTTTTATTGTCCTGACTTAGTTTCCCTAATTATCCTGACCCAGTCCTGACTCAGTTTTTCTGCTTCAGTTTATAATAATCAACTCAAAGCTCAAAACCTCCCCTCCCTCTTTAGCAGAATATTTGATAAGGATAAAAGATCTTATGTTTTAGAATATCAGAATGTGTCTCCCCATCCCAAGCTACCAGAATGTCAGATACCATCTTATTAAGATGTCTCTGCCCATCTCCAGGGTTCCTCCCCTCATTAGGTCATCCCATCCCCCATACTCTATCAGAACTGGATTGTCAGAGTCCCATTCCCACTCTCAGCACCCTGACTCCAACCTACCCCCCTGAGTCTGAGCCATGTGTATATAGGTCATTGAGAACTCACATTGTTGGATGGATTCTTGGAGATGATAGTCTCATTCAGCCCTGGGACCAAACAATGGATCCATTTGGTCCCAGTAAATCTCTCCCTTTTAGTAATTAATAAATACTCTCTCATCTCTATCTTGCCTGAGTTTCTCCGGGATTACACTACCTTACAATAACCAAAGTAACATATTCTGTAACACCTTGCCCCAACGTGGGAAAGCAATGAAAGTATCTTCGTAGAGTTCTTCATGTCCTGATGTTTTTGACCTAATTACTCAAGTAGACTGCTTAGAAACAGTATGAGTGGTCATAAAAATTACCCAAGCCCTCTTTTTAAAAACAAAAACATAGTATTCTACTTGACTGGAGAAATGCAGTCATTAAGAGAGTAAAGGAAAATTCCCCTTACTAGGGGCTATGTCAGAATCCAAAGAGGATGACTTCTTTTTAAAAAGGCAGACTTGGTGGAAGTTTCGTAGGGAGGTAGCCACTGTGTGAATTACACTTGTCCTGCCAGGAAGAGTTCTGGCATCTCATCTTGCTGGGAAGACCCTTTCTCCTACCCATTCATTCTTCATTCCTCACTGGAAAAATTCAAATGAGACATTGTGCCACCACTGGGAAACTCAATAAATTCTCCATGTGCAAAAGAAACATTGTAATGGACTGTCATTTCCTAAGGTACAGACAAGGAGGACAAAAGAAAAAATGCTAATGACGGGAGCTAGGGAAGAAGAGCCAAAGGGACAGAATTGGCCTTAGCTCAAATCACCTTTCCAGTCAATATCTTGCATGTGTAAAAATTACTTAATAAGTCTGTGATGAAAAACAAGTCCTACCCCACATTTTCCCCTACAAATGTTGTGGGTGTAGTACCAAAGAAAGGGTTGGTTTGTACAACAAATGAAAATGAGCATCCTTAGATTTTTTTTTTTTTTTTTACCTCATAACATTTCTTAGTGGGCCAAATAAAGCATATTACTGGAAAATTCCACAAGCTTATTTCATATCCTTACTACTCTGGCCCAGATCCCCCCCTCTATGGGATTCTATACTGCCTCATCTTCTTATGAAAGAGGATTTAAAAAGTAAATTTCTTTTCTCTGACCCAATGAAAGGTAGTTAGTCTTTTCTTTCAAGGCCACAATAAAGAGGATGAATCCAAAATTCTTTCAATTAATTAATTAAATCAAAGGATGTTTTAAAACTGGCTTCTTCCTCATGTTTATAACCTCTGACTTTAGCGGGGTCAGCACAGACTCCTCATATGACTATTATCTCCTCTAGGTATCTTGCTTTTAGAGTTAGGAGAGCAAGGGAAAGAAATAAGCATTTTACTAAGTGCCTTCTATGTGCCAGATACTGTGCTAAGTGTTTTACAAATGCAATCTCATTTGATCATCACAACAATTCTGGGAAGTGGATGTTATTGTCTCTACTTTATAATCAAGAAAATGGAAGCAGACTGAAGGTAAATGATTTTACCAATCAAATACGTAGAAATTGCCTGAGGCTGCATTTGAACTCAGGATTTACTGACCTAGCACTCTAATTATTATGCAGCTTAGTTGCCAGAGTAGATATGGGGACACTTCTGAACAAATCTTTTAGACAGAAGGTTCTGAGTGAGATCATTGCAGCAATAGATATGGCAATAGTGACCTAACAAGGCTAGCAAGGTGCTTTGATTCCTTCCTGTTGTCACCAGGACAAAGACTAAACTCTAACTAGAAACACAGAGACAAGATATCAGAAATCATATCTAAAATGAGCAAGTTCAAAAAGGTACACTACTTCATACAACCATGTTAACTAAGAATAGACCCTCATGCTCATGTGAAGAATTCTTCAGTTTCTTTGATCTTGAGGATATTCCAAATGTGAAAACTGACAGCATCTCACCAGAGAGTAGCCTTGTCTTGCTTAAATGGAACCAGCAAGCAGTCAGATCACTAGTATCAGGCCATTCCTGCTGCTGATTCCTTCTTTGGGGTGTGGGGGAAAGAGGGGATGAAAGGTGCTTTTCTTGTGAAAAAGGTTTTATGTTGGATTTTGATAAGCTCAATAGGAAACAACACTGTGGATCTCATCTGAATAAATAGATGCACAGTATCACAATAAGATGGGTAATAGTTTCATTGTTTTCTTCCCAGTCAGATGACATGTAAAGATTGTATCCAGTTCTGGAAGTTAGATTTTAGAAAAGATAATGACAAGCTACTTACGAATGTATCCAGATGAAAGTGATGGGAATAGTTCCATATAAGAATCAGTGGGAAAAAATAGAGATGTTTAGCTTGAGGAAAGAAAATTTAGGGATTAATGGTAGCTGTCTTCAAATATTTGTAGAAGAAGAGTTATATTTATTCTATTTGGCCCTTAGAAAGAAGAATTAGAGGCAAAGAGATAAAAATGTGGATAAAATGCTAGACCTAGAGTCAAGAAGATCTGATTTCTAATATCATATCAGAAACTTACTAGCTGTGTAACCATAAGCAAATCATTTTATCTTTCAGTCTCATTTTCTTCATCTGTAAAATGGGGTAATATTATGTATAGTATTTTGAAAACTTAAAGTGCTATATAAGTGCTGGTTGTTATTGTTATCATTATTAAATTAATAAAGAACAAATTTTGACTGAATATAAGGAATAATCTTAATGTTTATACTATCCAACAACTGAATGTTCAACTTTGAAAAATGTGAACTCTCCATCACTAGAGGTCTTCAAGCAGAAGATGGATAAATAGTGTTGCCAAAAAGCTAATCATGTTAACAAAAGGATTCTTGATTCACATATGGTTGGTGAGATGGTCTCTGAAGGATCTTCCAACTTTAAGATACTGTGACTCTATGAGGCAGACTCAGAATCTCAACTACCATTTTAAGCATTAGATTCACATAAAGTAAGAACTAACGGGATTTACAAATCATCTAGTTATTAGTTCAACCCTATTACTTTAAAGATAAGAAGACTGAGGTTCAAAGCAGGGGCTTAACGCTCCTATGCTTCACACAAACTAATACCTGGGCCTCCAAATCAGTGGCCCAAGATTCTTTCCACCAAACTAAATATAGCTAAGCCGGTATTGAGAACTTCTTTAAAAAAAAAAAAAGAAGAAAGAAAAAAGATTTATTCTTTGTCCTTTTGAACTGAGAGGATTATGTTGTTATTTTAACATGCTTATCACCAAGTGCTAAAGAGCAACAAAGCATTAGAAATATCAACAGCATTGACTTACCACAGAGTCAAGGAACCTAATACAGCACTCCAGCTCATGCTGAGTTTCACAGAACTGCCGGAAAAGAAGTCTTCCGATTGGCTGCTTGTCACACAAACTGAAGTAATCTCTGTCTAGAAGCAATAAAAAAGAGAAGATAAGTAAAAAGGTATATATTTGCTTTATGATGTGTCTTTGAAATTATTGGGTTTTAATGACACAACCAACTTGGTCCTTGTTCTTCCAACCCTTGAAAATCATCTGGAACAGAAACCATTTCATGGAATCATAGGATATAGAGCTAGGGGCTTTACAGTCACTTAGTCAAACAGCCTTATTTCACAGATGAGGAAATAAACCTCCAAGACGCAGGATGACTTGCCTAAGATCATATAGCTAATATAAAAACATTGCGCTGGGCATTAGAAAAATTGGCTGCCATTAAATCCCGGCGTGACAGAGAATGACTTGATTTAAATCATTCTCTCTCACGCAGAGATTTAATGGCAATCAATTTTTATTAAATGTTTATTAAATATCTCTATTAGCAAGGTACTAAGTAATACTATGGATACAAAAATAGATATGATATATCCCTTGTTTTAAAGATGGTTATAATCTAATAGGAGGGAAATGGCATGCTTGCCATGAGAACAAATAACCAGGCTGCGAGAGGATAGAAGAAATGCAAGAAGAGTGCTAGGAGAAAAGCAGAGACACTACTTTCAAATTGGGGGGGGCAATGAGAAAGGGGTCATAGAAGACTTCATGGAAAAAGTGACACCTGAGTTGGGTTTTAAAATAAGATGACTTTAATGGGCAGAAAGGAGGAGAGGGAATCTTTTCTAACCATAGAAAGTAGCATGAACCAAGATATAGGAATAGGAGAGGACAGATAAAAATATGATAGGAATACTGGTTGATTAGAATACAGAGTAGATGAAAGTAAATGCTATAACTAAAAGTGGAAAGATAATTTGAGGCCAGATTATGGGAGATCTTGAATATCAAGATCAGGAACTGGTACTAGGTATTCACTAGACAAGAGGGAGTCCCTGAGAAACAGAAAAGGTTTTGTAGAGAAACACCTGAGTCAAAGAGATCTATTAAGAAAACTACCTGGGTAACAATGTGAAGAAAAGATTATAAAGAAGATACAGTGAAGACAGGAAAATCTTTTAGTAAAATCTCAATAGTCCAGGTACAAAGAAGTAAGAACAAAATAGAACAAAAATTTGAAAAATCAGTACAATTTCTGACAAGTGAAATATAGCAATTAATGTCATGCAAAAGATTTTATAACTTATACTAAAAATGTCAGCGATGCAGCTAAAACAGATTGGCCACAAATGACATTTTTAGGAGCAGTTTTGAAGGAGGTTCAGAAAACATTTTTCTTTCAAATTCTTATCACATATTTCCAATAAAATGGCAATGTTAAATATAATAACTAATAATAATAAAAACTAATGTTTCAAGGTCTGAATACCAAACTGAAAGTCAAGTTGAGTACAGTCATTTCACTTTGAAAGTCCTATCCTCACTGCTCTCCATATATTCTCCATTCAATGACACTGTCCTTTTTGCTATTCTTCACATAGAACACTTCATCTACCAACTACAAGAATTTTCATTTGGTACTCACTGCCTGGAATGTTCTGCTTCTTATCTATTTCCTGGCTTCACGAGATTTCTTCAAGTCTTAGCTAAAATCCCATCTTGAGCAATTCCTCCTTAATTTTAGTGTCTTCCCTCTGAGACTATTCCCAGTTTATCCTGTATATAACTTGTTTGTATGTAGTTATTTGAATATTTTTTTCACCCACACTATGAGCTCCTTAAGAGCAAGCACTATTTTGTGGGTTTTATTTTAGTCTTATTTTGACTTTCCAGCATTCAGCATAATACCTGGCACACAGTAGATGCTTAATAAATGCTAACTGATTAACTGACTGACCTATCCTGTTAGCTTAGGACCATTAGAGCTGGAAAGGACCTTAGAACATATAATGTTTACATAAGGTGTTAGAAAAGATTATCAGAGTGTGATCCTCATCCAAACCTCACGTTTGAAAGATGAGGAAACTGAAGTCTAGAGAAGTTAAAGTGAATTTCTCAAAGTCACATAATAGAGCTGATTCTCAGTCTAGTTCTCCAGAATTCAAGTTCAGTGTTCTTCTCTTTGGCCCTTTTCTCCCTTCATTTACTAAATTTTCCTTCTATTTTATTATCAATATTTTTTTGCAATAAAAATAGAGAAATAATCAGATATCATTGTCAAATTATTAGTAATATATTCAGTACCCCTTTCTGCTACCTATGGTTGGACACACACACACACATTCTATGTAATTACTTTTAATATGTTACTGTAATTATATATATACATATATATATATATTATACCCCTGATTCATTTCCATTTCTCTACTCTTGATTTTATCAACTCCCATAGCTTCAATTGCCTTTATGTAAATGAATACCAGATCTATCTATCCAGTTCTTATCTATTTCCTGATTCCAATTGGATGTCCTACAAATATTACAGAGAAAACAGAGCTCATCATCTTTTACTGCAGATTTCTTTCTAACTTTCCTTTTTATCTTGAGGGTACCATCATTATTCTAGCTATCCAGTTTCAAAACTTGAGGCACAGTTGACTATCCATTTTCCTTCATGCCCCACATCCAATCCATTCCTAGTCTTATTAAATCTACCTCTGCATCGTTTCTCCTACTCACTTCTTCCATTCATAACTATTTCACTAGTTCAGAACTTTATCACTTTTGGTCTGAACAATTCAGTGAATGAATAAGTGAAAAAAAGTATTGCATGTGCCAAACACTGTATAAGGATGAGACAGAAAAACAAGATAGTCTTTTCTCTCAAGAAGCTTACATTCCAGTATAGAATCAACACATATAGGAAGATATAGCTTCAGGAGAGATGGAACATCTCAGTGGTCCTTTGGTTACCACACCAAGGTAGATAAAATATCTTCTTTCTGGTATCATAAAAGTATATCAATTTCCAATGTTAAATTATTTGATAGCACCAAGGACTGGTAACAAATATTTTCTTATTCTTTAGTAGTAATGGGGGCTGAGGTAGCAGGAACTGCAACACCATGAAGTTAGTTGTTAGATCAGGGCACTATAGGAATTTCTCTCCTGGACACAGCAAGGTTTCCCAAAAAGAGTGAAAAAAGGATAAGTCAAAATCATTGTCTTAGGTGATTTGGTTGGAAGAACTAGAAGTGTTCAGCTTTTTTATTCTATTGTTGTAGTTACTGTTGTTTATTTGATTACTACAATAGCCTCCAATTTGTATCTCTGATTCATGTCTTTTTCTTCTCCAATTCATGCTTCACAAAGCTGCCAAACTGCTATTTTAATCACATTAACCAATTTATCTATTTTATTAGGTTTTCCCTATAAAAACAGCTCTTGTTTTATTTACTGGTTCATTGTTTTGTCTTGTTTTATTTTTACTTTCAATTTTATTAATCTCTCCTTTGATTTTCAGGATTTTCAACATGACATTTAAATGAAGATTTTGAATTTTTTCTTCTAGTTTTTCTCTTTCCCTATTCAATTCACTAATCTGCTTTTTCCTTATTTTATTGATTTAAGTGTTCCCTCCACCAAGTACTGCTTTGTCTGTATCCCATAAATTATAGTATATTATCTCATTGTCATTCTTTTTAATGAAATTTTTCTATTTTTCTGTTTCATTTTTAACCAACTCATTTTTATAATTAAATCATTTAGTTTCCAATTAGTTTTCAATCTATGTTTCCATTTCCCTTTATTGAATATATTTTATTATATTATAATCTGAGAAGGATACATTTAATATTTTTATTTTTCTGCATTTGGCTATGTGGTTTTTATGTCCTATTTATTACAGTTAGTTTTTGTGTAGATGCAATATACTGCTGAAAAAAAAGCTTATTCCCATCCTATTGTCTCCAAAAGTCTACCATATCTCATTTTTCTAAACTTCTATTCATCATCTTCTTAACTTCTTACTTGCTTAATTTTTTTTGGCTAGATTTACCAAATTCTGAAAGTATAAAGTTGATGTCTACCACTAGTATACTATATACTATATACCACTAGTGTATTGTCTATTTTATCCTATCATTCATTTAACTTTTCCTTTTAGAATTCAGATGTAGGTTTATTTATATTTATTTATAATATTTATAATATTGATATTAATTCATTTTATATACCTTTTTAGCAAACTGTAGTTTTCCTATTCTTCTCTCATTAAATCTATTTTTGCTTTTACTTTGTCTGACATCATGATAATTATCCCTGCTTTTTTTTCCTTCAACTGAAGCACTATAGATTATGTTCCAGCTCTTTAGCTTTACTCTATGCTACAAGTATGTTTCTTGTAAACAATATATTATTAGAATCTGTTTTTTAATCCATGATGGTATTTACTTCCATTTAATGGGTGAGTTCTTTCCATTCACATTCATAATTATGATTACTGTGTATTTCCCTGCATCATATTTCCCACTGCCCCCTTTTGCCTGTTTATCCTTTTCTCTCTTTTCACTCTTTCTCTTCTCAAAAGTCTATTTTGTTTCTGATTGCTGTCTTACCCAATCTTCCCTCCTTTTGATCTGTACTCCTCCCTCTATTATCCTCTTTTCTCTGGAAAATACCCAATTAAACATAGATGCTATTCTCTCTATAAGCCAATTCATGGACTTTATCATGATCACTCTCTCCACCCATCTACCCCCAATAACTTTGCATTACTTTTGTATAAATTTTGTTTATATTTATCTGGGTACATGCTGTCTTTCCCCAGTAGTAATGTAAGTAATGTAGAATTTGTCTTTGTTTTGTATCCCCAGTGCCTAGTATTGTGTCTAGCACATAAATGTTCAATAAATGCTTGTTGATGATAATTAAACCAGATATCCTTCAAACAGAGTGTGAGCTCCCGGGACAAGAAAACATCATGGCGGGGGGGAAGGATCACTTTGCAATCATTTGATTTTTCCTGTTCCTAAAAAGGGAACCAAAGTGAATTATTTTGTGTCAAAATTAACTTTCATCAAATTAAAGGGGAAGGAGGGGAACAGAACAGTTTATGTGATTTAAAAGAGAAATTCCTCCTCTCTCCCAGGTCTTAAAAACAAGTATAAAATTCCATGTGCCATATTGTGTTTCCTTAAGGGTTCTTCTGAAAAACTCTCTTCCTGCCATATGGCAGTTACTGTCAGTATGGAAACAAGTCTGTTCTAAACACATAATACCGTAAACAGACATGTGAGGGCTACACAAGCTGTCAGTGCCACAATTACATCCATCTTCAAGCTGTGGGAATATTCCCATGAAGCAAAAATCACTCAATCAAGGCCACATAATAAATACAATGATGGATAATCACCAATTAGAACTCTTTTCTTCCCCTAAATAAAGATAAATGAACCTATCATTAGGACCTAAAACACAAAAAAAAGGAAAGGAAAAAAACAAGTGAAGACTTCAGCTCCTCTAGAATGGTATTGAATGTCCAGAGAAGACTAAGCAGGAAGCATCAAGGGGGTTGATTCAGTCCTCACTGAAGGGGCTTCAAAACAAGTTCCTTTAAGCATTTTCAGGGAAATGAAGCAGAACTTCAAGGCACTCTAAGAAGTCAAGGTCTACTGAATCTCAAGTCATTATCTTAGGCTAAGAAGATGCTTTCCAGTAAATCTAAGAAGGGGCAGGGGATCTCCAGCAGTGATATTTGTCCTTTAAAGACGTTTGTGTATTTCAACACAGTAGAGAAGGCAGAACATATACCCTCCAGAACTAGGTTAGTAACTCATTCAGGATGCAATAATTGAATAGGTTTGCCTGTTTTAATGAGAGAATATTTACTTGCTATATGTGTACATGCACATACAAGCACAATACATTTTTAAGGTATGTTTATGTATAGGTATGTTACACCTATAAAGGTGAAAAGGTGAAAACTATATATGTATATACAGAGAAAGACAGAGACACACATTCAGAGAGAGAGAGAGACATGGACAGAGATAGAGATAGAGAGAGGGAGAAAGGGAGGGAGGGAAGGAAAGAAAGAGAGATAGAGAGAGAGAAAGATGTGTATTTGTGTGTGTGTGTATTGTATGTGTGTGTGATCATCAAGGATAGTCTTATTAAAAAATGGAATAAATAAGTGACTCCCTATCCTTCTCCCTACTATCTGCTATACAGTTTGCCAAAACATCAGCACCATCAACCAACATTTATTAAGTACCTATAATGATGATTTTTGTCACAACAGCAAGTTTGCAGCTCAGGTAGGACATAGAGGAAACTACTTTCTCTCTTTTCCCTCTCTTCTTTCTCTCTTCCCCCTAAAAAGGGTTCCTTCCTATTTGCTTTACAGATGCCACAGATTTCAATATAGAGTACTAGAGCTGGGATCAAGGAACATGGAATTCATATAGTGGCTCCAACATCATTGTTGACAAATTGATACCCTTTCCTCATATGCAAAATGGGAGGGCTAATAATAACTAGCATTCATACAATATTTTAATGTCTATAAAGAGCTTTACAAATATTGGCTCATTTTTAGCCTCACAACAATCATAGAAGATAGGTGTTATTATTATCTCCACTTTACAAATGAGGAAACTGAAGTTTTCATTTAAGTGACTTGCCTTGGGTCATACATCTAGTAAGTGACCAAGGCTGAATTTGAATTCAGGACTTCCTGACTCCAAGACCAGCTCTCTAGCCACCTCACTGCCTGAGCAGCTGCCTTACCATAACGACTTCTTTTATTTAACTCACAGGGTTGCTGAGAGGAAAACACTTTGCAGAACCATGAAACACTTTGAAAATGTAAGCTATTATTACTGCACCACAGTAATGCATATTTATATTGTAGAATCTGCCCAACAAGCATTGGTTTCTTTCAAATTTATAGATTCAAAGCATTTGAAAGCTGGAAAACACTCGAGAAACCAGTACATCCTCCTCATTTGGCAAATGAGTAAACTGAGGCTTAGGGAAGTAAAGTGATTTGTCCCCAAGTGACTTGTCTTTGGGTAACAGCCAGGAAACCACAGAGCCCAGCCTAGCATAGAAGGCATTTAGTGCTTCCTGAATTAAATTGCATTAAATAGAATATGTCTCCATTCTAAAATCAGTGCCGTTTCTACTACACTGTGTTGTTACCTTTTTGAAAATTTACTTTAAAAGAACTAATAAATAAACCAAAGAAAATGTGTGCTTTGCCAGTTTTTAAACATATATCCAAAAAAAAATTCTATTGCTTAATTTAAAGAACAAGAAATTAAGAAAATAACAAGAAATTCAATCCTAGTTCTCAACCCTGAGGCTCTTTCATATGAAAAAAAAAAAAAGTATGTTACTAAACTGATTTCAGGAAATTGTTTCCATCATCAATTTGCCTCCTGGGAGATAATTAGGATTTCCTGACTTAAGAAAGTAAAGTTCCACATCAGCATATTGATACAATTAAGGGGGTCAGTTTGAGATTGCCCAGCAACACACCAGATTGGGGAAGGTACAAAATAAACTGGAAAAAATGTCAAGTGTGTATCACCCCAAGTCACCCAGAAAAAGGCCCAGTGCTTAGGGCTTTGGAGCCTGAGGGTAGACAAGCTAACAGCAGAATACATTCCATACCAGATGTGAATAAAACACTCTTTGGAAATATGATCTAACCTCTTCAATTCATACTAGAATCAAAGAATTAGAACATTACAACTGGAAGGGTTCTTACAGATCACCACATACAGTTGCTTCTTTTTTTATTTATTCACCATTTTTTTTAAAAGACAACCCAAAACAAACCCCCTTACAAAGTACATTTCTCACTCCCAACAATTTAGCTACTGTCAACAGAAAGGAGATACCTATGACCTTCAACCTTGATAGTAAGGTACTTATGTTGGAATTATAACTGACCAGTCTAATTGTTTCTTTATGTTAATCATTGATTCTTTTGTCTAAGCTTTCTTCACCTGCATTTCTTCCGAAGTTTTCCCATGTTTCTCAATTACTCACATCCATCATTTTTCTTGGTACAACAATATTGCATAGTACATTGCATATTATAAAGCATTATTTGTTAAGCTTTTCTGAAATCATTGGGTATATATTTTATTCCCAACTTTTTTTTTGCTATCATAAATAAAGTTGCTCTAAATATTTTTGGGTCTCTTACTAGTATTAATGAATTCCTTGGAACACAATATCAGTAAAGGAAGCTATGGATCAAAGGGTATAAATAATTTTAGTAACTTTTTCTGAATAATTACAAAATAACCTCATTTTAAGAGGAAGAAAATTGACTAATTAAAGAGAAAAGTCAGAATAATTATTGAAAGTCTTAAAGAACTTTTAAAAAGAAATATAGTATTTTTAAAAACCTCAATATAACTTTATAGTAATACGACTATAGCAAAACACATACTAAATACAAGTCAAGGATTCATAATCAGCATTCTCAACTGTCTCAGCATCATAGAATCATGAAAATTTGAGTTGGACAGGACCTTAAAAGACAAACTTCTAATCTAGTCCTATCATTTTACAAGTGAAAATAGACTCAGAAAAAAAGTTATTTGTTCAAGGTTACCTACAGCTAATGGCAGAGCCAAGGGTTCAAACCACCCTTGATCTCCTAATTCCAAGAAGATATTCAAGTCAAACTCCTGCATTTTCAAGTCCAAGGTCCAGAAATCTTTCTACTCCATCACATATATTTGTCATCAACAAACCTTTATTGAGAACTTACATAATCAACAAAAGAACCTGTACTATGTGTCTTAGAAGTAAGAGAGAAATGGATGGATGATATTCCTTAATGCATGCTATAAGGAATATAAGGTGGCCCACAGTACTATTGTGATGGTGGTGGTTCAGGCATTCAGGCATATCTGATTCGTCATGGACTATACTGTCTATGAGATTTTCTTGGCAAGAATACTGGAATTATTTGCTATTTCCTTCTCCAGTAGATTCAACAAAAGAGGTAGGGTCACATAGTGTATGAGGCTGCGTTTGGACTCGTAGTGCTCTATCCAGTGAATCGCCTAGCTGCCTCCTTTGAGCACTTTCTCACTATGCAATCCTAGCAATGGTTTTGTTTTCTTTGGGTCTCATGTAGTACTCTGATTTTTGTTTTTTCCTTGTACAGGTTCCATTTGTTTTATGGTAATTTATGTACTTGCTGTTCTCTTCTCGCTTTTAGATTATGAAATCCATGAATATAGTTGAATTGAATCTATGATGCCTAAAGAGATCACTCACTTAAGGAACATTTTCCTCTTCCTATCAAAACATATTTGTTCAGGGATTTCAATAAAAACAAGTGTTCCGAAGTGTTCTTGAGAGTGAGAAAAAAAATTTATTATTTCAAATACTATCCCAGCCTTGCTTATTAATTATTTCCAAAAAATGTTTAGCAAATGCTAATCAAAACTAGATTTCAGATTGAGCACCTGAAAATAACTACAAATCTCAGACTGCCATAGTGGTAATCTGGAGTCAGAGGGTTTTAAATCTTAAAACGTGACTGCCTTCACACAACTCTCTCATTTTATAAATTTATAGTTTCACCAACAGTGCATTAGTATGATTATCTTATCACAACCTTGCCAAAAATGACTATTCCCATATTTTGTCATCTTTGCCTAATTCCTGGTGTGAGATGAAACTTTAAAATTGTTTTGATTTGCATTTCTCTCAGTGATTTGGAATTTTTGTTCATATTGTTCTTTTGTAGTTCTTTTAAATACCTCTTCTCTGGGCTAAACACTGACAATATAATTTCACAGCATTCTATTTTAATTGATTTGCTGCTATTTCCATTTATGTTATTAAAGTTGCATATATTTTCTTTTCCCTTACTTCACTTTGCACAAGTTTCTATAAATCTATTCATGCTTCTTTATATAAATGACATTCATCATTTCTTACAACTCATTAATATTCCATCACATTCATGTACCACAATTTGTTTAGCCATGCCCCAATAGGCATCTACCTTCTTTTCAGTTTTTTGCCACTACAAAAATGTTTGTCACGAGTATTTTAATGTATATGAGGCCTTTCTTTTTACCACTGACCTGTTTAAGATGTGACCCATGCAATACAATTTCTAAGTCAAAAGATATAGACACTATAGTCATTTTCTTCACATAACTTTAAATGGCTTTCCAGAATGGATGGAACTACAAATTATAAATTAATATTCAGATTATCTATCTTGAGTTTATTGTGGCACATGTTATAAAATATTGATCTAAATTTAATTTATATATGCTAGCTATGTATGTTTTATGTGTGCTATGTTTTCTAGTTTCCTCAGCAATTCTTATGAAATATGGAGTTATTTCCTAGATAATTTACGGTTTTGTTTTTATCATATCCTGGGTTGCTGGTTTTACCTGTTTTTTAATTCTTATTTGTCTAGTTTGTTCTGTTATTCTCTTTTTTTTAACTGGGACAAAATGGTTTTTATTATTAGTATTTTATAATATTGTTTTATAATCATTACTATTTTATAATATGAAGTCAGCTTAAGACCTAGTTTATACTACTTTTATTCCAACTATTTTTCATTATTCCTTCTGAATTTTTTTGTTCCCTCCAAATAAAATTTGTTTTTATTTTACTTAGTCTTACTACTGATAATCAGTAAGGATTTTTGGAGAACACATTAAGTGTCAAAAGACTAGAGAATAGAAAATATTGTTCTAGTTTTCAAAAAGGGGGAAAAGGAAGATTCTAGAAATCAATGATAAATAAGCTTAACCTCAGTTCTTGACATCAGTTCAAGAATAGTCTAGAATGTTCATTTAAATAGTTTGTGGATACTTGAGTAGAAAGAAATGATTCCAAGGGATCATAATGAGTTCACCAAAAAGAAGCCATGTCAAACAAATCTAATTTTTGATAAAGCTTTTAGAATGTCCGTTTCAGGGAAATGTAACAGCCTTGTCATTCCTGACCTTCCTGCTTCCAGTCTTTCCCCTGTCAACTCAACAAATACACAGTTGTCAAGATAACATTCAATGATACAGATCTGACTTTGTCACTTTCTGGCTCAAAAATTTTCCAATTACTTCCCATCATCTATAGGAAAAAATATTTAGTCAGACAATTAAGGCTTTTTGTATTATGACTCCAGGCTATATCTTCAATCCTTTTTTACATTATATTTCTTCAAGCATTTTATGTTACATTCAAACCTGGTCATTCTGATTATTCAGTGTGTGTAATATATCTTTCCTCTGAGTATTTATCCAGGCATTCCTCATATCAGGAAAGAATTTCCTTTTTACCTCTTCCTTTCAAAATCTTTCAAGGATAAAAACAGTAGCCACCTTTTCCCTAAAGCCTTTCTTGATATCCTCCATGTTAAAGGTTTCCCTCTTCATATTCTTCTAGAGCATGTTGTTTGGATCTCCCCTTTACTCTTATCATACTTTCCCTTGCATTAGATTTGCCTGGGTACATTAGACTCATTAGTGAGTTGGTAGAGGTTGAAATCCAAGTCAGTAAAATTATGGATCCTTAAGTAACTGAAGTACAAACAATTGGAACTACCCCAAAGTGGAACAGTCTCTCATTAATTAAATGAGCTTCTACTTTAAAACTGTATAATTGATTCTATAGAGCAGATCTAGAACCAATAGGAGGAAGTCTAGGGAGGCAAATATCAATTCAATGTAAAGACACACTAATCAATTAAATCTTGTCCAATAATAATAGAAAGAAATGCCTTATAAGGTAATAAAGTCATTGTCACTAGAAGTTTAAACAGAACCTGCTAGATGTGTGACTTGGAGGTTCTTAATCTGTGCTCTATAAATTTACTTTAACAATTATGTTGATAGCTATATTTTAACTTAATTGGTTTCCTTCATATTCCTATGTACCTACTTGTATGCCTTTAAAAATATTATTCTGAGAATAAGTATATAGGGTACAAATAACTATATTTCATAATTAAGTGGGAAGATGAATAGAGGAAAAACTTTTATGAGCATATGGAGAAGGGAGAGAATAATTCTGTTTGGGGAGATTAGGGAAGGTTTCATGAAGAAGCCAGAACCCTGATGCCAAGATAAAGGGTAGAGAAGAGGTTGCCTGGTGTAAGCCAAAATCAGGTATCCTACTGGCAAACGATTAAGTTTTTCCACATCTTTGAGGAAGAATTTTCACTCCCTTCAGGTAGATTCAGTCAAGTTTCACTGAGGAAGAAGCTCAGTAGAGGAGGCAGGTAGCTGAAAACTTCACTTGTCATTTAAAACAATCAAGGATGTGATATTATCCTAGGAAACAAGTCCAGGGGAAGCATAGGAAAAGATAGGAAAGCTGCCATACCTTTGTGTTAACCCCTGAACTTTGAGCTTTAAACACACACACACACACACACACACACACACACACACACACACACACACACACAGAGAGAGAGAAAGAGAGAGAGAGAGACAGAGAGAGAGAGAGAGAGAGAGAGAGAGAGAGAGAGAGACAGAGAGAGAGAGAGAGACAGAGAGAGACAGAGACAGAGACAGAGAGCAGAGACAGAGAGGAGAGAAAGACAGAGATAGAGACAGAGAAAGGCAAAGAGAGAAACAGAGAGAAGCAGAGAGACAGAGAGAGAGAGATCGAACTGTTTCTCCATCAGACAATTAATGACAAATACCCAATGACCTCCTACCATATATTGTATCTTTCCTATTCTTACTACCACAATTTTTGAACAGGCTTTCATTAATTAACCACCTAGATTACTGAGATAGTTTTCCTAAATGTCCTTCCTGCCTTTACTCTTTTTTTTTTTCTCCACCAAACAACACTTCAGGCTCTTGTTGAACTTATCTATGCATAGATCTCAAAAGAGGAATGCTCTTCTTCCCTCATTTTTGCTCCTCCATGTAATCTACCATGCTCACTTCAGCTTGGAAATGACTTATTTTGCCTTCATTTGACCTTGACTCTTCAAGTTCACCAGTTCTTTCCATCTCATTCCTCTCTTTCACAACTAAACTTATTGAAATATTACCTACCCAAAGGTTTGGTTTCATCACTACTCTGATCTCTTATAATCTCAGCAGATCATTGGATCCTATTGTATTAGAGACGAAAGAAAACTTAGAAGACATACAATATAATCCTTTTCTTTCACAAATGAGCAAACTGAGGGTCAAATAGCAAGTAGAAAAGCTATGATTTGAACCCAGTGCTCTGATTCCAAATCCAGCGTCTTTCTATTAGACCATGATGCCTTTTAAATGAGTTGCTATGCAGACATTTTCCTTACCTTTCCTCCTCTCCCCAAAAAATCACTCTGTGCCGAGCCTCCTAATAATTAATGTCTCTGGCTGAAATTGGTCCTTGGTGATCAGATACATTGTTGGCCCCAGGGCCCACACTCAAAGCCCCATCAGAGTGCCTCTGAGTTCTACTGGCATAGCCTTCAAGAACCCAGGATCATCTTCATGATGAATAATTGGAATAGGACTTTAGCAAAAGAATAACAAAAATAACTAACTCACACTTACATAGGCTTTTACAGGAAATGTGCTTTTCTCAAAATCCTATGAGGTAGATACTGCTATATTTATTATCACTGTCATTTTATAGATGAGAAAGAGACGTGAAATGACTAGTCCACCATCACATGGCTAATACATGATTGGGATGGAACTCAAACTTAGATTTTCTCACTCCAATATCAGTATTCCATGCACTATACAATACTGTTCCTTTCTAGATTATATTACTTGAGAACAATATATAAAATACTAGATCTACATTATAGAAATGGCCAGAAACATTCAGATCATATTTTTCTAGAGGTTAAAATCTCATAACCTACAGCCAATTCCACCAAGACTCGTAGTCCTCAGGAGACTTCAAAACTGAGATAATATGGATAGTAAAGATAAACAAATGTCGTCACTGGGTTCATTCTTTTCGAATGACATGAAACAAGAACAGACTTTCTTAATTAAGATCTTGTGGTATGTGGACACTTGGAATCCAACCAAGTTTTCCCAACTTAAGCTCAACACATAGTCAGTGGGGACAGCACAGGACCCAAGAATGACCACACAACCAAAGCTATGAGTGTCCCAATTACTCCTCACTCTGTGGGCTGTGGGAGTTGGATCATATTCCAAGTTTCACTCCTTGATCTATAGGCCTACACGGATGAGAAGTGATCCAAAGACTAGGCTGGATGGGCAAAAACACAGAAATCTTCTCAGAACTATTTTCTTCATTGCTTCAATCCCTCCCTGAACCCTAGCCAACAAAAACACACGTTCCATTTCAAAAGTAAGAGCAAGAAAGAAATCGGGTTTTCCTGAGGAAGTGGAAATGTTAAACACTTGAACACTTGGAAATAAAACCACATGTTTATTGTAATGAAGTAGAGCTGCCACCATCCTCGGATTCCTATCTCTACTGACCAGCGCTCTTACAAACTCTGAAGGGAGGGGTCACTCACAAATTCTTGGGAGATCAGGGGCAATGCAACTCAGTAGAATCAGAGGCTGTGGGTTCTAATCCTGGCTTTGCTACTTATAACCTGTGTGATTTTCACTAAATCATTTGCTTTCCTGAATCCTACTTTCCTCATCTGTAAAATGGTGTGGGGTGGTCTGGATTAGCTTGACAATTCCTTCTTGCTATAAACTTATAATCAAATAAAAAAGTCTTGAGTCAATCAACTTTGCTTTCCATGTTTTGAATCTAAAACAATAAGGCAACCAGTTAATACACATTTAACATTTATTAGATGTGCTAGGCACTGTGCTACGTACTGGAATTTGTAAAAGGGCAAAGAGAATGAGATTTTAGAATTTCTTTGTCCTAGAACTTTCTCCAGTGGTGGTTGGTTTGGGGATTGAAAGGGGTTACTAGGCACTGGCTTTGAGAACTGATGATATTTTCAAGTCAAAATATCTAGAAATCAAGGCAGTCCTTCAAAACTGATTCTCTGAAGCTGGAAAAGAAAAAAAGAGACATTTAGTATTTTGTTGCCAGTTGCTGAGAGAGCTCTGCTGCTTAAAAGCAAGGATATTTGTATGTGATCTTAAGATGACATAGGACATTTTATACCCCAAAACCTATTCCCATATTTCTAGCTTTTTGCTTTCCCTTTTCCTTTTTGGATGTTAATTTCTGCTGAATGACTTATACTTGTCACATTTCTTTGTGAGATTTTCAGAAAATTAAGCCAAATCCTTTAGAAGGTCAATGGCACCTGGACAAACCACTTTTATATAAACATTTAATTACAGGGTTGTTTTGGTTCTAGGTTGCCAGGCAGTCAAAAGGAAGGGAGGGGAGGGAAGGAAGGAAGAGGATGAAAGGGGGAAAGAAAGAAACTGATATGGATGATGTAGATGGGAAAGGATTCATGGAAGTGAGTCCTCCCTGGAGGATGTTTCAAAACAATCCCTTCCCCTCTCCCCAAAAGCTCTGAAAAGAAGTTTCACCACAGAATCTCAAAGATGGAAAAGATGTCAGAGTCCACTAAATGAACCTTACTCAGGCGAGAATGCTGTAACTGATAAGTTTGAAGAGGCAGGATGGTGATGAAGTGAAAAGAATTCTAAATATGGAGCCAGAGGACCTGGGTTCGAATCTCAACTCTATATCTAATTGAACTCTGTAAAGTAGCAACTTCTATAGTTTTTCATGTCCTCATCTATCAACAGAGATGGGGAGGGGTAGTGTGGATGGTAGAATAAATGAACTTTAAAGTCCCTTCCAGTTCCAAATCTACACTGTTATAATCTTTGATTTCCAGTAACAGCAAACTCCCTACCTCCTGAGATGGCCCCTTCCACTTCTGGATAGGAATTCTAATTCAAGTTTTTCTTTATGTGGAGTTGAAATCACTATCTTTATTGCTTCCATTCACTGGTGCTTTTCTGTCCTCTGGGTTAAAGCAAAGTTAAAGTCTATTCCTTCTTCAGATGACATAAAAATATATGAAGGATGGAGATAAATATTTTTAGAGGATAAACTTGCAGGTATTTGAAAATAATTGTCATCTCTGCTGAGTCTCTCCCCTTTTCCAAGCTAAACAACTCCAATGCATTGAATCACTGTACCCATGGAACATAGTTCTCAGTCTTTCTGCTATCTTGATTATCATCCTCCATTAAATCTAGCTTGTTGTCCCCAACTTGAGGCTCCAAAGACATTAGATATTTTGGGATTATTATAGGTTGAAAACCATACACATATACACGTTAGTATATCTATACAGAAACACATGTGTGTATATGTGTACATACATGTGTGTATGTATGTTTGTATGAAATTGGTATTCGAATTGGTACAGACAGCCAATGAGCGCTATGTGATTTAGCTCTAATGCAGCTCAGAACTCCAGAGCTCAAACAGTCTCTCAGCCTTAGCCTCCTTAGCATCAGGGCTTATAAGAAATTATCACAATGGCCAGCTTTAATTCTTTCTTTTGAGACACAGAATAGTAAAATTTCTCACTGCGAGATATCAATAGTTTGAAGTTAGTTTTGCTTTTGTGAGCTCCCTTTGAGATTCGCAGACAATTGACTATAGCACAAGGGTCTTTAATTAGCACCAAAAAACCCTCTGAAAATGAGGAAAGCCATTTTCTATAAAAGAGTGAAGAGTTCTCTGGACTTAAATTCTAAATACTGTGGTTTAAGATTAGGTTTAGACTCTAGTATGACTGAGGGGAAATTACTTCACTGAACTTCATTTCTGTACAAAGAGGAACTCAAGACAGAGTCAAATTCCAATCAACCCAATGGCTGTTCTATTTTTAAGAATCTATTATGTGCAAGGCACCCTACTAAACACTATAGTAAAAATACCAGGATGGGGGGAGAAACTATCTTTGCTCTTAGAGTTTATTGGGGGGAAAGAGGGGTCGAACCAATATGTAAATAATTAAGTCAGTAAGCAATAAGCTAAGAAAAGAAAGAACAGCAAGATCTCCAAGGATCAGGAAAGTCTTCCTAGAGCAAGCAACACATGAACTGAACTAGGGATTTTGAGAAGCAGGAGTGAACAGGGAGTGCCTTCTTGGCACCAGTAGCAGCTTGTGTAGAGACACGTAGTCAGGAGAAGGCATGCCAATTTTGACGGAACAGCAAATAGATCTGTTTAGCTGGAAGAGAGCGTGAATGAAGGGAAGCGGTGCGCCTTGGCTCCAACATGCCATACTGGCGGGAGGGGACTTAGCCTTGTAGCTCTTCCTCACCAAGGCACCAAGGCATCCCCTCATCTGACATCCCATACCTACAATGCCCTCCCTCCTCCCTTGTCTCATCTGTAAAATGAGGGCAGCGGACCAGATGACCTAAAAGGTGCCTCCCAGCTTGAAATCTATGATCTTCTCACCTACAAAATGTGTTGTCTTCATCTATAAGATGAGGATGGTAATACCTGCACATATGGGGGCATTGAGAAGAAAACTTAGTAATCCTTTGGTGCTCTATCAGTTTGGGGTAGCATCATTCACCAGGCTGTCCTAGGGAAGTCAAAATGTTGACATTGATATCCATCCTAGAATCCTTTTATCTTTTAAAACCAGTTGCAATGGAGAAAATTCTTAGCTTGTACTCTCTCTGTCTCTCTCTCTCTCTCTCTCTCTTACACACACACACACACACGCACATCTTTCTGTCTCTGTTTCACTCTCTGTGACTCTGTTTCTCTACCTCTCACATTTTTTCTCTTTGTGTATGTCTCTCTCTTTGTGTCTCTCTTTATCTCCTTCTCTTCCTTTATCTCTTCCTCTCTGTCTCTGTATTTGTCTGTCTCTCTCAGTCTTTGTGTATCTACCTCATTCTCTCTCTCTCTCTTCTGTCTCTGTCTGTCTCTGTCCTCTGTGTGTGTATCTCTCTCTGTGTCTCTTCTCTCTGTCTCTCTATCTCTGTCTCTCTCCTCCCTCCCTTCTGTCTCTTTGACTCTGTTTCTATACATATATGTGAATCTCTGGGTGTATCTCTCTATCTCTTTGTCTGTCTCTGTCCCTCTCTGTCTCTGTTTCCTTTGTCTTTCTGTCTCTCTCTGTTTCTCTCTCTGTTTCTCTCTCTGTTTCTCTCTCTCTCTCTCTCTCTCTCTCTCTCTCTCTCTCTCTCTCTCTCTCTCTCTCTCTTCTCTCTCTCTCTCTGTCTCTCTCTATTTCTATCTCTGTGTATATGTGTGAATCTCTGCCTTTCTATTTTTTGTCTGTCTCTCTCCTCTCCCCCCTCTGTCTCTCTGTTTGTGTCTCTATGTGTTTCTCTTTTTCTGTCTCTCTGCCTCTTTCTATTTGTCTCTCTGTCTGTCTGTCTCCCTCCTGAAGAATTAAAGAGTTGTGGCACATTAGTGTGTGAAGTGATCTTAAGGAGCAACTATTTCAGCCCACTCACCCAATTTCAGAGATTATGTATGGAAGTGAAATGTCAAGATTAATTCCAATAAACCTGTCCTGGGGAATTGACTGGAACAGAATATATCAGTAGATTAAAATAGAAAAACACACAACCCATCCTTCTCTCCTCCACTAAGTTATTTCAAGAATAGACAAAAATAAATTGTTTAAGATACATTGTTCAAAAATATCAGTTTTAGGTACGCATAAAAGAAAATATAGAATCCAAGAGACATGTTGAATACTCCTTCCAATGAGCCTTCAGATAAGTGGACCAAGTGGTTCATCTAAAGCTGCTGAGACCTATCCTAGAGTCCTATAGGCAGAAACACTAGGCTATGTCAGCAACAGCTACAAGAAATGAAAACAGGAATCATGGAAGTCAGAATTTTAAACTTGAGAGGAACCAAAGAAACTGGATTTTTTTTTTCTTTTCTAGAGGGAACATGGGGTTATGTAAAAAGCCAAGGACTTGAAATCAACAGCTTGAGGTCTTTGATCTAAGTTAGCCACTGAGATGCAAGAACTTGGGCAAAATTCTTCATTTCTGAACCTATTTGGTCACATGAGTTTGATCACACATTTGATCATATGATCAGGAGGTTTAGCGTATATAGTGTCTAAATTTCCCTCCTTTCTCAGATGTTTTTTCTATCTCTCTGAGAATTGTAATCAAATCAATACCACCATTACCTCTGGAAATAATAGCTAGCATTTATATAAGTGCTTTACAATATTATTTCATTACAAATACAAATATTAATCTTCACTACAACCTTGGGAGATAAGTGTTATTATTATTTCCATTTTATAATCAAGGAAACTGAGGTAGAAAGAGATTAAAATGACTTGCTCCTAAGTTCTGAGATTTGAACTCAGGTCTTCCAGACTTTATGCACTGCATTCCCTGTCAACTGACTGTTCTGTTGTTCCCTTGATTATAAGCTCATATAGTTTTTGAATGTGTTCTTCGGTTCTGGATCAGCAGCCAGTCAAAAGGTTCCTTTTCTGCATTCGATGAGCAGATCAGAAATGATCCCTGGGCATGCTCTGGATTGGTGAGCAAGGTTCTTGCTTTGTTCCTTAGTATATTTTTTTCAGAAACAGGTTCTCTGCCATCATGCAAGTGGGGAAGCAAGAGTCAGGGAACTCTATGCATGCTCTGTGGCGACGGCTTTGTTTGCCAACTCCCCATTTTTAAAATGAAGAAAATGAGACCCAGAGAAGAGAAGTGATTTATTTAAGATTACCTAATTAGTGTTAGAAGCAGAATTGAAACCCAGGTCCTCTGAACCCAGAATCAGACTTTGCAAAGCCTTTCCTCTTTTGCCTGACCATTGCTGTTCTATGGGTGTTATCTTCCCTGTAATAACATAAGCCCCTCAAGGGCAAGAACTTGCATATTCCTTTTGCATTAGCACAGTACTTGGCACATTGTAAATGCATAACAAATACTTTTCATTCATTCATTCATTCCAGTGCTTATATTGTCCTTTCTAACATTTTCTATCTAACATTGCTTCCCCCTAAAGTTTGTTTCCTATATTCTCTCATTTCCCTTTTTGTTGGGGTTTTTTTCCTTCCCTTGGTGGCCCCTTTTCACATGGGACTGCACAAACTTCCTGGCATGTGAGCACTCGTGGGGTCCCCCCTTCCTACTATCTAAACCCATACTTGAAAACATGGATACATTCATCCACTCTGGGAAGGGAGGTCAAACTGATAATAAGTTCATAAGTCAGTGTTCTCAAGAGTATTTTGCCTTTTAATCAGTTTTTGAATTTTTAATGGCAAAATTTCAAGCAGACTTATGGGGGAGATACTTGGAAGCCTGGACTCCTTTTTTTGTTGGCAGCTCCTGAAGTTGATGTGCTTCTGTTCACAGCTTAAAGCAAAAGAAAGCTGTTAGGATCCTAGTACTTTGAGCTAGAAAAGACAATTGTTATCTAGCTTAGCAGTTCTTAACCTGGGGTCCATGACCTTAGATTTTTTAAAAATTTGGTAATTATTTCAATATAGCTTCCCATGTATTTTATCTTATGAATTTAAAAACTCTATTCTTTGAAGGGGTCTTCCCTTCTCAGCAGACTGTCAAAATGGTTCCTTTCTCTTCTCTCTATGTCTTTTTGGCTCTAGCTCTCTGGCTCTGTTTCTCTGTCTGTCTCTCTTCTCTTTTCTTTCTCTGTCTATCTATCTCTTTGTCTCTGTCTGTCTCTTTTGTCTCTGTCTGTCTTTCTCTCTCTGTCTCTCTTTGTCTCTGTCTCTGTCTCTCTTTCTCTCTCTCACACAAACACACACACACACACACACACACACACACTCACACAGAATCTTTGGTCTAGTCTAACCCTTTCATTTTTTAGATTGGAAAACTGAAAATAATATAAAATAAGTGATTTCTTTGGGATCCTACAGGTAGTAAGGTGTAGAGACAGGACTGAATGCCAGGTCTTGCGACTCAAAATACAGCGCTTTGCCATTTCTGGGTGGGCGTCTCTCAGTTGGCTGCAAAGGGGTAGAGTCAGCACAGGGACTATGCCCATCTTACGTTATTCAAGTAGCATTGAATCACCTCCAGCTTCACCTGGAGCCAGTTGCTAGAGAAGCCAAGGCCACAACAGGGCCAGGCCAGGAAGTGGCCCTGGGCAGAGGATATGGCCAATGCAAACAGAGAGAATGAAAGCAGACCTGGCTCTCCTCCCATTGGAGGGGGCCCCCTTCCCTTCTTCCCTCAGTCCCTGGAGCAGCTGGGCATTCCTCCTAAATAATTCACTCCCTTTTCAAGCTCAGCCTTAAGACTCCAATTGGGACAAGCGGCTTTCATAAGAAAATTCCTTTAAAAATGCTTTATTATCTGGTCTAGAGCAGGGAGAGCAGAGATACCTTAATTTCTCTATCTGAATCATAGTATCTCCTTTCTGAAGATGTAGCTTGTGGGAAACCACAAGGGAATGTTTGGACCTGCCATAAGCACCAAAACAGACAGCTCCCATGTAGCGGCAAGGTTCAGGGCTGATTATTGCCCTGATTTTGGCCCTGGCATGATTTGTAAAATTGGAAAAGCCAGTTGACCTCTGGCAACAGTGGGCTTCTTTGGAGTAGGGTTGTTTAGGAGCACATCCAGTTCACAAAATCCCAAATTCTCAATCAAAAAACTGGGGTTTGGACATAAAAGAAATTTATCAGGATAAATTAAGTTCTGAAAGACAAAATCTTGATTGAGAATTCATTTACCAGAATTATATCAGTAAGCTACTTTTAAAGGCTAATATAAAGAGGGAGGAAACAATGAGATAACCTGCCCGCCTGCTGGGAAAACCTTCGCCTTTCCCTCTGTCTAGAATGCTGGGCAGCCCAGGGTCAGAGTTAGTCAACATTACCAGATGTGTGTTCAAGAACCCTTATCTTCTATAAGCCTCAGTTTACTCATCTGTAAAATAGATATAAAGATGCTGTGAACTCCTGGAAAGCAGGGAATACATTTTGCCTATTTTGTGTCCCCAGCTTTTAGAACAGTACCTGGCACACAGTAGGCACTTAATAAATGTTCATTGCCTCCCTGTCTGACTTATTGGAGTATCTTTCTCCCCAAATTATTGTGAGGTCCAAATGATGGAATGCACATAAAACACTTTGCAAATTTGAGTGCTATCAAAATTCAAACTACACTGTTTTATTTCTTTTCCCAACTCCTACATGCCATGCAACTTATTGTCAAGTTATTAATTATTAATAGCAATCACTCTCATTTATGTAACACATAATAGCTTATAAAGTGTTTTTCTTAAAACAACTCTATGAAGTGGGTAATATAAAATATGATTATCTCCACTTGATAGAAAAGAAAAATGAGGGCCAACAATGTACAATAACTTTTATAAAATCTCAAAGCTAAGAAATGATGGAAGTGAGACCTGAATTAAGATCTTCTGGCTTTAAATACAATGTTCAAATCACTATATACACTGTTTCCCCACAGATTATATATTATCTTTCACTGTTTATTATCATTTAGTCTACCCTTACCCATTAAATTAATAATATTAATTAATAATAATGGTTCATATTCATATACCCATAAATTACCTCACTTATTACTCAACAACTTTGTCTCACTTTTATCATTTCATTATTGATCTCATTGATAGCTGATATGTAACAGCAGAGATATTTTTTCATTGATCCTGTGATGATCACTATTAAAACAGAGAGGCATAAAAGGGGATTAAACTCTTTACAAAAATCTCCTTTGGTCCCCAATAACTTTCAAAAGTGCTGAATTAATCTCATTTTGTACATGAGGAAATTGAGGCAAACAGATATTAAATGATTTTTTCCAGGGCTCTGCAGATAACCTCTGTCTAAGGCCCAGTTTGAATTAGAGTGTACCTGACTCCAGTTCCAATGTTCTATCCACTGTGGTGGATGCTCACTCACTCAAGGTGTGTAGCACTACCTTAGGTGAGGTCTAGTTCAAAAACCACATAGAAGAGGGATTCCTTACAAGGTCCTCTAGATCAAGGCTTCTTAAACTTTTTCCACTCATGACCCCTTTTTGCTTGAGAAATTTTTATGTAACACCATATATATAGATATGTCAAAGATTTACTGATAATAAATCATAATTTTATGACCCTCACATTCAGTTATGGAGATGTGAATCACAGTTTAGGAAACTGGGCTCTAGATGGTCCTTTTTGCAGTTAAAAAGTACAACTTTTATGAATAGACATTTCTTTCAAGGGGGTTACTGTGCTGATTATATTTGTTCCTGGAATACTGAAGAACCTCCAAAATGAAACTTATGAACACAAAATAATTTGACATACTCAACACAAGAAAAATTAAATGAATGGAGTCTACTTTTAGTCTATAATATGAAAATAGATGGATAATTCAAAGAGTTAGTCCTTCAGTATATCATTTCAAACAGCTACTGTATATGTGTATAATAGGGTAATTCCAGAATGGAACAGGGAGTAGAAGGATGAAATGGTTTGCCTTTGAGAAATTATATGGTGGTTTTAATAACCCCAAGCTTCTTCCTGAAACAATGATTCATCTTTCAAACATCAATATTCATCCAAGAATATTGTGAAAATAAGGCTGTGAATCAGAAAATGAAGCTCTTCAAAGACTTGAAGCTTCAGTTCATTGAAAAGGCAATAAAGAGGCAGGCATGGTTGGACATGAGTAGACTACTACATATAACCAGTTGTACAGAAGTGATGCAAAGAAGAACTTCTTAAATTTTTTTTTATTCATGACTCCTTTTTGCCTGAGAAATTTTTACGTGATCCTGGGCATATATTTATAAAAGAGGTATATAAAGCAAATATTTACTGATAATAAGTCATACTTTCACAATCCCCCATATTCAGTTACACAAACCTATATGGGGTAGGGACCCAAAGTTTAAGAAGTTTTGATGTGATTAAGAGATTTGAGATTAGAAAAGAAGGCTGGTCATTCTTGTAGTGAGGGCAAAGGATGATGATGATAAGTACACACAACTCACTAGAATCCATTTAATTCTGCACCAAGATATCGATAAGAAGGTCTCTAGAAAATTGGGTGGATCTACCATGTAGTATTTCTGGGTAGACATGGAGAAGAGCTACAAGGGATGGAAAGGCATGGATAGGTCATCATCTTACTCTGGAAGGAAGACCTACATTAACAAACTCACAGATCCAGTCAGGAGAAGAAACTAAGGTTCCATGATGTGAAGTGATTTGCCCAAGACTGAGTGCCAACTGAGTTTGACTTGCCCAAGAGTGAGTGCCAACTGGGTCTGACACAGATATCCTTCTACATTTTTAAAAAATTATCTTAACACTCCTTCCACTTTTGGCAGGCTCAAGAAGTCTGGATTTTGAAAGTCATGGAATACAAGTGCTTCTGTCAGACCCTATGGTACATGATCTATGCATCACAGGTGTCTCATAAAAATCTGGAAGAACCATTTCTTCATGGAGCAAAGCAGACTCTTTTAATAATCATGAACTAAAAAAGCAAAATGCCCTGCACATTCTCATCTTTATCTAAATAAAACTGAAATCAATTCATCTTCTGTGCTTTCAAACTCCTTGCCAAACATCATTTATTTTCAAACTGAAGCAGTTCTGAGTTACACAAATACATGCTGAATAGGTGGGGAGAGGGAAGGGAGAAATGCCTAAAACTCAAAACATACATCTTACTCTTTTTTTAAGGGTCTGAATAACTGTCTAGACCTTGGAAGTTATATTTGAGCCTGTAGAATTATTTTTGTGCTGAAGCATTCCTCCCTCCCTCTGAATGTCAACTTGGGGAACAGACATTTTGACAGACACTTAACTGACATTGAACAGGCTGCAGTCTATCTTCAACCACTGTAATTAAAAATAGGACAATGACTGAGATTTTTTAAAAACCAAACAAACAAAACTTAGTCCTTAACTAGTTTCTACTCCTATCTATGTTTTCTTTCACAACATGACTTTTAGGGAAATGTTTTGCATAACTTCACAAGTGCTTTCTTAACAGGAGACAGGAGTGAGGAGGAAGGGAGAGAATCTGGAACTCAAAGTTTTAAAAACAAATGTAAAAATTGTTTTACATCTAACTGAGGAAAAGAAAATATTAATCTTTTAAAAATAACTGTCAAAGAGAAATTTCTATTCATAAAGTCGCACTTTTTAACTACTTCTTACTAAAGTCATTTTTAAAGGGCTGAAGCATTCAATTGCATTTTTTTTTTCCCCTGAGGCTGGGGTTAAATGACTTGCCCGGGGTCACACAGCTAGGAAGTGTTAAGTGTCTGAGACCAGATTTGAACTCCCGGTGCTCCTGAATTCAGGGCTGGTGCTCTATCCACTGTACCACCTAGCTGCCCCCATTCAATTGCATTTTGAGGGATGAACCAGCCAAAACCCTAAAAGGAGTATAAAAATGAACAATATAATCCCTTCTGCTTTCATGGAGCTTAAAATCTAACAGAAAGATGAAATAAATATACTAATGAGAAAATATAGAATCCTTGAATATCTGAGCTGGAAGTCCCAAAATTTAACTTCACAGATAGGAAAGCTGAGGCCTAGAAAGGGCAAGTTATGCACCCAAAGTCACAAAGCTGGTAAGTAATAAGAACCCAGAACAATGTTACCTTGTGCTTTCCCTTATTTTTTACTCAGAGCACCACTTAAATTCAAAGAAATGGAATGCAATACTAGGTGCTTAATAAGTGTTTGTTAAATTAAATTGGAAATTTTAAGTACTTCAGAAACTCTTCATAGAGGACAGACTAATTTATAACTCCCTTTACTGTTATATATTACCTGGGAAAAGTCCAAATGATAATTTATCATGTGAGTCCCAAGTTTTGATAAATTAGGACTTGTTATGTTCTCTTTTAAATTAGTATAAGCTACTTAATTTATTAGAGACAATAATATTATGGCTGTGGCATAATGGAAAGAATACTGTGCATGGAGTCAAAAGAGCTCAGGTTGAATGTCCCATTATGTGACTTTGTATAAGTGGCTCAACTTCTTTACCTTCAGATGCTTTAAAGATGTATCATTAATTTTAACTCCCTGCTTAACCATTAAGTATGTAACCATTTGGTTATTTGTGGGGAAGATGAGATGTACCAAAAAATCCTAACTATTAGAAAAACAAGTCAGAACATATGTTCAATCAAAACTGTAAGAGAGGGCAAAGTTCAGGTCCTAGCTGTGATACTAACTAGTTATGGAATCATGGGCAAGACACTTAAATTTCTCGAATTTTAGTTTCCTAATAGGTGAAATGGGAATAATAATTATTATATAACTTACCTTGCAGAGTTCTTATGAAAAACACTTAATAAATGTGATTATTATTGTTACTGATATTGGTTGGTGAGTCATAGTAGGTCATAAAGACCTTCTAAATAAGGCTTTTACATATTCAAAGATGGAAAACAATGGAATAGTTTCAGATGAAAACAGAGCAATGGTAGGAAAGCTTGTCTGAAGGCAGGGATCTGAAATAATTTAAGGGCACTGATAAGCTGGAGAGAATCCAAGGAAGCGTAATGGTGCAAGGTACATGAAAACCAGTTGCAAGAACTGGAGATGATCAGTTTGGGGAAAATAAGATTTAAGGATGATTTGATCACTGTCTCCCCACACCTGAGAATCTGCTAAATGGGAGAGGGAGTAGACCTGTTCCACTTAGTCC
Source organism: Sminthopsis crassicaudata (assembly GCF_048593235.1). Taxonomy (NCBI): domain Eukaryota; kingdom Metazoa; phylum Chordata; class Mammalia; order Dasyuromorphia; family Dasyuridae; genus Sminthopsis; species Sminthopsis crassicaudata. Next base: position 96,094,316 of record NC_133618.1, read on the forward strand.
CAGAGGACAGAATGAGTAATAAGGGTGGACATTGGTTCCATTGACTTTGACATTTAGTCTCTAAATAGTGAAAAAAATTCTTGGTAATTTGAGCCATCCCAAAGTAGAATGGGATGCTGCTAGAGATAGTTTCCCTACTACTAGAAGTCTTCAAGGAAGGTAGGTTGACCCTTTCCTAGGAACACTGTAGAGAAGATTCTCAGTCACATAAAAGCTGAACGTTTTGGCCTGGGAAATCTTTTCTATCTCCAAAACTCTGTACTCTTAAGATCTTTGTCATTTCTGATATAAGTAGATGAATTTAGAAGGTGGCTCTAGAAGATGTTTCACAGATCATTATAACTAGAGAACGCCTAGTCCTTACCTTTTTTTATGTCCCATGAACCCCCATGGCAATCTGGCTAAGGCTATGGATCTTTTCTCAGATTAATGTTTTTAAATGCATAAAATAAAATACATATGGTTACAAAGGAAACCAATTATATTGCAAAAATGTAGTTATCAAAATTTGAAGAAAAAAAAGTTTTCAGGACCCAAGTTAAGAACCCCTGATCTAATCTAACCTGATTTTACACGTGAAGAAACTATTCAGTGATAGTGCTGAGAATGGAGCTAATGTCTTGTGGTTCCTAGCCCATTGCTTATTCCATTGTGCTATAGCTTCACACTTTGAGCTCAAACTATTCCCAAGCAACTCACCAGCAAAGGCTAGCATTCACCACATTGCATGGCACACAGAGTAACTTTATTGAAATTACCATTGGGTGGAAGATGTTTGAACTGAATTCAGATGTTCCTGAAAGCTCTTTGTACTTTATGTGGATCTGCAAATGATAGTTCTGCCTTTAGGTTTTTCATTTTTATAAAGAAGGAGACATGGTAGCTGGGAGTAGTCTCTAACAAAGAATAGTATCACATCATCACATGTTCCTTGGAAAGGGTCTGAACTAGGGTGAATATGGGGTTTGTTTCTTAGGTGGATGGCAGAATTAAGCTGTCCAACTGCTAAAAGCTCATGTCAAGTTCTCAAGATGCTGACCTGAACTGCAGATCATTCTCCCTCACCTCCCACCCCCACTTCCTGCCAAACACTATTTAGTCTTCTTTCTCAGTGATATCTTGGGTAATCCACATTGAAAGAATATTTCAGTATGAGTTGTAATTTGGATGCTGGAAGGTTTTGAAGTTAACAGAACTGTTTCTGTTGTACATTTCACAAAATAAACATCCTGGTTCCAAGAACTCAAAGAGACATGAAGTGAATTGTTTTTGTTATGTATGTGCAAGTGTTTTTTTCTTCAAGATGCAGAACTTTTGCAAAACTGCCCTTGTCTTAACTGCATCTTGTCATTCAAGGATTAAACTGGAGCAGGATCTCCAGTATCCCTATAAAGTGGCAACATCAGGTAAGTAACAAGAGGAAAGAAAATGAAAAATTCTTATGGTAGTGAATTTCCAGACAGAACATAGAAAGGGCATTTGGCATCTTTTGCCATCATTATTCTTTTGCCCAAAGTGGCTGAGAACAAGGTGGTACAAGGAACTAGAGCTGAAGTATAAAATTTTATTTCAATTATTTTTCATCTTACTTATTATATAATTTTCTTCTTCATATCATCAACAAATAGAGACTGTGAATTCTTTAAGAGGCTGGAATGTTTTTTTTTTTTCCTTTCTTTAAATCTATGTGCCTGGAACATAGCAAATGCTTAATAAATGCTTATTGACTTGACTTAGCATAGATCATATGCATAAAATAAAACTAAATTGTGGAATTATAGACATAAGTGACTAGAAAATGCTTTAAAGTTTAAATGTTATCTCATGAGAGCCTCACAATAAGCTTGTGGTTGTAATGACTACTGTTAACATTATAGTACCATAACTTTAGAATTGGAAGGGACCCTAGAAACCATTTATCCCAACCCCATCATTTTACAAAGGAAGAAACCGAGGTCCATTGAGATTATATGCAGGTAGATAGCATTCGTGCTAATAACTAGGGAGGTAAAGAAAGACTTTCCTTAGGAGGGGCACCTGGACTGAGTCCTAAAGGAAGCTAAGGATTTTATGGGGTTAGGATGGCATGCTGCTCAGGTAGGACAGCACAGTGGCGGGAGATGAAGGTTGAATGGGAAAACTGATAAACGGACTAGTCTGATTGGGATGAAGAACATGTGAAGGAAAAAGACATAAACTATGTTTGGGAAGGTAGTTTAAAGTCAGACTATGAAGCACTTCGCATGCTAAGCTAAGAAATTTGAATTTTGCTCAGAGGCAGTAAAGGGCCACTGAAGATTTCTGAATAAGGAGTAATAGAGTTGTGCTTTTGGAAGATTATTTTGGCAATTGTGCAGAAAATGGATTAGAGAAGGTAGCAGGGAGTCTAATTAGGAGACTGCTACAACAGTCCATCCAAAGCAAATAGGCCCCGAACTAGGATAGAGGCTACATAAGTGGAGATGAGACTGATATGAGAGATATAGAGGATGCAAAATATACAAGATGTGGCAATTGTTTATATTTGAGGGGTGAGGGAAGTGAAGGGTTAAGATTGATACCAAGATTATAAAATAGGTGCTTGGAAGAATGGTAGTGCCCAGAAATAAAATAAGAAAGTTTGGAGGAGGGATAGGTTGGGAGGAAGCAGGGAAGGAAATAATGAATTCCATTTTGGCTTTGGACATACTGAGTTTAAGAAGCCTATGAAACATCAAGATGAAGAAGACCATCAGACAGTGGTAGAAATTGAATTTGACTTCATTCATTTAACATTCAACAAGCATTTATTAAGCACCTACTATGTGCCAGGATATTAAGCACTGTGCTAGGTATTACAGATGCAAAACCAAACCAAACTAGCTCTTGCTGTTATATTATTATTCTATGTGTAAAATATATTATCTATCACAAATATAATTACATAACATATTATATGTAGCACATATATAATATATAATGTAACAATATATTGCATCTATGACATTTTTAATAGTATGTATTATAAATGTGGGATGTAGATTTTTAGGAAGTTCTTTCTTAGTCTGAGCCTTCCCCACTGCTTTTACCCATTGGAAATCAGCTCTGTCTTTTGAAACTAAGCAGCATACTCAAAGTTTCAGCCTTCCACTAAATATCTCTTCACAAATATCATGTCCCACTTAATTCTTCTCTATTCCAGTCTAAACATCCCTGGTTCTGGCAACAAATCATCACATAGCATGGATTCAGATTTCTTCATTTATCCTGTCAATTGCTTCTGGATGTCACTCAACCAGTCAATGTCTCTCCTAAAACATGGCACCACAATTGAAGCGCCAGAAGTGATTTGATTAGTGTTTTTACAAACATTTTTATTAGTGCAGACAAAAATCTGATTAGTTTAAAACCTCCAAGTCAATCTAAAGCCTGTGATTAATATTTCTTCTTAGACCATTACCCACAATGATGAACTTCAAACTGAAACAAATTTTGATTAGCTAGCTTGTCACTTCTGTCTCAAGGTAGAAGTAATGGGATGCAACAGACATTAATTTCAGATACATTAAGAGTCTGACTCAAATTGGAGTGAGCACTGCAAATGCTGGAAGGAAGGGAAGGAAGGAGGCAGATAATGTGGGGCAATGATGGTACTGGGATGCTCTTAGGAAATAAAAACCCCCTTAAGGGCATTTGCAAGTTGAGAAGCTAGGAAGAATGAATTTGTGGGAAGCACATTTTGTCTTCTTATAACTAGGAGAGTGTGCAGAGGCTTCAATTATTTTAATTTTTAGTGTTAGGAGGAAATTTCCTAGCCAGAGGCATCAATGTTCCAAATGTAATGAGCTGCAACCAAGTCTTATAAACTTGGGCAATCAATCAAGTTGCCAATAAGGATGTACAGAAAGGGCATGATGTTCTCAGTCTTTCACTAGGTGCTATCAGCAGTACAAGGAAGCTTTAAAAGAGGATCCTTTATCCTCAAAAAACTTACATTTTTAATATCAAAGACAAGATTAGCACATCAAATAATTAAAGTCTAATACAAGGCAGAGAAAGACATGGAGAGAGAAAGAATGGATTACAACTCTTAAAATAAGAGTTCTGAGTCCCCCTCTTCATCCTAAAAATTTCATGCTTATGTGATCATGGACATGATCTTTGCCACAGGGGAATTCTGAATAAACAGTAACCCATTCCCATCGCCCAGATCCTTTACTCCTCTTGCCATGTTGCCAGTGTCATCCCTGAATCCACTTCTCCAAACACAACATCACTCTATCTCTTGAACCATTAGACTCAAAGGGAAAATTAAAACTTCCAGAATGGAAGAAGTCCCTTTCACCATCTACATTCAATGTGTTTGTTCGAGAAGAGAAGGGGAAGAGGGAGGTATTATTTTGTTTAGGGGGAAAAGAACAGCCAAATGCCTGACGTGAAAGGCAAGTGTGTTTGTACCCATGGTCTAACATTAGAGACATTGTTCAAGAGCAGTTCATCCTTGCAAAAATATTATCCTCGTAAGACTGCCAAGCTCAGTGAAAGCATGAGCTGGCAGCCATGGAAGGGCTGGACTTCTAAGTTAAACTGTCCCAATACTGTTCTTTACCTAACTTCAGAAAACTTTGGGGGAGTTTAGTGCTTTGAGGCTATTATCGATTTAACTCTTCTGCTTCTATTCTCTCTATCCAGTGCTTCTGCTTTAAATCACTAAGTTTTAAAATTCCCGCCCTGGTACTTCCCACCCTGATTTGGGAAGGCTTTTGCTGCCCATTTAACCCTGATTATTTCTATCTAATTGGTAGCTTCAATCTCAAGGAACTGGACTCTGGACAAGTCAGTGAATGTCTCCCTCAAGCCACAGCCATTAAAAAAAAAAGGAAATTCAAAGGCAGTTGTTGTTTGGAAGTCTCACGAGAGTAAGGGATCAGGACTCATATTGGGCCAGGATGTCTGTTGAAGACATCTTTCTCAAAGATGAAGTCAGGTCATTCTCCTAGTTGTTGTTTATCCTTCATTTTCAGAGACCATGACATTAAGAAAGTGATGCCATAACATGCAAATGAACTGGATTTAAGTGAGGGAGGGCTGTGCAAAGTCACCTCCTCTGGAGCCAGCTGGACCTCATGGCAAGATACAGATCAGGATATCTGGAGATGGTCCTGGATGTATCTACTAGATCCTCCAAATTCTTCCAAAAACCCACTTACTTCCTGCATTCTCTCTAAAGTTCTCTGACAATCTAGGCATTCAGAGATGTCTTCACCCCCTAAATTTCTAAGGCATGTATAGCCTGTAGCATTAGCTCATTTATAATAAGTTAAATGTATTTTAAAGGTTGTGTCTTATTTTCCCCATTAGATTGCAAGTCACTTAAGGTAAGGTTAGGCCATGACTTTATGCTTTGTAGCACCTGGCCTGGGACCCTAGGCACAGTAGATACTAAAAACATTCATGATGATTTAGAGTAAGCAATAGCAAAGTGATGATGGGGAAGAAGGGAACTGAAGGGAGGAAGGAGAACTGAACCTTAAGTAGGTTTGTGGTCCTCTCCAGAACTCCAAAAACTTTAGCACTCTGATCAATCCAATGACTGAGCAATGAAGTCTATAAGAGTATCATTCTCCTCGTGGTAATTTCCTATACTTGAATTGTATCTGCCTATTAGAAGTGGCCATGTCCTATGGCAGGAAAATCACTCCATTGATAAGTCGACTCTCTATTAGATTTATACTATTAAAGCCAAAATGGAGGGGATATTTTTTCTCTCCAATCTCTTAGGGGAAAAAATTGTTTCTATCAGTCTCTTTCAGCTGTCATCAGAAATAAAATCCCTGACAGAGAGGAAAAAAGAAACAAAGGCCACATTTTTATTTGGACAGGAACAGGAATGGGTAGAGACATAGTGGAGGGAAAGGTAGGGAGGGAAGCTCATTTTCATAAGAAAAAAAACACATATGAGACCTTGGGCAGTGGTGGCAAACCAGTCTGAATTTTGAGTTGTTATTGCTATCATTGAACCTACTTCAGTCAGAATATTACTGGCACCTGGATGTATTGTACTGGAGACCTGCCGAGCCAAGGACACAATCCAGAATCTGTCACCCAGAGAGAGAGGAATTCACCATTCAGCAAGAAAAATAAGTACCCCCAAAGACATTTTCCCCATAGGGTCTTCCAATTGCATCCTTTCTCCCTCCCTCAGGTTTGCCACTTATTCAATGCAGGCTCACCCCAGGACAGAGAAGTATGACTTCCAAACAGTCTGCCTACCTATGGCAGCCTTGAGTCCCTGCCTTTCATGATGGACAGATCTACACTTACTGCTGCAATAGACCACTCTGAAGACTTCTTTGCTTTACTGAAATGATCTTGGGCCCAGACAGAATTTACCTAACACTATGAAAAGGCTGCCAGACTCCCTCTAACGTAGACAACACCTCTCCCTGTCTCCTGTGAACTGCTTCGTTTCCAGAGCATAAATAACCCTTACCTGATTCATTCATGGTCAACCCACCATTTTATTACTCAGTCTCACTCTGTCATTTCAACAGAAAAAAATTATTTACAAATCATTTTCGTTACCTTGGGCAAGTGAAAGCATTTGGAATGCTTGGGCTCTGGTCATCTCATCAGCTCTATTATATCTTCTTCCTCTCTAACTGGGAAGTCTTCTCTGTTCTTTTCTATAATCTATAAAGCTTAATCTATAAGGAGAAACTATGATGAGGCATATATTGTCTGAATGCTGTCTTCCTTCAGTAGAAGAAGTTCCATGTCAGCAGGACCTGTATTTTGTTTCCTTGTGCCATATAGATACTCTAATGAATTGGTACTTTATTGAAAATTTAATTGTAGAGTGAAGTTTTAGAAAGTGAAGTCTCTTTTCCCATTAATGTCCACTAAAAAATTAGAGGTTCCTTTCAATGTGGGAAAAAAATCCCTTAACAGTATTTTTAAAAGAAAGAAAGAAAGAAACTTTGTGAAGAAGAATATAATTGGTGACTGGGTGGGAGGCCATTGGACTTCATGGGGTGGTACAGCATTATACCTGCTGGAGATCACAATTCCTAGTGAGTTATTGCTTTTTTTTTCTTTTATATATCATCCCTACTCTGGTATCTCCAGATAGACATGAACTATTGATTAAGAGTGAGAATAAATCAATCAGCAGGCATTTATTAATTACCTACTATGTGTCAGGCACTGGAAATACAAAGATAAAAATGTGAAAGGACCTGCCCTACAGGAGCCTACATTTTATTGAGGGGAACAACACATACCTAGAGAAGAATGCACAAAATGAATACAAGGATAAATTTTTTGGGGGGCAAGGGGGGAAAAATCAGAAGGCTTTCTAGCAGAAGGTGGATGCTTCAGACTTTTGAAGGAAAACGTTCAAAGAGGAAGAAGTGAGTAAAATGCATTTTAGGAGTATGGAACAGCATTACAAAGATATGGAGAGGAGAGATGGGTATTATGTGTAAAGAATAACAGGAAAGTCAGTGTGCCAAGAGATGAATAATGTAAAATAAGATTGGAAAGGTATTCTAGGGCTAGGTTGTAAAAGGCTATCAAAGTCAAATATAATTTTATATTGATCCTAGAAGCAAAATTGGGAGCATTGGAATTTGAATAAAGATGTTCTATAGTCATACCTGCATTATAGAGAAATCATTTTCACAGCTATGTATAAAATGAAGGAGAGGGGAGAATCTTGAGGCAAGAATATCAACACTTAATAGGCTAAAAGAAAAGGATCAGAGAAGTGCAAAGTATGCCAAAGAATCCGGTGTCAATACTAGCCAGGGACAGACAATATTGTTGCAAAACAAAGTGGACACAGAGAGATTTGGGTAGACCCTTGCTTGGCCAAGAGTCTGAAGCAGGGAAGAGAAGTAGGGTTCATGTCCAACAAATAGTCCAAAAATAAATAAAAGATGTAGACCCAGAAATAGATAGATAGGTAGGCAGGTAGGTAGGTAGATAGATAGATAGGTAAAGGAAGGAAGGAAGGAAGGAAGGAAGGAAGGAAGGAAGGAAGGAAGGAAGGAAGGAAGGAAGGAAGGAAGGAAGGAAGGAAGGAAGGAAGGAAGGAAGGAAGGAAGGAAGGAAGGAAGGAAGGAAGGAAGGAAGGAAGGCTACCAAAGAAAACAAGAAGAAATTGATTATGAGGATGATAAAACACCAAAGCAAGTAGTTAACAGCCTTTGAATGGAATACAACCCAATAGTGCCCTCTTCCTCACAAATCCCTTCCTAAAAGAAAAACCTAAAGGCAAATTCAGCCATCCCCAATTCAAATAATCAAATACTTGACACCAATCTTTTAGTCCCTTACCATTACTCATGGCCATGCTTCCAGACCCCAAGTGGTAGACATCAAGAACCACATCAGAGATAGGATCTCCTCCAGTGCTTGGGTCACAAGATTCTACATGGGAAAGAACTCCAGGGCAAGACCCTTACAGACAAGGGCTCTAGCTTCTGCATGTATCTAAACTCTTAAAACATGTGCCTAAAAACTGTGCCTATTTGTTGCCACTCTCAAATATCCCATATTCGATCACTAAGGCAGTACACTATTACAGCTTCTAGCTTTTTTATGTGATTTCTGTCAGGGAGGAACCAACAATACCAGAATTGAGCTAAGCCTTGCTATAACAGGTAGGCTATTAGAAGCCCTTCACTGGGACAGTATAAATGGCAGCAACAACTAGTGTACAAGTCTTTTTTTTTTAATTTTATACTTTTTAAAATTAATTTTATAGTGTACAAGTCTTAAAAACTCTTCTAGTCATTATTCTCTGAAGCACAAGATTTCTGTCATGCCTTAGGAGCTTCCATTTCCATGTTGCTGTAGAACATTTGGAATGTCTCTAAGAGCTAAGCTCAATATCACCTGGTGCATCTGCCTAACAATGATTATATTCCAGTCTAGGCATTTTTAAGCATAAGACTGCTGGTTCTGTTTCAAATAAAGGCTCTCCCTAGTTTATCTCTTCAGTCTTGGGCTTAGGTACGCCCACACTCACATAGAAGCATCTACTTTTCAATACTTATGAATTATTTCTATCCCACACAAGTGCTCCTAGAGGGTACAAAGCATTCGTGCTGGATGGGAACTATAACTAAGAATCCACACAAAGTCTAGTCTAGCTCTTTGTTTTAGAGACTAGGAAACAAAGTTGAAGAAACTCTGGAGACAAAGTCGCAGTGAATGAATATCCTATTTATTCTGCCATTTCAAGGGAACTGCCTCTGAGAGATACATACTACAGGTATACATATTAGAATATACAAATATCTAAGTCAAGTGCCTCTCCCTTAAGAGATTCCACTATCAGGGAAGCTAGGTAGCACAATAGATAAAGCACCAGCCTTGAAAACAGAAGGATCTGAGTTCAAATCTGGTCTCAGACACTTAATACATCCTCACTGTGTAACCCTGGGCAAGTCACTTAACCCCAATGAATAATAGCTAGGTGGTAACATGGATAGAAGGTTTTATTTGATGTCAGGAAAATGTGAGTTTAAATTCCGCCTCAGATACTTACTTGCTATATGAAGCTGGATAAGTTACTTTATCTCTGTCTGTCTCATCTTCCTCTTCTGTAACATGAAATAATAGCAACTACTTCACAAAGTTGTTGTGTGGTTAAAAATATAATTTATAAATCATTTAAATCACTTATTTAATAACTGGCTATTAATATTATTATTACCAAATGGAAGAATGAGCTCTTTCAGGTTAGTCTTCTAAAAAGCAGATAGAAGAGGATAATGAAACCTGAAGCTTATTTATATATAAGAATCTATCCCATATTTGTGGAAATATATATATATAAAATTGCACATGTTTAACATATATTGGATTACTTACTGATTGGGGGAAGGGGTGCAGAAAAGGAAGGAAAAAATTAGAACACAGGTTTTTGTAGGGATGAATGTCAAAAATTATCCATGTATATATTTTGAAAATAAAAAGCTATAATTTTTTTGACTTTCTTTTTTTTAATTACAGCTTTTTATTTACAAGATCTATGCATGGGTAATTTTTCAGCATTGACAATTGCAAAAACTTTTGTTCTGATTTTTCCCTTCCCCCAGATGGCAGGTTGACCAATACATATTAAATATGTTAAAATATAAGTTAAATAGAATATATACATATATATATACATATATATATGTATATATATATATATATATATATATATATATATATATATATATATATAGCTCTCCAGAATGCATTCACAATTCCACAAACAATGTATCAGTGTCCCAGTTTTCCCACATCCCCTCCAGCATTTTGCATTATCTTTCCCTGTTCTAGCCCATCTGACAGGTGTTTAGTGGTATCTCAGAGTTGTCTTAATTTGCATTTCTCTGATTAATAATGACTTGGAGCATCTTTTCATATGGTTAGAAATAGTTTCAATTTCTTCATCTGAGAATTGTCTGTTCACATCCTTTGACCATTTATCAATTGGAGAATGTCTTGATTTCTTATAAATTAGAGTCAATTCTCTATATATTTTGGAAATGAGGCTTTTATCAGAACTTTTGACTGTAAAAATGTTTTCTCAGTTTATTGCTTCCCTTCTAATCTTGTCTGCATTAGTTTTGTTTGTACAAAAACTTTTCAATTTGATATAATCAAAATTTTCTATTTTGTGATCAATAATGATCTCTAGTTATTCTTTGGTCATAAATTCCTTTCTCTTCCACAGGTCTGAGATATAAACTATCCTATGTTCTTCTAATTTATTTATAATCTCACTCTTTATGCCTAGGTCATAAACCCCTTTTGACTTTATCTTGGTGTACGGTGTTAAGTATGGGTCAATGACTAGTTTCTGCCATACTAATTTCCAATTTTCCCAGCAGTTTTTGTCAAACAGTGAGTTCTTTTCCTTGAGCTTGGGTCTTTGGGTTTGTCAAACACTAGATTATTAAAGATATTGACTGTTTTGTCCTTTGAATCTAACCTATTCCACTGATCAACTAGTCTATTTCTTAGCCAATACCAAATGGTTTTGGTGACCGCTGCTTTATAATATAATTTTAGATCTGATACAGCTAGGCCATCTTCATTTGATTTTTTTTTTCATTAGTTCCCTTGAAATTCTTGACCTTTTGTTTTTCCATATGAACTTTGTTGTTATTTTTTCTAGGTCATTAAAATAGTTTTTTTGGGAGTCTAATTGGTATAGAACTAAATAAATAGATTAGTTTAGGTAGTGTTGTCATCTTTATTATAGTTACTCACCCTATCCAAGAGCATTTAATATTTTTCCAATTGGTTAGATCTGACTTTATTTGTGTGGAAAGTGTTTTGTAGTTTTGCTCTTGTAGTTCCTGATTTTCCCTTGGCAGATAGATTCCTAAATATTTTATACTATTGATAATTACTTTAAATGGAATTTCTCTTTGTAACTCTGTTAGATTTTGTTAGTGATACATAAGAATGCTGATGATTTTATGTGGGTTTATTTTGTATCCTGCAACTTTGCTAAAGGTGTGGATTATTTCTAATAGATTTTTAGCAGAATCTCTGGGGTTCTCTAAGTATACTATCATATCATCAGCAAAGAGTGATAATTTGGTTTCTTTATTACCTACTCTAATTCCTTTCATCTCTTTCTCAATTTTTATTGCCAAAGCTAGCATTTCTAATACAACATTGAATAGTAATGGTGGTAAGCTTGTTTCATTCCTGATCTGATTGGGAATGGTTCCAGATTATCCCCATTACATATGAAGCTTACTGATGGTTTTAAATAGATGCTACTGATTATTTTTGGAAAAGTCCATTTATTCCCATACTCTCAAGTGTTTTTATTAGGAATGGATGCTGGATTTTATAAAATGAAAAAGCTATAATATAAAAAAGAATCTATCCCAGTGTGATTAGGTCTTACTAGAGAAAAAAAGCTTCATGTTTTGCAAAGTATCTTTATAAGCATTATCCCAAATTAACCCTGTTAAGTCATTTAGGTGTTCCAATTTGACAGATGAAGAAACTGAAATCCATGTAAGTAAAGTGATCTGACCAAGATCACATATGTAACATATAGACACTATATAACCCTGATTCATAAAGATTTTCTCTCTTAAAGACCCAGGTTTTTCCCTCAAACCCAAAGAAATAGGCCACGGGCAGGAATTATTGTCTCTATTATATTGGTGGAATAAAAAACCAGTCTTAAAGTAGAGATAGTGCCTTAATCTCCAATTTTGCAAACTCAGTCATTTAACCTTCTTCTTCTCTATCAAATATTCTTATTGTTCTTGGTAAGGCATCTGACATTTTATATTCCTATAAGCCTCCTCTCCCTGGATAAAAAGTGAGACAGGGAGAAAAATTTCCTTGACTTCACCTGCATTCTCTCTAAAAATATAACAAGTGGAACAAAATTTTTTGGGCTTATGAGGCCTCTGCTAAAAATAAACCCCCAAATCTAAAATGACATTAACAGGTACCTGGCTATACACTTAATGGGCCTGCACCATCAGCCAATATTTCTGATGAGTTTCATGTTTTCCTAAATGCGTCACTTGTGAACCTCGCCCCTCCAGAGCCTTCACTCACTCCTCCAGCATTGAAACTATGGTAAAAAAAAAAAAAAAACCTCACTTATGCAGGGAAAACAACTCAAAAAACCATGGGTAAATTATGGGGAAATCTAAATTATAGAATATGAAAATTGCAGCCTTAAAACTTCATGTGCTAAAAGAAATGTTGGTAGATTTGCTTTAAGGAACAAATAAAGATAACTATTAACACTTCTCTTTGTGTATAAGTAATTACAACTTTAATATTCTTTTCATTTGTTAGTTTGTCTTTTAGATTGGTCTCCCAATCTGACTTAGTGAAGTGTTCCCATTATGATTGGCCCAGAGGGGTTAACTTACTCTGTTTCTTTTTTTTTTTTTTAATAGCTTTTTATTTACAAAACATATTCATGAATTGTCAATGTTGTAAAATTACCCATGCATATATCTGGTAAATAAAAACTATTAAAATATAAAACCAAAAATATATGCATGGGTAATTTTCCAACATTGACCCTTGCAAAACCTTCTGTTCCAAATTTTCCCCTCCTTCCCCTCACCCCCACCCATAGATGGACAGGTAGTCCAATACATGTTAAATATGTTAAAGTATATGTTAAATCCAATATATGTATACATATTTATATTCTTGTTCTGTTTTTAATCAAGATAGTTTGCCCATCCTTAGGCAGGCTGGAAATCTGGAGGCTGAAATCTGGAGATACCAAAATCAGACTAAGTGCAGACACTCAGTCAGCTTTATCCTACCAAGATCAGAACTCTGGTGCTCAAGTGACTCACCATCCTTCACCTCCCCAAGGGTTTGATCACAAAGCCCAAATTTACTTATATGTGTTAAACATTCAGCTCATCCTCACCTGTGCCAGAACCTGTATAAAGTAAGGTAGTGGAGATGGTTCTTCCACTAACAACGTGTGACCTAGAGTAAATAATTTCTCCTCTCCCAATCTCAGTATTCTCTAAAGTGAGGCTTTGAATTTGTTGGGCCTCTAGTCTCTGCTAGCCCTAAAGTGCCACTTTATTATTTTGTTCCTATATTGTGTGAAAGGTTTTCTTGATTCCAAAATAGGGTAGGTATGATTGAGGTTTCACCATGATGTCGAATCGTTTTCCTCACCAGCTTTGACTCCAGATGGAGGATGGAAAAAGCTCTGACCTTTGCTTTCCCTAGCAACCAAGATGTCGCTACGTCAGGGACTTGTGATTTTATCAGGGTGAGAACTCCCCCACTTCTATAACTTCTGGTCCGAGAGAGTTGCCAGACGATTGCTCAGAGAACTTCTGTGACTTACCTCTACTCACACTCACTCTCTAGAAATCCTGGGAATAATTAAAAATTACATGAGTGCTCGTAAAACCATGCAGCAAAAGCAAGAACTACTGTCATAATAGTACTCAGAAACAGAAGGTTTCTGAAGTACATTCTTTACAATAGTACAAGTATTAACACTCCCTTTTTATGGAGAAGAAGCTAAGCTTCAGTGAGAGTGCTTCAAAGAATCATAGATTAAGAGAATTTGGTCTTGTTTGTTATAATTCTAAATAAATAAAAATGAATAAAATCTCTAGGACCTCAGCAGCCATTTATTCTAATCCTCTCATTTTTACAATTGAAGAAAGTGAGACTTGGAGATTAAATGACTTGACAGCAGTGTCTAGGAATTTAAACAATATAGTCCAATGCCTATTGTGTAGTAGCAGACTCAATGACATACACAGGGCTGGGATTATTCTTCATTTTACAGATGGGGAAACTGAGACCATTCCTTCATTTCTTCTTCATTTATAAGGGTCTCTTTTCCAAGATCTCAGAGGTTAGACAAAGAGGAGCAATCAAGACTTGTGATTCTCAATGGGAGCCCACTATATTCTACTATTTCCCTGTCCTCTCTTTTTCTTAATCTACTTCTGCTTCCCAAATATTTTTTTTATTTTTGGGTGGAAAGCCACATTGTCCCACATATGCTTAATACAGTGACAAGAATTTTGTGCCCTAAAATCTAGCAAGAGTTTTCCCTGTAGATTCATTCCCTTTGGCTCTTTTAGGCCTTGACTGACTCATAACTGAACTATTCTGGCCCCCTCCACAACATCCTTGCCACTGCCAACTCCCCACATCAATATGGGCTACCATGTTCTCTCCTCTGACTTGAGCCACTATTCTCAGTCATTCAGTCTTTACCTTTTGCATACATTGTTTTGACTGGCTACCCTTTTGTTCTTTCAGTTTTATACATCTTCTCTAGGATGCTCATAATTACTTGAATAATTGCAATCTTCCAGTTAACTCCAATTATATTTGTTTCTGGTTCTCTCTCTCTCTCTCTCTCTCTCTCTCTCTCTCTCTCTCTCTCTCTCTCTCTCTCTCTCTTTCTCTCTCTCTTTCTTTCTCTTTTTCTCAAAAAGAGACACACACACACTTCAAGACTCAGCTATTTCAAGGAACTTCTCTGGATTAATTTCATTCATTTTCCAATTTCCCATATTAAAATCCTAAACCTGTCCTCTTTCAATTGTGCTCAAATGTAGCAGTTAGGTGGCACAGTGAATAGAGTGCAATGTCAAGAAAACTTGAGTTCAAATGTGACCATTTACTAGCTCGGTGACCCTGGGCATATCACATAAACCTGCTTGCCTCCAATTCCTCATCTGTAAAATGATCTAGAGAAGGAAAAGCAAACCACCATAATATATTTGCCAAGAAAACTCCTAATGGGAAGAGTAGAACACAACTAAAAGTAACTAAATACAAATTTATTGTATTCAAGTCAAGTTTGGATTATATACAAGAAATGGAAGTTCCTTAAGAACAGAAACTACATCCAGTGCTTGTATGATAGTTGGCACATAAATGCTAGTCGGTTTTCTGATATAGCACTTTAAATTTCTAAAAGTACTTTATACATTACCTCATTTTGATTTTTGCTATATCCTTTATGGATGCTCTAGAAGCATGCTGACTGACCTCTGGCAGATAAATTATTCAGCTATATGCAGTGTGTTTGAAGCCTGGCCCTGCCACTTACTAGCTATGTAACCCTGGACAGATTTTAATCTCCACCCACCTCATTTTCCTTCCCTGTAAAATGAGAAGACTGAATTAAATGACCTTAAAGGTCCTTTCTAGTGCTATGATTCTATGATATTATTCAGCAAAGGGCTAAGGGCAGGTGACCCAAAACAAACATTGACCCCAGATTATTTCTCTACATGAGATGGAGGGCAGAGAGATCTCTTAATGCCTAAAGTCAGGGAGACTGGTTTGATTAAAAAGCAGACCTTTGGTCTCATTTCCAAAATATATAGAGAACTGACCCTAATTTATAAGAAACCGAACCATTCTCCAATTGATAAATGGTCAAAGGATATGAACAGACAATTCTCAGATGATGAAATTGAAACTATATCCACTCACATGAAAGAGTGTTCCAAATCACTACTGATCAGAGAAATGCAAATTAAGACCACTCTGAGATACCACTACACGCCTGTCAGATTGGCTAAGATGACAGGAACAAATAATGATGAATGTTGGAGGGGATGTGGGGAAACTGGGATACTAATACATTGCTGGTGGAGTTGCGAAAGAATCCAGCCATTCTGGAGAGCAATTTGGAACTATGCCCAAAAAGTTATCAAACTGTGCATACCCTTTGACCCAGCAGAGCTACTACTGGGATTATATCCCAAAGAAATACTAAAGAGCGGAAAGAGACATATATGTGCCAAAATGTTTGTGGCAGCTCTTTTTGTTGTAGCTAGAAACTGGAAGATGAATGGATGTCCATCAGTCGGAGAATGGTTGGGTAAATTATGGTATATGAAGGTTATGGAATATTATTGCTCTGTAAGAAATGACCAGCAGGAGGAATACAGAGAGGCCTGAAGAGACTTAAATCAACTGATGCTGAGTGAAATGAGCAGAACCAGAAGATCACTGTACACTTCAACAACAATACTGTATGAGGATGTATTCTGATGGAAGTGGAAATCTTCAACATAAAGAAAAACCAACTCACTTCCAGTTGATCAATGATGGACAGAGGTAGCTACACCCAGAGAAGAAACACTGGAAAGTGAATGTAAATTGTTAGCACTAATATCTGTCTGCCCAGGTTGCATGTACCTTCGGAATCTAATGCTTATTGTGCAACAAGAAAATGATATTCACACACATGTATTGTACCTAGACTATATTGTAACACATGTAAAATGTATGGGATTGCCTGTCATCGGGGGGAGGGAATAGAGGGAGGGGGGGATAATTTGGAAAAATGAATACAAGGGATAATATTATAAAAATATATATATATAATAAAAAATTATTAAGTAAAAAAAAAAAAAAAAAAGCAGACCTTTGGAGGGAAGCTGGAGTGAGGAAAGCTGAAGGTCAGCCCAGAAACCTGTTTTCTAACTCGGCTAACTTTCTTTCAGGGCCACTTTGGAGTTTCTGCTGAATAGGACAGAATGGGAGTCATACCTTAGACCTCATTAGACACAAACCAATAATGTAATGCACCTAAATTACAGCCTAGAATTCAGTTCCAGGAATGTTGTGTAAATAAATGTGAAGATTTCTCTGTTCCTAATTATATTTTAGAGGTAGTACAATGGGAAGCTCTAAACATTTTTATGATACTGCCCAAAATGACTCACTGACTTTCTGTTTTTGTTTTCCCCCCCAGCAGACCCATAGTGTTTAGGTAGTACCCTTCTCAAAAAAAGAAAATTATCTAGAATCAGAGAATGTTAGAGCAGGCAGGGCCCTTACTATCCAAAATGTTAGACCACAGAAGGGACATTAGAATGTGGACTATGACAGCCAGAAAACAATCTCAGAAACAATCTAATTCAGTCCTAATTATCTGTCTAAAGAACAGAGAAAAGGACATGTAGTTAAAAAATGAAATGGGACTCTGTCTCCTGTGTTACTGTAGTTCAGCGTTCTTTCCCCTACCAAATACCACCTCATTTAAGCCAATAACCAATGCTCCAATTAATCATCTAGTGAATATGTTAAATTACTGGGAATAGATTAAAGAATTGATTGTTACTACCCATTCCCATCCAAAATGGATTTCTTCCTTTCTGGTCTCTGCTCCCCAGACTCTTGGGTGATTATCTCTGCAGCTGCACTTTCTTACCTTAGCTGTGCTTTGACTCCATTGTAAGCCATGTAAGCACAGGTACTTGCTTTCCACTTGTCTTTTGAGGATTGGTACAGTAGAAAGAGAACTATATCTGGGAATTAGAAGACCCACACCATGTGTTGCCCCTTCCTAGCTGAGTAACCTTGGGCAAGTAATTCTGCCACCCAGTACCTCCCTAAACTTTCTTCCTCTATAAAATGGCAATGATAAATACCAACCTTATCTCCCTGCCTTTTGGATTTTCCTGAGGATCAAAAGAGATAATTCAATTCAACAAACATTTACTGAACAAACATTGTGTATAAAGCACTGAATTAGGTGTTAGGAAAAACAAAAATTTAGATAAGACACAATCCCTGAACTCATGAAAGATGCAATTATAGTTTAATAGAGCTATAAGGTCCATAGATAAATAACTATAATATACAATGATACAAGATAAGTAGATTCAAGAGTGGAAAACAAAGAATTATGTGAAGTTTGAAAGGAAAGGTCATTATCAAGAGAGAATAAATAAAAGCTTCTTGGAGGAAAGTACTGAATTAGGCTTTAAAAGATAGGTAAGAACTCAACAGACAAAGTAGTAACTGGAGGACATTTTAGACATAATAAATAGCATGGGCAAAGGCACAAATTTGGAAAAAGCAAAGAGAATATTCTGGAAATAAGAGAGGTCAATTTGGCTAAGTTAGGTAACAGGCACAATGGAAAGAAAGCTGGATTTGGAACCAGAGGTATTTGGTTGGAATCCCATCGCTGGTACTTGCTATATGTATGACCTTGAATTTCTCTTAAATTCTCTGAGCTTCTGTTACCTGTTCTGGTGGGGTTTTTTTTTAAGAAGGGGAAGGTTAGTATAACAGGGACTAATCCCAAAATCTCATAACTGGCATATACCCCAAAGAAGTCAAAGACAGAAACACAAGTCCAGTATTTAGCAACAAAGAACTAGAAACAAAGTTAGTGACCATTAAGTAGGAGGATGATTTTTTTTTAAACTGTGGTATATGAAGGTAGTAGAATATCTCTGTGCAATTAAGAAAAGGAGAATATTTTAAATTCAGAGAAACATTGAACTAATGCAAAGCAAAATAAATATGACAACTAAAAGCATGTGAATATAACCACAATGTTATAATGTTAAAATGTTAAATGAAACCAAATTCTAAGATCCCTACCAGCATCATATTTATTATCATGAGATAAAGAATCATAATATTAAAAAAAATTTGTGTAGGGTCAGTCTACAGTGGACTTTGAATGCCAAAGAGGTTTAACCTCTATTTGTTAATAAACAGAAGCCTAAGAAGATTCTCATGACAGAAGAGGTATGATTAGATCAAGACATAAGAAAGAAAGGCTTGGAGGAGATTATAGAATCTCAGAGCTGGAACAATCATAGTCTAGTTCACTGAATGCAGGAACAATAATCTTCTCTAAAAATAATCAGCCAATAATTCTAGAGGCCTTTAAAAACTTCTGATGAAAGGCTACTTGTTAAGGACTATGCCTAAGTGAAAGGGCAGATCAATTTTCTGAGAGCCTCCACAGCTGTGAACATCTGAAGGCATTGCAGGTCAGCCTTTACTGACACAGGTGTTGCTTGTAGACTGGGAATGGAATAAATTGGAGGCAGAGGGAAGAGGAGAGAGGTCAGAGAACAGCCACTGCCTCTCAGTCTCCTTGTATCATCATCCTCTCACATGAAGAGATCCATTCTACAGGTCTGAATTAGACCTCCAGCAGCCACTAGCAGGTGGCACTTGTACCACAACATATGGTGCCCGAATGTGGAACAATAACCAGCAGCTTTCAAGAGCTTTTCATGAATAGGATCTTCCCAGAGTTCCTTCAGTAACCCACAGGGAAGGAAAGGGCTGAGCCAGGAGACTGATGAGAGACTTAAATGCCTTTTCTTACTACAATCCTCTTCTCCATTTGCAAGTTTGCCTCCATGGCATCTCACAATATCAACATCCAGAGGTAATAGTGCTGCTAGCATTCCTCAGTGTGTAGACTCATAACAGCAAATGCACAAATCTACTGCTATGGGGGGTGGGGTGGGAGCAGAAATATCCATAAAACAAAAAATGGGGAATTGTTAAAGACCATGCCTAGGTAAAGGGGCAGGTCAATTCTTTGAGAGCCTCTATAGTTGTGGATCATAACATCTGAAGGAGTTGCAAAGCAGCCTTTACTCAGAAGGTGTTGTGGATTGGGAATATGATAAATTGGAGGTAGAGAAGAGAGGTCAGACAATGCAACTGCCTCTGTCTCCTTGTATCATTGTCATCCTCGTATAAAGAGATCCATTCTACAGGTCTGAGTTAGACCTCCAGTAGCCACTGGCAGATGGCTCCCATACCACAACAGGAACTCCCATCTTTTTCTTCATGTAAGGTCAAATTTGTTCCTTAGCAATTTTCACCCATTGCCTCTAGATCTGTTAATAATAGGCCCAATAAATCCACTGACTTTCCCACAGGAAAGCCTAGCAGATATTTGAAGACAATTTTCATGTCACCCCTAAATCTTCTCTTTTTCAGGCTTAATACCCCCAGTTCTTTCAATCTATTCCCTGTAGCATAATCTCACACTTCTTACTATCCTAGCTGACTTCATTTTAAACATTCTCTTGTTTATCAATTATCCTTCCTATAGTATGGCACCTAGAACTGAACAGGATATTGTGGTTTAACCAATGGAGAATACAGTGGGACCATTATTTCCTAAGTTTTGGACACTTTGCTCCTCTTAATGCAACCCATTATCACATTAGCTTTTTTTGGCTGCCCTATCACATTATTGATTCATATTGAGTTTGCAGTCCACTAAACCCCCAGATAAATTTGCAAGGAAACTGTCTATCTCCTCTATCTTTTACTTATAAAGTTGATTTTTTTTCTCAAAAATATTTCCATTAGGGAACATAGTCCCTGTGGGAAGCAGTAGATGGCAACCTTTTAGAAATGTTGGACCCCAAATAAAATGTTAGCTGTAGCAACAATGCTGGTAGCATCCAGTTTCCATTTCAAATACACTTCTGAGTTATGGAAATGTTTTGATGGAAAATACTACACTTGGCCTGCTAAGAAGTTACCAAGTGAAATGTTTTTTGGCATACTTAGAATGTTTGATTTGGAAAAATCTGGCCCATCCCAATTTGTAAGCAACTCACTTCATTTTTCTATGGCCACCTGCCCTATGGAGAAAATGGGGCAGTCCTACTGACCAGATTCTTTGGATTTGGGGGTAAATTAATATGACTGAAAGTTTTCACACCAAAGATATCCCAGAAGACCTGCCTGTTGCTGACAGCAGCTCAGGAACTAAAATAGCAGGCTGGCTGTGGAGGAAGCATGATTTGAAATCAGGTACTGATTTAGCTACAGGCTTAAATTTCCTTTGAATCCAAATCCCTTTCCAGGTGTTTTAATTCTTTCCCAATCAATCAAATATGTATTAAGTACTTATTCTATCACTGTGACAAGCACCTGTAGGAAATACAAATAAGTGTAAGCCTCAAAAAGCTTACAATCTAGGCAGAGACTCTGAAATCTGAGAAACACTCAAAAAAAAGTACAAGGAGATAATTATATGGTCTGGTTAAAAAAATCAATCAAGAAATATTTGTTAAGTGCCTACTTCATGTCATAACCAAGCTAAATGCCCTCAAAGAGCCCACATTTTATCAGGGAAATGATATGTACATTTACAAACTTATGCAGAATTAAATGCATAAATACAAAATAATTTGGGGGTAAGATACCAGCAGGACTGGAGGCAAGAGATCAAGAAAGAGCTCATGTAGAAAGTGGTGCCTGGACTGAGTTTTACAGGCAACCAGAGATTACAGAAATAGATAAGGAGTATATTCTAGGCATGACACTAGACTGTACAAAAGTCTATAGATGGAAAGTGGGAAATGGAGGAAGAGCAAGAAAGCCAGTTTGGTTAGACTGTAGAATTATGTATAACAAGAAGGGAAAAGTAGGTTGAAACCAGCTTGTGAAGGGCTTTAAATGTCTGCCAAAGGAATATATGTCTTAGAGGCCATAAGGAGCTAGAGGTGTTTAAATAGGAGTGGAGTGACATGGGTAGGAACTTTAGGGACAGAACTTTAGCAGTTTTGTGGAGAATGGACTGGATTGGGGAGAGACATGATTTAGGGAGACTAATTAGGAGAGGCTTAAAATGGTTTTAAGGATTTATCTCTTCAGTATTCATTCTCCTCAAAGTTGTGCTTCTGATTCTCTCTTTGCTCCTCTTAATGCAACCCATTATCACATTAGCTTTTTTTGGCTGCCCTATCACATTATTGATTCATATTGAGTTTGCAGTCCACTAAACCCCCAGGTAAATTTGCAAGGAAACTGTCTATATCTCCTCTATCTTTTACTTATAAAGTTGATTTTTTTCTCTCAAAAATATTTCCATTAGGGAACATAGTCCCTGTGGGAAGCAGTAGATGGCAACCTTTTAGAAATGTTGGACCCCAAATAAAATGTTAGCTGTAGCAACAATGCTGGTAGCATCCAGTTTCCATTCAGCTATTTTTCACCCTGGAACTTTGCTTGTACCTGGAATCTCCTCACTCTGGTGGAGGGATATCTACCATGCTGACCCCTTTCTCCCACTGTGGAAAGGCCAAGGCAAAACATGCTTTATTCCCCTCCCAGTTGTGCTTCTGACAATATTAGATTCCTTGTATGTCTTCTCCCATTAGAATGTAAGCTTTTCTTTTTTTATTTGTTAATTCATTTCTTCAGCTGGCATAGAGTAGTTTATATATGCTTGCTTCGTGCCTGCCTTATTTCCTTGGAGGAAGTGGAGGTCCACTCAATTGAGTTTGTGTATTGCAATAAATAATACATTTTAGCTTTGCATAGTGAGACTCAAGGACGAATCAGAAAAAGGAACACTGAAAAATCATTAAGAGCAGGTACATTGTTCCAGGAATGATAAATTCCTGCTATGAACAAGAAAGAGGAAGTGAAGAAATAGGAGATACTTAAACTTCACTCTCATGTAAACTGGTTAAGGGAGGGAAGAATGTATGCACAATTGAGTACAGAAATACATTTCATCCAATAGGGAAGTAGGAGGGAAAGGGATTAATGGGGAAATAATAAGAAGGAGAGTTGACTAAGAGAGGGATTAGAAGCAAAACCTTCTTAAAGAAGGAATGGGGGAAAAGAAGGAAATATGTAAAAGCATAAGATAGAAGAAAATCAGAATTCAGTCATAAACGTGAATGTGAATGGGATGAACTCACTCATAAAATAGAAGATAGAAAAAAAAAGGATTCAAAATTAGAATCTAAAAACATGCTATTTATAAGAAAAACATATACATAATTAAAATAATGGAATGGAAAGTCAGAAGAAGCAATGATGAAGTCAGACAAAGCAAAAACAAAACAAAACAAAAAAATTTCTGGTATAGTGCTTTACCACTTGCAAAATCCTTTTACATTATCTGCCCTACCCAAATATTCATAGGTCTCCCTTACCAGAAGTGATCTTATAGACTATTCTGTTAAACCAAATCCATGCATTTGAATTTTATCTATTTGTTTACTATGCCTTATTAATAGATTCTAGGTACCTTGAAGACAGGGATTATATCTTTTCTTCCATTCTAGCATCTCTTGAACTTAGCATAATACCTTACATAGGCATTTTCAGCATTAACTAAAAAACTCATCTAATTATTAGAACTCTGTGAAATAAGTAATAACAATACTAACAATTCATATTTATAAAATGCTTTAAGGTTTAGAAAATGAATTCCTTACAACTAACTTGTGAGGTGAGTAGCACAAGAATTATTTTCTCAAGTTGACAAATGAGGAAAATGAGACTTAGAAAAGTCCTATAACTCAATTGATGGTCCTACAAATAGAAGGTATCCAAGCCAGGATTCAAGTCTTGGTTTCCTGATTTTACATGCAATGGCCCACAGATATTATCACCCCTATTTTATAGATACAAAACTGAGGTTCATAAAAGGATATTCATACAACTGATATAGGTAGTAAGTAAAAGAACCTAGTTTTTTTTTTTTTTTTACTCCAAACCCAGTGTTTTTTTCAATTGATCTAGATTGGTTCTAAAACTTATGGATAAAAAAAAAAAAGTTTTTTTTTTTAAAGGAAAAGGACCTGTATTTACAAAAATATTTATAGCAGCTCTCTTCTCAGGACAAAGAATTGGAAACTGAGGGAATGCCCATCAGTTAGGGAAGGCTGAAGAATAAATTGTGGTATGCAATAATGATGTAATACTATTGTTTTATGAGAAATGATGAGCAGGATGCTGTGAGAAAAACCTGGAAAGTCCTCCATGAACTCAACAATGTTGTGGGAAGAGCAACTGTGAATGACTTTGCTATTCTCAGCAATACAATGATCCATGACTATTCTGAAAAACTTATGAAAATGCTATCCAAACACAGAGAAAGAACTTATTGTGTCTGAATAAATAAAATTGAAGCATACTCTTTTTTTTTTAAACTTTATTTTTCTTGAGGGTTTTTTGGGGGTGGGGGATCTGTTTTCTTTCACAACATGAGTTTTATGGAAATGTTTTGCATAACTTCACATGTGGCTTCTTAATGGGGGTACAGGATAGGGATAAGGGAGAGAATTTGGAACTCAAAAGTTTTAAAAACAAATGTAAAAATTGTTTTACATGTAACTGGGGAAGATATAAATATTATATATTTTTAAAAACTTATGGATTAGACTGTCACAAAATTATTTTTTCATAACAAAAAAGTCTGTCTTTTGAAGATCAGGTAGAACTGATTGATTCTTCCAAGGATACTCTAGAATCTAGCTTCCTTTAGCTGATCTCTTCCTTCTTGCTGGGTATATGCCCAAGTCAAAAATTTGAGTTGTCTAATTCATTGCCAATTCGGTCTCCCTTCATATTCTTTCCTTAATTAAACATTATTTCTTCTTCTCATCATCCTGGGACACAACTTGAGTTAGTCTTGTTTTCTCCTACTCCTAAACAATCAACTTTTCTCTGAACATAATATATTTAATGGATTTAACTTTTTTTTCCTAGAAAATATTTGTCAGAATGTTTTATCCTTGGAGGGAGGGCCAAGTGAAGATGATATTGAGAGATGAGGCATGGATGAATGCAAAGAAGTTGTTTGATTTTTTTTTCCCCCCTGAGGCTGGGGTTAAGTGACTTGCCCAGGGCTAGGAAGTATTAAGTGTCTGAGATCACATTTGAATTCAGGTCCTCCAGAATTCAAGGCTGGTGCTCTATCTACTGCGCTACCTAGCTGCCCCAAAGTTGTTTGATTCTGATCCTGTACCAACAATTTTTTTAAAAATTCCTTTCAGTGGGCAATATTTCAAATACAGATACCCAAAGGTTAGCTAACTAGGGAAGAAGAAAAATAACCTTGCTAATTTCTTACAAAATAATCTGATAGAACAATTTTTATTCATACAATCCAATTGATGAAATATCTTTTTTGGACAATATCACAGACCTGATTCAGTCTAATTCTACAGTTATTAGGATCTTGTATCAGGAAGAACAAAATGCATAGAAGAAACTGAACAGGGACTAACCCTACAATGACTAAAACTTTTAAATTTTCAAACCAAATTAATTGATAGCTCCCATGGTTTATCTTGAATGGAGATGATCATTAGCTGTGGGTTAGAGTTACAAGCTGTGAAAAAATTGATAAATCTTCTAGTCTAGTACCCTCATTTTAAAGAAGAAAATTGAGGTCCAGAAAAGCAAAGTGATTGCTCAAAATCTCAAGTCAATGAGTGGCAAAACCAGGATTTGAAACCAGATATTGAAACTCTAAATCTTTTACTTTTTCTAATATGCTTCATTGTCACAAATATTGTTGTAATTGGTTGTGAATAGGCTATTCTGAAGTCTATCAAGTTATACTCCTTCTCCTCTATTCCTAAAGAATCATAAAATGTTGAGTTTAGATTTTTATACAATCTAGATCAATTCTCATGGCACAAGTGATAGAGAGACAAGTATGGAGTCAAGAAGACTCATCCTCCTAATTTCAAATCTAGTCTCAGATATTTGTTAGATGTGTGACCCTGCCAAGTGACTTAATCCTTTGCCTCAATTTCCTCATCCATAAAATGATTTGTAGGAAGAAATGGCAAACTATCAGAAAACCCCAAATGGGCTCATGAAGAGTTAGACACAACTGAAAAATGACTGAACAAGTCCAACTCTCATTTTAAGAAGGAAGAAAGAGAGTTGAGAATACTACAGTCTTTACTGCTAGGGTGGCTTAATTTTATTCTACTTAAATAAAGTCTTCATATGTTGTCTAATTTATGTCTTAGATACCAACTATTCAAAGCAAGCATAATTATTCCCATTAACAGATAAGAGAAAAATTGAGACTCAAACAGGTAAAAAGATTTTCCGAAGGTCATCATACAGCAAGATTTGACCTGGGAAGTAAACTCATGTCTTTTGACTTCCATTCCAATGTATCTTCTATAAAATTAATACATCCTATTCTCACATCCTATTCTGGAAAATATGAAACTTTGTAACTTTAGTTATACAACTCCCTCCTCTTTGTCAGATAGAAAAACTGACACCCAAGGACACTTAAGTAATTTCCTTAAGACAGCATACCTGAATTTGAATACAGGTCTTCTGCCTCCAAATCCTATACTCTTTCTACTATACTATTCTAACCCTCCCTATTCCTGAAACCCCTGTCTCAGCTCAGATCACAAGAAGAAAACTTAGAAATTATTAACTCTAACAATTTACAGAAAAGGGACCTGAGGTCCAGAGATATGAATTGATTTGTCTGAAGTCACCAAGCTAGTGAATGTTGTTGATCATATCTTCTGATTTTCCCATCCAATGGTCTTTCCATCATGGAGAATTTTGTATACCAATGACAGAGTAGTCAGATGTATTGAATAAATATTAGGAATTATGCTAAATTAGTAAATTCTTGAGGGTATGGTCTATATATAATTCAACTTTATATCCTCTTAGCACAGAGCCCTACATATCCTAGATATTCAGGATCCTAGACATTCAGGAAGTTTTTGTTGAATTGGAAATAATTTAGCAAGAAAATGACATGGTTTTAAAGACCACAATGGTGTGATTTCTGAACCACTTTTGGTGATCTTTGAAAGATTTTTGGAGATGGTAACCTGGATCTCAGAACTAAAGAAAGACCAATGCCCTGATTTTCAAAAAGAGAGGAGGAAAGAGAGAGAAAAAGAGAGATAGACAGAGAGAGAAAAGTACAAATATACAAAATATAGGCCAGTGAATTTAATTTCTATTCCTGGCAAAATTTGGTAGTGAATCTTTAAAGGTAAAGATAAAGACCCAGTTTGGTTATATTAAACAACTTAAGCAAGATTAACCCACCTTTCCACTTTTTGCAGATGACATGATGGTATACTTAGAGAACCCCAAAGACTCTGCTAAAAAGCTACTAGAAATAATTCAAAATTTCAGCAAAGTGGCAGGATACAAAATAAATCCACATAAATCCTCGGCATTTTTATATATCACTAACAAAATGCAACAGCAAGAGATACAAAGAGAAATTCCATTCCAAACAAATGTTGAGAGTATAAAATATTTGGGAATCCATCTACCAAAGAAAAGTCAGGAATTATATGAGAAAAATTACAAAACACTTGCCACAAAAATAAAGTCAGATTTAAATAATTGGAAAGACATTCAGTGCTCTTGGATAGGCCGAGCGAATATAATAAAGATGACAATACTCCCCAAACTAATCTATTTATTTAGTGCTATACCAATCAGACTCCCAAGAAACTATTTTAATGACCTAGAAAAAATAACAACAAAATTCATATGGAAGAATAAAAGGTCAAGAATTGCAAGGGAACTAATGAAAAAAAACTCAGAGGAAGGTGGTCTAAGTGTACCTGATCTAAAGCTATATTATATAGCAGCAGTCACCAAAACCATTTGGTATTGGCTACGAAATAGACCGGTAGATCAGTGGAACAGATTAGATACAAAGGACAAAAAAGGATACATCTATAGCAATCTAATCTTTGACAAACCCAAAGATTCCAACATTAGGGATAAAAATTCATTATTCGGAAAAAACTGTTGGGAAAACTGGAAATTAGTATGGCAGAAATTAGATATGGATCCACACTTAACACCATATACCAAGATAAGATCAAAATGGGTCCATGATTTAGGCATAAAGAATGAGATAATAAATAGATTAGAGGAACAGAGGATAATCTACCTCTCAGACTTGTGGAGGAGGAAGGAATTTATGACCAGAGGAGAACTAGAGATCATTATTGATCACAAAATAGAAGATTTTGATTACATCAAACTAAAAAGTTTCTGTACAAATAATACTAATGCAAACAAGATTAGAAGGGAAGTAACAAATTGGGAAAATATTTTTAAAAACAAAGGTTCTGACAAAGGTCTCATTTCCAAAATATATAGAGAACTGACCCAAATTTATAAGAAACCGAACCATTCTCCAATTGATAAATGGTCAAAGGATATGAACAGACAATTCTCAGAGGAAGAAATTGAAACTATATCCACTCACATGAAAGAGTGTTCCAAATCACTACTGATCAGAGAAATGCAAATTAAGACCACTCTGAGATACCACTACACACCTGTCAGATTGGCTAAGATGACAGGAACAAATAATGACAAATGTTGGAGGGGATGTGGGAAAACTGGGACACTAATACATTGCTGGTGGAGTTGTGAAAGAATCCAGCCATTCTGGAGAGCAATCTGGAATTATGCCCAAAAAGTTATCAAACTGTGCATACCCTTTGACCCAGCAGCGCTACTACTGGGATTATATCCCAAAGAAATACTAAAGAGCGGAAAGAGACATATATGTGCCAAAATGTTTGTGGCAGCTCTTTTTGTTGTAGCTAGAAACTGGAGGATGAATGGATGTCCATCAGTTGGAGAATGGTTGGGTAAATTGTGGTATATGAAGGTTATGGAATATTATTGCTCGGTAAGAAATGACCAGCAGGAGGAATATAGAGAGGCCTGGAGAGACTTAAATCAACTGATGCTGAGTGAAATGAGCAGAACCAGAAGATCACTGTACACTTCAACAACAATGCTGTATGAGGATGTATTCTGATGGAAGTGGAAATCTTCAACATAAAGAAGATCCAACTCACTTCCAGTTGATCAATGATGGACAGAGGTAGCTGCACCCAGAGAAGAAACACTGGGAGGGGAATGAAAATTGTTAGCACTAATATCTGTCTGCCCAGGTTGCATGTACCTTCGGATTCTAATGTTTATTGTGCAACAAGAAAGTGATATTCGCACACATGTATTGTACCTAGACTATATTGTAACACATGTAAAATGTATGGTATTGCCTGTCGTCGGGGGGAGGGAATAGAGGGAGGGGGGGTAAATTGGAAAAATGAATACAAGGGATAATATTATAAAATATATATATATATATATAATAAAAAAAAAAAAAAAAAGAAAAGAAAAAAAAAAAAAAAGAAAAAAAAGATTAACCCACCTTTCCTTAATTCCTTTTTTTTTTGTTGTTGTTGAGGTAATTGGAATTAATTGACTCGCCTAGGGTCACACAGCTAAGAAGTGTTGTGTCTGAATCCAGATTTGATCTTGGGTCTTCCTGACTTCAGAGCTGGTACTCTATCCATTACACTATCTAGCTGCCTCTCCTTGATTACTTTAAAGAGTTTGGTAAGGCAATAGATTAGAAAAATGATATAAATCGTTTACTTAGATTTTCAGCAAAGTTTTTGGTAAAGTTTGTCATGCTATTCTTATAAATATTCTTCTTTCCTTAACACAAATGTAGGTTAGATAATAGTAGAGTTAGATAGATTGGAAACTACTCAAAGAGTAGTAGTTCATTAATGGTCTATACCAATTCAAAGGTTTCCAATGGGATGTCCCGGTAATCTATATTTGGTCCTGGGCAGTTTTGCATTGTACCAATTACTTGGAGAAAGTCTTTATCAAATCTGCAAATTGTACAAAGCTTAGAAGAAATGGCTTAACATGTTGTATGACAAAGTCAGAATATAAAAAGATCTCACCAGGCTAGAATGTTAGGCTGAATCTAATAAGACAACAATTAATAGGAATAAATGTTAAATCTTACAGTAGGACTTTAAAAAATTAACAAGTAAAAATTGGTGGAGACATGACTGGACAGTAGTTTATCTGAAAAAAGATTTGAGAACTTTGGTATACTAATACCTAAACAGAAAACAACAGTTAAATATGGCATCCAAAAAGAGATAACACAATTTGGGGCTACATTAAAAGAAGTATAGTGTCCAGGATTAAAGAGGTGGCAGTCCCACTGTACTCTTCTCTGATTATATTCAGAATATCATATATAGTTTCAGGCACCATATTTTAAGCAAAAACTATGATAAACTGGAGGTATCCCAGAAGACTGAGGCTGGTGAAGGGCCATGAGAACATTCCATATGAAGATCACTTGAAGAAATAGGAACGTTTAGCCTGGGGAAAAGAATATTTAAGAACATAATAAACATTAAGAATTTAAATGGCTTTCTCATTTGAAGAAGGATTTGATGTGTTCAGCTTGATCTCAGAAGACAAAATGAGGAACAATGGGATAGAAGTGGCAAAGAGGCAAAAATAGATTTGAAGTAAGAAAAATTTCCCAACAATGAGAATGATCCAAAAAGGGAAAAGTCTGTCTGTGATTTTCCACTCTCTGGAAGTTTTCAAGCAAAGACCAGATTACCATTTTTCAGGTAGACTGTGGAGGAAGGGCAGAAGAACAGAAAAGAAGAGGGAAAAAAAAAGGGAAAAATAAAGTTGGACTATCTATACAATCCCAAACTATTTTCTATGATCCAATGCTGTACATTTCATCCATATAATAGGTGGCCCTCTTCCACCCCACCAGTTTGTCTGCCCTCCAGAGTCCCTGCCTAGCCACTTTCCTCTTACAGCAGCATTTACTTCAGGGGCTAAATAGACAATCACCATTAGTCTTGACCATGAAGACAGCACAGTCTTTCTATGTATGGACCGTAGGGCTTCTGAGGAAAGACAACATGCAGAGGGATGATCTGATGTTTTTGACTAGAGTCATAGGAGATCAGAGATGAAAGGGATCCTTAGGGGAAAACTAAGGAAAGAAATAACATAATCAGGTTATAATGGAGAATAAAGAGTAGAGCCAAAATTTGAACCCGAATGCTTGAACCCTAAATCCAGCCTTTTCACATGAAGAACCTGCTTCAGCCTCATTGTTCTCTACTTAGAGAACATGCATAGAGCTGAGCTATTCCCTATTTTCACCGAATCAAGTGAATGTGATAAATATTTAACAAGTTTCCATTTCATGTGGAGCCCTGTGCTCAGCACAGGGGGAGATACAAAAATGACTAAGACACAGCATCCGCCATAAGGAGTTTGAAGTTCAGTACAGGTGTCCTAAGGCCTTTTTTTTTTCTCATGAACTCCTTTGGCAGGCTGATAAAGACTGGGAGAATAATATTTTCTAATATTTAAAATAAAATAAAATAAGATTATAAAGGAGACCAATTATTTTGAAATGTACATAAATGTTTTTAAATATATAAAATAAAATACATAGAATTACAAAGGAGATCAATTATATTGAAATATAGGTAACAAGAAATTAAAAATTCGAAGTTCATGTATCCCTTGAAATCTGTCTACAGACCTCTTGAAGGAAATCTGTGGACCTCAGATTAAAAATCCTTGATCTAGTGGGTTTTATTTTTATAAATATTATTTTTACAAATAAAAGAAGATTAATCTTAAAATGGAAAGGAACCTTAGAGGTTGTGTTGAATACCCCTTAGGAAATTAAGGCTCCCATGGTTCATGTTAGCCTGACTTCCCTATTCAATGGCCTTTTCATTATGCCAGATTCTGAGCTGTTTCAGTTCTAGCATATAAACACTAGGGAATCAAACTAGAATGTAAGTTCCTTGAAGGCAGGGATTAAATTCTGTTTATCTCCAATCATCCTAATATTAGCCCCTGAATAGCACAGTCACTCAGTAAATATTTACTGAATTTAAAATTATTCAGCATGTATCTAATTGGTGTGCAATGTTAGAGACTCTTTGAAAGTTGAAACTGCCTTGACATAATCTAGTATTGACCATTTCTAATCTTTAAGGAACAAAAAAGAAAAACAAACAATAGCAAAAAGCCCAGTGCTTAGAAAATACAGACCCAACTGGGACTAGGTACCTTTAATTAATGTAGGTTAAAACCACAAAATAACTGCAGATCAAGTCCTCATGGAACAATTTTTCTCTGCTTTTCATCAGCTTGAGTAGGCTCTGTTGGGAGCAATCTATTGTACAGGAGAACGTGCAAAAGAATTAGCTCACCCATTGGACATGAAAGGCATACTATATGCCTTTTTTCTTCACAAAACTTGAATCCAAGCAGTTTTTAAAGGGAGATTCACAATCTACCCTAAATCTAACCTAGCATTTTCATCTTTCCTTCCCAGGCAATAGGAGCCAGCAAGCACACCATCAATTACCTGCTTGCTCTATAAAGTAGAGGCCGTGTGTACAGTTAGATTGGGGGTAGCTTGGGGGAGGTATAAAATCCTTCTAACTCCAGCTCACATTTCTCTGAAAGACCTCACCCACCACAGCTTGGCTGAAATGTTTTCTAGTGCTCAATCTGACAGGGCTAAATGTTTAATTAGGGCACTCCACAAGTTTTAAATATTATTTTGGCTAGAAAATGTCTATCCTCAACAAACCTGGCCTGGTGTTATCTCCTTGATTTCCTCCCCCCCTTTCCTGCCTCCTGAATGATAAATGTGACCCAGGAGAATGTGGTCAGTAAATAGCTGGAGCAAACACCACCCAGCTGAAAGCCTTCTCTCCCTGCTCAGATTTTCCTAGAGCATTTTGTCTGGGCCTCTTTTCTGCCTCATTTGTATTAACCTTATCTATGTTCCTGTCATATCCCACCTGTACCACCTCCCAGGAAAATAATAAAAACCCTAAAGTTACTCCAAGACCTCCATCATTTTTATTTTTGTTTTCCTGGCATTTAGCCGAGTGTCTTCCACATGGTAGATGCTTCATAAAGATTTGTTGCTGAATGAACAAATGAACAAACAAATGAAAAAAAGGCAAACAGAAGAGCCAATTCTTCACAATCCACAGATAGAAGTCCAAAAGATTATGGGATAATAAACCAAGAGATGGAAAAGACCTCAGAGGTCATCTCAGTTCAACCCCTATTTTACAGATGAGGAAACTGAGGTCTTAAGTCACTTTCCCAAGATCACAAGGATAATAAGCATCAGAGGAGAAATTTGAATTCAGGGGCTCTGACTCCAGAGTAATTGCTTTTGGTACCTTTCTCCAATTGATAGGTACCTCCACTCCAATTAATATGCTACAATTTGTTTAACCTCTTCCCCCATTGATGGGCATATTGTTTCCAGTTTTTGCTTTCTTCTTGATCTGTCTGGCATGACACTGATACTGTCTAGTATGTAAGTTCAGTAAGTAAGTCCAATATGTAAAAGAATATGGATAAGAATTAAAGACACCCCTAATTGATACAAATGAGTACAGTTCCCTTGCCTGAGTTATTTATTGTGACCCACCAGCTAAACATCAAATGGCTTCAGGAGTTCCTTATGACTGAACTATACATAGGCAGTGAGGATGTGAGCTCCTGGTCCTCTGAACTTACCAAAGGTTTCCATACATTTTGAGGAAAAATTTGCATCACTTTTAAGGGAAGGGGAAGTAGGATATTACTTCTATCACAGAAAATAAAGCTGAGAATATTTCTTTGATAGTATTGGAGGGAGAAAAATATGACAAAACTAAATAGATCATCTGTGATGGTCCTTTATACATGATGAGTATAAATGGCCACAGAATAAGTGAGATTTAGAATTCATAAGAACTTAATATATCATCTTATCCAATTTCTTACCTGGTGTATGATTGGCATTGTGGATGGCTAATAGGTGACAGAAATAAGATTCAATTAGAAAGGAGCATTATATTTGATTGGTAAGGGAAGTTTTACTGCCTCCTTGCTCTTTTGTCCCTATCCTTTTTTATGTTCTTGCCATACTAGAACCTTACATCAAAACAAAATTCACTTTAAAATTATTAATACCTTTTGTTTTTTCCCAATCCCAGTAGTTTCTATATTCTATGTATAAGTGTACCCACTTCGTAACAAATGAAGAAGACAGAGGACATTAAGACACCATGATCAACATTTTTTTACTTAAAGAAGAGAGGTGCATTTATTTCATCATCTTCTCTCTGAGGCAGTATGGTAAAACACATAGTCCTGTTTAATGTCAAAAAGACTTAGATCTATGTTGAAATCTTACTTCTGGCACATACTGGCTGGGTGATCCTGGAC